>NC_062278.1:150915826-151218856 GCF_902655055.1 Lutra lutra
CTCATGCTGAATTCTTATGGCAGCTCTTCTCCCACTCATGGGGTTTTTGCCTTGGGGTGGATCCACTGATGAGGATTTCAGCTGGCTTTCTACTTGAAGTCTTTGCTGCAATCCTTCCATGGATAAGCTTTCTCTGGTGCTGGGGAAGATGTAAGTTCTGAGTGAAGCCTTTCCCACACTCCTTGCAAAGATAGGATCTTTCCCCGGTGTGCAGTACCTGGTGGTGAATGAACTGTGAGTTCACACTAAAATCTTTACCACGTGCATTACCTGCATAGGATTTTTCTCCAGGGTATGTCCTCTGATGGAGGACAGAGGTGATCTTCTGACTGATGGCCTTGCTACAGTCCCTATATCTGAGGGGCTTCTCTCCAATGGGGGCTTGCTGGTGCCGAGCTGAAGCCAAAGACTCTGTCACATGCTTTGCACACATAGGACTGCTTTCCTGTTGTGGGTCCTCTCAGGGATCACTCTGCTGGTCCCAGGTGGACACATCTCCGCCTTCAGATCCAGTTTCAGTGAAGCACCTGAAGAGAAGTAGAGTTGAAGGCAAAAACTTTGCCATGATCCCTACTCATTGGACTTTTCTCCAGAGTGGATTCTCCATGTTGAAAAAAGGCTGAACTGCAATTGAAACATTTGCCATACACATCACATTTATAGGACATCTCTTCACCTGAAAATTGCAGATGTGTTACATGATAAAAACTCATTTTTTTTCTGATTTCTTATGTGGATGACATCTATTTTCCATAAGAGTTTTCTCATTGTTTATTCTCTTCTCTGCTGAATCTCTCTCTTTTTAAAAATTCCATCCACTCTGAGATTTCCTGAATACCTATCTTATCCTTTGATTTGTAAGTGACTTAAAAACCTTGTTCCTGAAAATGTTTCTTAGATGTTCTCCTGAAACTAAGCGATAGGACTTGCATTTCTCAGAAATGTCTTCTTTGAGGCCAAAAGCTCAAATTCAGCTCTGATTTCACAAGCTGACCATAATAATAATAATAATAATAATAATAATAGTAATAAATGTAAATGTCACCTCTAAGCAATGTTAGAGAGGGAATGGAATCATCAAGGATATGACTGTTTCCTGTAAATGCACAGCTTTTGTGTATTTACAAATTGGTTTCACAGAGTATAAAGGATGAAAAAAGCCAAGCAAAAGTTCTGGGACCAAAAAGGGAAGGGAGGTGCCTATGTCTGATCTTATGGTCAGAGATGCAAAGAACACAAAAAAATTGTGGTTGGTCTGAAAGGGTAACATTGTTGCTAATAGAAATCTCATACTGGGAACGGCCTGAGAAGACTAAAATAGAAGGGGAAAATGAAGAAGCTACTGTGTTGGGTAAGCTGTTGGGATGGGGGCAGTACAAATTAAATGCATTAATAAGGAGATTAACAATTAAGAAGGAAGAAAAGGGGCACCTGGCTGGCTCGGTCATAAGAACATATGACTCTTGATCTTGGGGTCATGAGTTTGAGCCCCACGTTGGATGTAGAGATTAGTTACATAAATAAAAGAAACTTTAAAAAATTTTTTAAAAGAAGAAAGAAAAAAAATAAGATAAAATTAAATGAAACTTCTATTATTTAATCCGATGTCAAACAAAAAAAATGAAATAACTTGGCTACTCCAGGTTAGGGGTATATGAACAATGTATAAACTCATCAGTTTATTTGAGAGAAACAGAGGGAGACAGAATGAGCTGGGAGTATAGCAGAGGGAGAGGGAGAAGCAGACTCTTCACTGAGCAAGGAGCCTAATGAGGGGCTCAGTCCCAGGATGCTGGGATCATGACCTGAGCTGAAGGCAGATGTTTAACCGACTGAACCACCCAGGTCTCCCAAGAACTTATTTTTAAAACAGATTATTGAAAAATCATCCTGAGGTATCTTGATAGGGTACCAGCTCCCTTAGGACTTGCATTGGGATAGGTTGTTTGGAAAAAAAGATGAAGAAAGTGTCCATCTTGGCCAACTAGGTTTGCCTTGGGATTGTGGACAGGTGACTAATGAACAAATTTCAGGAGAGGAATGACCTCCCAAAGGATGCCATTCAGTGTGAAATTTCAGGTCTGTAGGGAAGTGGGCAGTGAAGTTGGCATCATGTCTGGTGAGTCACGGGTGTCTGTCTACCAGCTGGCACTTCCTACGTGTCGAGGCCAGGCAATCAGTCTGAGGTCACACAGCGGGTAAATGGCAGGACTGGGGTCCTGGCCCAAGGAGTCTGTCCTCAGATTCTGTGCCATCTCTTCTTACCACTCAGCCGCCACCACTGTGCACATAATAGCTCGCTGGGCCAAGGAAGGTGGCAGGACCAGACTTAGCAAAAGAGACCTGAAAGGGCTGAGGAGCCTTGAGCCGTGGTCCCGTTGGCACTGTGTGTGTGTGTGTGTGTGTGTGTGTGTGTGTGTGTGTGTGTATGTGTGTTTGCATGTGTGTGTGTGTGTGTGTGTGGCGTGCACAAGTGGTTATTATTTGACTGTGAGAGTTTCCTGTGTCTCTGAGGGTTTGTATCCATCACTGATGCACCTTGTGAAGAGTCCACACTGCAGCTAACACCTGCAAAAACTCCCTTCCCAGGTGGAAAAGGCAGTGAACAAGCTGACCCTCCGAATGCACCACCAGCTCTTCATTGGGGGCATGTTTGTGGATGCCGAAGCTGATGAGCCAAGACTGATGAGACCATGAACCCGACAGACGGAAGTGTGAGTACAGACCTACTGTGCTCTCCTACCTTTTCTCCTTCCTACTCACCCCATGGCCTCTTCTCCCACCTGGCATCTGGGGATTTTGGCCAAGGGGGGCCTCTGCTTGGATGCAAACGTGTTGCAGCCATTTTCCAGTCCTCCCTATAGGAATGGCCTAGAGGGGAGAACTAGCAAGGAGTCAGGAGGACTCTAAAAGTCTGGAGCCTGCTTCAGAGAATGGAACAGAGTTAAACCCTGCTCCCTGCCCCAAAGAGAAAATGAAGCCATTCCCTCCTCCTCCACACTTCAGCAATGGCCGTAGCATGGCCCCTACTTTCTCGAATATGTGTACACTCGCTGTTGGGAAATTCTTCCTTGAATCCCATGTTTGTCAGACTGTCTCGACCATGATCCCCTCATGTCATGACCCAGTACACACATTGTATTCTCTTACACATACACCCACGTGAAACAACACTTAGTCCTACATGTGCGTACTGATAGTTATCCATTCTCCTCCACCCTATAGCATCTCTCAGGGCCTGCAGAAAACAGATAGCACACACACCATGGGTCATTTGAGGGGAGTTTAAAGAAAGTGGGGGACAAAGGGGTGGAAAGGGTCTGGGGAAACACACAAGGGGGTGCAGTGCTGTCAGGCAGAAATTGGGAAATGTTACCACCTTGAGGCCTGTTTTGAGAATCCCAGAAGGGAGGTTGTATGGGCAGGGCTGCCTGGGTGCTAGGGCCTTGGGCAGGGAGGGTGCAGCCTACCTGTGGTGACCAGCAAGGTGCTAGCCTTGCTCCTCCCACTTCTGTCTCCTCCTGGGTTTCCCTTCGGCCAAGCCCAGGTGGAAGGAAGTGTGAGAGCCTGCCCTGTAGTGCATGTGGGCACTGTCAGGACACAGAGCAAGGATGGGGACAGGAATGGTTCTGCTACAGTCAATGTCTAGACTATTTCACCTAAGAAATAAACCTTCCACCTGGGACTCACTAAATTAATGGGTTCTGTTCTTGGCTTGAAAACACTGAGCTGATCCTCTGCCTCGTAGCAGGAGCCTGAGTCCGTTGCCCTGTTTGGGCTCAGTGACAAGTGCAAAGAAGGATCCTGGTATGTGGAAACACAAATAGGTCTCTCTGAAGGACCTTGACTTTCCTTACTGTGTACACCCTTCCAGGGCTCTCCTGCTGGCTGACCATGCCCTCTGAGCCCTCCCAGGTGGCCAGGGGAGTGGGTGGTGTGGGGCTTCTGTGTACACAACTCACAACTCCGCTCCACCACAGGTCATCTGCCAGTTGTCCCTGGCCAAGGTCAGTGATGTTGGCAAGGCAGTGGTTGCTGCTAAGGATGCCTTTGAGAACGGATTGTGGGGGAAGATCAATGCACGGGACTGGGGCCAGCTCCTGTACAGGTGAGAGCCCCACAACCACTTGTCAGCCCCCTTCAACCCGCCACAACCACCTGTCAAATCTTCAGCTTGGGCATGCTTGGGTCCTGGAGGAGGTAGAGTCTCAGACATGTTTGTGCGACCAAGGCCTGAGGCTGAGAAAAGGTTCCAGAGGAAGTGGCTTGAGAGTCAGGAGGGATTTCGCCAGACACAAGTAACCTTGAAGAGAAAGGTGTCCTCGGTGGAGGGGACAGATAGAGATAGAAGATGAGAGGGTGCAAATGTGAAGCTGCTGATTGGATCGGACCAGCAAACTGGCAAAGCTAACAGATGGTCCTGGGCAGGCTCAGTATGGCCTTTACCTGGAGTGGCTTGGACCAGCGGCAGGATCGGGCTACTTGATGCAGAAGCCAGCAAAGGAAGGATGGGGCCTGTTCTGTCTGCTGGCACTTGCCCAGCTTCACACTGACTGCTGGAATCTCACACTTTCCTGTCTTGTTTTTTTTTCTTAAAACAGGGCAGAGGGGATTCTTTCCCTTAGTTCCATCAGAAAACTTAGGGAAGGAGTTCAGGTTGCTCCAGCTTGAGAGAATGGGGTGGGAATGGGGCCTGGAGGAGAGAGAGCTCCCTTAGAAACAAGTGGTCCCAATGGGGGAGGAGCATCCACCCCCAAGGAAGAGGGGTAATGTTTCCAGAAGGGGGCTAAACTAAGCAATGTTGAAAAGATTGGTTTCAGGAACCTGATTTTTCTGCTCTGGGTCCTGGGGAAGTTGTCAGGCATACAGCCTTGTCATGATGTGTTCCAAATGTGCTTGTCATCTGGTGGGAGAGAGACCCTGTCTTGGCCTTGTAGTCAGAATGCCATTTTTTTTTTTTCTATTCCAGAGGCCAGACCCAACAGGTCAGCCCCCAGCACAGGGGACCAGAGAGGGGGGGCCTGTATGGTTTTGAAATAGAACAGAGATGGTGGGATTTAAGGAGGTGCACCCAACCTGCTGTAACTCAAGTTAGTTGCAAGACCCCTTGAAGAGTCCATCAGTTTTAGGAAGCCATTGGCTTCCTAGAGCCCCCAGTTTAGGCAGAACCAAAATGTGCAAGCCCAGGCTTATGGTGCTGAGCCTACTGGCCCTGAAGCAAGGACTCCCATGGCACAATGTGCTGGCCCAGAGTTTTTTCCTTGAGGTTCTCTGCTGCCATCTAGTGGTATGTGCCATAATAGCACCGCTAGCCGCACCACAGTGAGGGATTGATTGTTGGTCCCTGCACAACTGTGAAGAGAATCCTGGACTGCTGGGACACACATCTTGAGGCCAGGCCTGAGAGCTCCTAATAACCCGGTCCCTGCCTCATGTAGTCTCCCAGTCCCCTTGGTGGAGGTGTGCCCATTACTGGCCCAGGAGGGGGCAGCCCTTCGTTCAATGAGGAAAGTAGGACCTGGGTAGATATTATGGAATATAGAATGCATGGTAGAGTTAAGTTGGGAGGAAAGAACCAGAAAGGAGTGTTAGAGAAAGTCATCAGACAGCCCTCAAGATCCACTGAGGGACAAAATCGAGACTCTCAGGACCCTGGAGAGCCAGTGTCCCAGCTGCCAGAGCGGAACCACCAAGAGCTGGTGGGAGAGTCTGTGGGAAGCTGTCACCTTGTGTTCAGACACTTCCTTAAGTCCACAGCCAGGAATGTGGTGGTGGCCCACGCTGCTGTTAGGGAGCCAGGGTGCCAGGCTGAGCCTGCCTGGCACCCCATCCTTGCCCTTCCTCACGTCCATCCTGCAGACCTGTGGGGTGATAGAGGTTGCTTCCCCTGCTTTCTCCACTGGCACTTTCTGGGGACAGGACTCTGAGAGGTAGAGCTGCAGCTAAACAAAGTGGACAATAGAACAGTCCCACTCTGCTATCCTTGAAGAGCCTCCCAAATGGTATGCTAGGGTGATAGTCACGCTAGGGACTTATGACATGACCACATCACATGTGTGTGACATTGTCTGGCAGAGTTGGAGGAATTTGGGACTGTTCAAGGGAAAAGATATGACCATGAGAAGTAATAATGCTCAACAGACTTCATGGGATGGTGCCCCCATAGTGGGAGGCCCTCCAGAGATTGTAGTGGGGGCGCCTACTCAGAATGGGAGGGGTGCAAGGGAATTCTTGGGGTCAGGAGATCCAGGAGGGGGCTTTCATGTCCTGGCAATGTTTTCTCAGTAGCAAAACAGGGATCTCTGGGTCAGAAGCCTGGGAGGGGCAGCAGTTACAACTGTGTGGTCCATCTCACCGATGATAACATCTGTCAAGTGAGGTTCCTGGAGGATGTGAAGCAACAAGGCCCTAAGTGGCTAAAAGTCTGCTTGTTTGGACTATTTTTAAAATAACTGGATACATAAATGTATATCCAGCAAGCATCTGAGCTCACAGGTCTCACCCTGCAAATAAGACCTGAACAACCTAGGGGCCAATACACAGAGGCTATCTTTGGCTTATGTGTAATATAGACTTATACCTTAGGCACATCTGTTTTTCTAGTTGATGATACCCTAGTTCTTGAAATGCCACAACATGGTGTTTTCCTTATCTGGTCTAGAATAGTTCTCGAAGAGTGATTTACACCTATGTTATTCTTACCTAGAGAATTACCTCGTATATACTGTCTCTGAGGTAACAGTGTGGCTCTGCCACTAGATTGCTTGTGTCTGTTTGGTCCAGTTTCTCTCACCAGCCTTGTGCCGCATGCTGACTGTGTGACTGGTGGGTGTAGGAGGTCCTGGAGGGAGCAGGAGACCAAATACTGTCCCAGCCCTCAGGGGAGGCAAACAGTACTGGAATACTTGTCTAAGTGGGTATCTGTGATAGTCAAGCGAGGTTTGAAGAAAGACGGAGGGTGCTAGGAGGACACTGCAGGGAGATATGATAGATGTGGGGTGAAGGTTGGCTTCCCGGAGAGTGTGAGTGTGTACTTGGGGGTTGAAGACATGCCACAGCTATGTGCAGAGAGGAGCAGCCCAGCAGGCTTTGGTCCCAGACTTTGGGCCAGAGCTCCCCCATGTACAAGATTGAGAGCTGCTCTAGATCTGTGGTCTCCACCTTCCCCTGTCCACCCTGCCCCCTGGGCACGCTGCTCCCTGAGCTCCCTTACATCAGGGAAGGGGGCAGAGTCCTAATCCCCAGGCTGCCCTAGCAGCACCCACCAGAAACATGGGAGGGCAGCTGGCTGTCAGAGTGCCCCCATTTAAGAAGGGCTGTGTAGATGCACCTTCCCTTGAATCTCTCCCATCATCCTCCCACCCCGCCCTCCCCACAGATGCCATCCTTGGGGGCATACTCCACCAGATCGGCTGGTGCTTGAAGCCAGACATGCTTTCCCCTGGTCAAGGCTGTTCAGAGACAGAGAGGGTGACCTTTGGAATGGTGACCTCCTTATTAGAGAGGCAGAGGGACTATTTTGCAGGATCATTTGTAAGCATCATTATGAAGTAGTAAATCCATTAATATTTTAGGAAGGAAGAAAGGAAAAGAGAGGATAGAGGGCCAGAAGGGCACCATTCTCACATTCATCTGGCCAAGAAGATCTCACTGTCCCATCTCACGGATGGGGAAACTGAGGTCAGCACATTGGAGTGTGGCAGAGCTGGGAGTGCAGGGCAGAGCTCCTGACTCACTGAAGAAGGGCCTTGAAAGAACAGGCCAGGCTGCTCCAGGCCTGAGCCCATCTCCCTCCTCTCTGCACCCCCACCCCTTGGCCAGGTTGGCGGACCTCATGGAACAGCATCAGGAGGAGCTGGCCACCATTGAGGCTCTGCATGCTGGTGCTGTCTACATATTGGCCCTAAAGACCCATGTGGGCATGTCCGTCCAGACCTTCCGCTACTTTG
This sequence comes from Lutra lutra, assembly GCF_902655055.1. Classification (NCBI taxonomy): domain Eukaryota; kingdom Metazoa; phylum Chordata; class Mammalia; order Carnivora; family Mustelidae; genus Lutra; species Lutra lutra. Next base: position 150,923,776 of record NC_062278.1, read on the forward strand.
CTGGCTGGTGCGACAAGATTCAGGTGAGTCTGAGGCTCCTGCCCACCAAGTGAGTTCACACAGGCAGGCTGGGCCCAGCAGGACACTCTGAGGGCCGTGCATTGTCCTGCCTGTGGCATAACAAATGACCGCAGCTGACTGGCTTAAAAGAACCCTGTTGATCAGCACCCACTTCTGCAGGTGGGGAGTCAGGCAGGCTGGACTTCAGGCCGGGTTCCATGCGGGGGTTTCCCAAGGACAGCGTCAAGGTGTGTCCAGGCTGGGCTTTGGCTGGAGGCTCTGGGGAAACCCTGCCTGCAGGCCCATTCAGGCGTTGGCGGAGTTCAGCTCCTGTTGATGCAGGATTGATGCCCAGGTCCTTGCTGACTGCCAGTGGGGCTGCCGCCAGCCACTGCAGGCCTTGCTCTGGCCCTTGCCCCAGACCTCCATCCCCTTGCTGTTTTCAGGCTTGGCATCCGTCTGCCATGAACTGGAGAAAACTTTGCCTTTGTGGGGGCTCCTGAGGTGGTGCTGGGGACACCTGCATCATCTCCTCTTCCTAAGGTCAACTGTGCCATTCCGCATCTTTGCAGAAGGAGTAGCTCACCGTCTCCCAGATCCCAGGGATCAGAGTGGGACCAGGACCCATTTTCAGAGATTTTCCCACTACAGGCAGTGATAGGACACCCACCACCGAGGGGTTCATGGGTCTGTGCCAGATTTGGGGCTCATGCCTTTTGTCCTCTTCATGGGGTGGAGGGGTACAGGTGTGATGGAAGGCCCACCTCCTGCTCCTCCTGCTGCTGCATCACTGCTGGCAGGAGCTGGCCCCTGCCTGGGCCCTACTGGGCTAGCACACCCTCCAGAGGCAACTTGGCCTCTCACTCCCCTTTTCTCTGCCCCAGTGTCAAAGCCAGAGATCTTAGCTGTACCAGGACCAGCTTCGCATCTGAGGACTCTGCCAGGCTCTGTGTAGCAGGCACCTTGCACCTGTTGGCTGCCCACTCCACCTGTGTCTGGAGTCCTCAGATGCCCCTGTCATACATAATCTGGAAGGTTTGGGTCTCTACCTGTCTGGTTCATGGGGGCTGCAGGACACAGACAAGACTCTTGAATTCTGAGCTCCAGACACAGTCTGGCTGCCCAGGGGGAATGGGTGAGGAAACAATGGAGCCCCCTCCCTGTGACCCCCCTGGCCACTCCGTGCTTCTTCCAGGGCTCCACCATCCTTATCAACCATGCCAGACCAAACTGCAACCTGACCTTGACCAGGAAGGAACCTACTGGGTGAGTCACAGCACAGGGCAAAGATTCGCCACACACTGGGTGCTTTTCATAGGGAATGTTCTGTAGGCGCTCATCCCGTTTCTGCATATCTATCCTATGTCTGTTTATTCGACAGTCACTACGTGCTGGGCAGTTCAGGTGCTGGAGATACAGTGACGATCAGAGACAATGAGAGTGCCTATCCTCAGGGACTTACATTCTAGTAAATGAAACAGCTTTCATTCCCAAAGTACCTTCTGGGTACCAGGCACTGTTGTAATGACTTTTAAGTGTAATTTTACTTAATCCCCTCAATAACCCTCTAGCAGTCAGGCTCGTAGAGGGTGCACCTGAAAAATTTTATCTGGAAAGATTATAAAGATGACTATGCATCAAAACAAAGAACCAAGGAACAGGAGCAAAATAATAGAGAAATAGGCAACGGATAGGAACTGGCACTCCAAGGCAGTGAGTCAAGTGTCCACTGCACACAGAACAGGCTAAGGATGGGGGAATGATTTACACCCAGCAGTGAGGCCCAATAGCCTAGGGAGAGAGAAGTCCCCTCACACCGCCTGGGGACGGTGGAGGAGCTCCACCCTGTGAAAGGCAGCTTGGCGTTGACTGTTCAGTCCCAGTATGCACCCCCACCACACGGCATGGCTGTGTGGCTCACTGACAGGCGCACCGGGAGACCAGCCCAAGAGCGCTCCCAGCAGCTCTGCTGGGGCTGTGGCAGCAGAACCGGGCACAGCTCCCACTGAGCTCTGTGGCATCCTTACTGGGTGGTGTGCAGCTCTGCGAAGGCGTGGGACTGAGCTATGGGGACCCCAAGGAGCACGCCCGAGAGAAACTTGTGTGAGGAAAGCACACTGAGGAATGTCCTCTAAAATCATCTAAAATGGATCAGAGGCCCAGTGTGGTCAGCACCCAGCAGACCTTCCCACCTGCTCTGTGGCCCCAACAGTGTGGGGACACCATGACCCACCAGCAGGAACCTCACATCCCCATGGACGGTGGTCAGAGTCACTCGGCTTCCTGGAGTGTTTCAGAAGGTGAAGGGTTTCAAATGTCATTTGGATCAACAGAAATGAGCACAGATGGACACAGCAGGTCCTAAAGAACAAGCCTGCTGGTGAGGGAGGCTCCTGTCAGGAGACTGGGCTGTGGACACAGTAAACCCTCTCCTGTAGCCCACAGAGAGGGGCAAGGCTGGGGGGAGACGGCACGGACTCCAGGCCGGGGTGCCCACCCGGCCTTTCCCCCAGAGGACACGAGATGGAGGGAGTCCTCCAGGACAGCCCCCCACAACAAAGAACTCCCCAACCAAGATGTCAGAGTGTGGAGCGAGAGTCCTGCAGGGCCGGAGTGCTTGGAGCCCCTTCCTCTGGCACAGGCCATGGGAGGGGCCCAGGGCCCAGGTGAACACTGGCGCCAGGCACATGAGTCTGTGAGGTCACTGATCTTCCAGGCGCCTCTCAGGGTGTCCGTCCTGTCAGACTGAGGAAGATGCTGATGCTGAGCCTCCCAGAGAGATGGGGGAGCGGGAGGTTTTCCCTATATCGGCAGGTGTATGAGTCTGCTAGGGCTGTCGTAACAAAGTACCCAAACTAGGTGGCTCAAACAGCATGCATTTACTGTCTCGGCATTCTGGGGCTGGAAGCTCTAGATACAGTGTCAGAAGGTTGGTTTCTTCTGAGGGTGTGAGGGAGAATCCGCTCCAGCCCTCTCCCCTAGCTTCTGGGCTTTATCGGCAATCTTTGGTGTCTCTCTATCTCTGCCCTCATGCTCACATCGTGTTCTCCTCCTGCATGTCTGTCTCTTCACATGGCCTTGTTTTTATAAAGGCATCAGTCATTTGGGGTTAAGTACCCACCCTATTTGAGTAAGACCTCATCTTAACTAATTACATCTGGAACAACCCTAATTCCTGGAGTTAGGATTTCAACACATGAATTTTGGGGAGTACTGATCAGCCACGATAGTGGGACTTCCCTCGCGCTTTTTTTTTTCCTTTGGAGCCTTCACAACCCTGATGACCTCACCCCCTTCCCTGGGAACACTCGCTGTGCTCCCTCCACTGTCTCACCCTGCTGGGTGTACTGGGGGTGGGAGTGGTTCTCCCAAACCCTCAGTGCACCCATTGCTCCCAGGAAAAGTGCGGGTCCTGTTGGTCCTGCCCTCAGCATTCGTCCACACTCTTCCCCTCGCCTGGGCTTAGCTAAGAAGTCATCTTTTTTGGGAAACGTTCTGATGGTGACGATGATCATGAATATGATGATGAAGAAACAAGTCACGTAGCCTGTGTGGAGCTCCTGTGTGGACGGGCAGTAATTGTCTGACACTGATGAAGATAGTGCCCGCATCTTACAGGAGTTAGGGGGAAGCAGGGCCACATGCCTGCTAGGACCACACGTGTCATCATTAGGCCCCCCAGGACTGTGGGTCCTCCCCTTGATGGAGATACTGCTTGTACTGATGGTACCATCTCTCAAAGCACAGCAAGCCTTATCAGGACTCCCAGTCTGACTGCTTCCTTCTCCCCAGGGGACTTACCCTGCCCTCAAGCCTAGGAAGACCCTCACCCGCTTCCTCCTGGCCCACCATGTGATCCCACCCCTCTCCCATACCCTCTCAGACTGCCTGTGTGATCCTTGGTTTTCTCCATGGCCCTGCCTGCCATCACCTCCCCCATTGCCTGGTGTCACACCCTACTCAGCTGTCCCTAGGCAGGTCTCACAGCTCCCATCAGAAACTTCCCTGCCATCATGCCCTGCTGGGAAGAGGGCTACTGCCTGATTGAACATACCTTTCCATCAGGGACTGGAAAGCCAGGCATGAGCTATCTCTCAGGGGACCTTTGGCTCCATATCAGGAAGCCTGGAGTGGAGTGGAGTGAATTGAAGCAGAGCAGAGTGTTGTGGAGTGGAGTGAGCAGGGCAGAGCCGAGTGGGCGTCAGCTTGAGAGCGAGGACACCACTGGCAGGTGCACTCCGGCCCCCAGACTGTGTGGAGAGACGGAGTCCCGCTTCTTTTGTATGGCAGGGTCTGTGGCATCATCATCCCCTGGAACTACCCCCTGATGCTGCTCTCCTGGAAGATGGCTCCCTGCCTGGCCCCGGAAACACAGTGGTGATCGAGCCTGGCCAGGTGGGTGTGGGTGTGTTCTGGGCAGGGCGTGTGGGCTGTAGAAGGTATTGGTAAGCACCCTATAAAGGAGACAGGTGCCCACCAGGGATTCGTTTCTCCTCAAGGACAGAGGGTTACTGCTGATGAGGGCTGGCCTTCTGCGGGCCCCATTCATAGTCAGAGGTGGCATGTGGCAGGGACCAGTGGGGGCTGTAGGCAGAGTCTGTTCTTTCAGCGGTAGGGTGGCCGAGTCAGGTTAGCCGACCCTGTACCTATAGCTGCTTGGTGAGCAGTCAGGGATTTCTCCACAGGTGCCAGCACTCTGGGTTTGGGGGAGCAGAAACCATGTTTGGTAACCCTTGTCCAGGCCTCATGCTCTGAGACTGAAGCCCAGCCCCTCATAGAGAAGCTACAGAGGTAGGACATCGGGGTCACTCAGACAGTCTGGAAGGGCCTGAGCAGGGTCCCCCTGGGATGAGGACACCCCCTGAATGAGCCTCAGCTGCAGTGGCAGCCCCTCCCCTACCTGCCCCCAGTGGTGTTAGGAACTGAAGGCGAGATGCTCCATCACGGGGCTCTGGACAGTGTGCCCCGGAGGTCTCTCGCTCCCCTGGCTGCTTTGGGGCAATTTGGCTCCCAAAGTCTCATAATTTAAAAATCAGCAATAACAACAGTTGACATTTACAGTATTCACACTGAGTCAGGAACTCTTGAAGCTTTTTAATATACAACAGATTACACTAAAAATGTGCGTATGGGGCGCCTGGGTGGCTCAGTGGGTTAAGCCGCTGCCTTTGGCTCAGGTCATGATCTCAGGGTCCTGGGATCGAGTCCCACATCGGGCTCTCTGCTCAGCAGGGAGCCTGCTTCCCTCTCTCTCTCTGCCTGCCTCTCTGTCTACTTGTGATCTCTGTCTGTCAAATAAATAAATAAAATCTTTAAAAAAAAATGTGCGTATGTTTGCCTACTGAGCATCACAGCAACCCTCTGAGTTCACCCAGGAAACCACCTGATGCTTGGCCTGGATTCTACCCCACTGCCTAGCATAGCCCCAGAATCTAGATCAAGCCCTTTGAGATTTTCTACTGTTGCTGCTCAACTATTTTTAAAATCACAGTCTTGATTTTCTGGATTATGACCTAATAAACCATGCTGACAGATTTTGTTCTCAAATAGCACAAGAAAGTAAATTTTTTCATATAATGACATCTCTTATTTATTTTTGGTGACAGTTTATGTTTTGATGGTTATGAAAGCAAGTAATCACAATAGAATGTACAGAAAATTATACAATAAAGGTCACTTTTTAAAAAGGTTTTATTTATTTACTTGACAGGGACAGAGTGAGAGAGGGAACACGAGCAGGGGAAGTGGGAGAGGGAGAAGCAGGCTTCCCACTGTCCGTTTTAATGCTACCATTCAGAAGCAGCCCCTATTAGCATCTTGATGTATATCCTTGAACTTTCACTGCTTGTATTCACTGCTTTGGGCGTTTATGTTAATTTCTCATTTGCTTTTTTAAACAGAAATGAGAAACATTTTCATAATGATTAACAATTGCTTAATCGGGAATCTCTTTCTCTGTGAAATTATGTAAAGGATTGTCTATTTCCATATCTTCTGTACTGATGAGAAATGTTCAAGGGCCCACTGTGTATAATTATACATTGTATTAGGATGTTTGACCAAATTCAAAACGATAAAGAAATAATAATAAAGTGACCACTTGTCGGGGGTCCCTCCAGCTCCAGGCCACGGGAACAGTGTCCAGAGGCACCAGGCAAGCTCTGAGCTATTCTGTTGTAAACCAGTTAACTTCTGCAACTCCTTTCCGCAAAACATGCCATTTCTCTCTGCCATCTGCTGGTTCAGACTCTTGTTGGAACACAGGGATCCAAACCACAGATGGCAGGCAGCAGCAGATGGGAGACGGGCAAGGAGTGGACCACAGGAAGGGCAGTGGAGGCAGTCTGCACTGGGAGTCAGGGTCTTAGTCCTGCCTCTGGTACTGACATGTGTGATGATCTTGGGCAAATCCTCTAGGGCCTTCAATTTCTTTCTTTCTTTTTTTTAATTTAAATTCAATTAGCCAACATATTAGTTTTTTTTTAACATTAGTTTTTGATATAGTGTTCAGTGATTCATTTCTCACATATAAAACCCAGTACTCGCCACGACACATGCCCTCCCTAATGCTCATCACCCAGTTACCCCATCCTCCCATCCCCTCCCCTCCAGCAACCTTCAGTTTGTTTCCAGAGTCAAGAGTTCTCATGGTTTGTCTACCTCTCTGATTTCTTCCCATTCAGCTTTCCATCCTTTCTCCTATGATCCTCTGTGCTATTTCTTATGTTCTGCATATGAGTGAAAGCATATGATAATTGTCTTTCTCTGCTTGACTTACTTCACTTGGCGTTACACCCTCCGGTTCCATCCCTGTTGATGTAAATGGTAGGTATTCCTCCTTTCTGATGGCTGAGTCATATTCCATAGTAGATATGAAAAAGATCTTCTCTATCCATTAATCTGTAGGAGGGCATCTCAGCTCTTCCCAGTTTGGCTTTTGTGGACATATGGCCCTTCTTTTCACCACATCTGTATCTTTGGGGTAAATACCCAGTAGTGCAATTCCTGGGTCATAGGATAGCTCTATTTTTAACTTCTTGAGGAACCTCCATACTGTTTTCCAGAGCGGCTGCACCAGCTTGCATTCCCACCATCAGTGTAACAGGGTTCCCCTTTCTCCGCATCCGCACCAGCATCTGTCACTTCCTGGCTTGCTCATTTTAGCCATTCTGACCGGTGTGAGGTGGTATTTCACTGTGGTTTTGATTTGTATTTCCCTGATGGCGAATGATGTGGAGCATTTTGTCATGTGTCTTTTGGGCCTTTGATTTCTCATCTGCAAAAACAGAAAGTTGTACTTCCTGGGGAACATCCTAGAGATGCTTTGTGAGTCTGGTGGTGGACTGAACGTGGAATGATTCAGCACGAAAGGGCTTTGAGAAGCACAGATGGCTACACAAGGGAGTGCAGCTCTTTCAGTCGTCATTTATTCATTCATTTGCAGCTCTTGGTGCTGTGTGTGGTTGGTTGGCCCCCATCTCTGCTCCCGTTCCTTGGGTTTCCTTCAGAGCACTTGTCACAGGTCATAATTACATTTTCATTCTTAGGATTGGCTGCCATACTAGAAGGCTCTAAGCGTGTGTCTTTCAGCTAACAGATGCACCATGACACTTAGACCGTGAGTCTGGCAAATACTAGGCCCTCAGTACTAATTTGAGGAGTAAATGAATGAATGCTTTCCCCTCCTCTGAAGACTGCAGCAGTGAGTCAGCCAGCCTCCATCTCGAGGCAGCGCACTTGAGGATGGGAGAGTCGATGTGTGTGCATTTCATGTTGCCACCCGGCAAGTGTGGACTTGCCTTCAGGGGGGTTCAGAAAAAGAGCTTCGAATCCTGGGCAAGATGTCAGGCTCTGTCCAGGAAACTGGGATGGCCTCAGAGACAAGGAGGCACTTCAACAGGCCCCTGGTCTGTTTATGCCCTGGGATTGGCTCAGGTCATGCTGTTTGAATTGCTGAGGGTTTGCTTTGTCTCACTAAACGTTTTTATAGAGTTAGTCTGTGATTTTAGACAATATACGTAAGTGAAGAAGAGAGAGTGCCAATAATCTCTGTCAACGTTTTGGTGTGTATCTGTCAAGCACGTATGGGATCATACTATATGATGTACTTTTTAGTGTGTGAAATTAAGTTTACATTTAGTTTGGCAGCCTGTGGGGACATCCCAGCTAGTGTGTGTCTTTCTCAGTTGGACCCAGCATCTCCTTCCTGATGGCTGTCTCCCAGTCTCTGGATGAGGCTCGTGATGTCTCCCAGCTGGCCTCCACTTGCATGGCTCAGCAGCGGCACACTCAGCCCTCGTGGGTCCGGGACAGCCCGTTGTGTACTGGCCAGTGCCGATAGAGAACATTCACTTGGGGGGCTTGCAGCCTGTATACCCGTCTCTCCCACGTCAGAGCTTCAGCTGCTGCAGTAGTGTCTCGCGCCTTCCCTAAGACCCTCCTGGGGTTACTGCAGAGAAAGACTCTGCCCTGGGTTTCTCCTTTTTGACCTTCCATGACTTCTCACGGAGCATGGGTTTCAGCCCTCCACCGCACTGCATGTCCCTTAGTTGCTGCAGGCTGGGAGAATATTGATCAATCGGTTGGGAGGGGGATCTCGGAAGAGTCCAGAAGGTTCAGTGGCATGTGGGGGGAAGACAGGATTGGGATTGTGCCTGACCATCAGCAGTGGAGGTGCAGAAGGGCAGTCCAGGAGGAGGTCCAGCCAGAGGGCAGAACACCTTTTTGGACCTCTGTGCTGAGGTACCACCCGTAAGGCTAGCATGAAGAAAAAGGGGTGTCTTGGGAAGCAGGCCCAGAGCATACATGGGGAAGGCTGTCTGCAAATCCAGGCCTTGAGCCATACAGCTTTAGAAGACCCAGCAGCTGGGAAAACAGGAAAGATCCCTGGAAGACACACCTCAGTCCTTCTCCCCAATTTGCAAACGTGCAGTGCCTCCCGGGTAGAGTGAAGTTCAAGGGCACTCAGGTTTGCGTGGCTCCTATGTGTGCACCAGCACCTCCCTTCTCATGGCCACTCAGTGGTTCAGGAGGCAGCCTTGCCAGCACCGTTTCACAAGGTAGTCCCACAACACAGGAGAATGACCTGGCTCCAGCTGTTCCCAAGCTGCTGCATGTCAGGGCCTCAGGGTTTATGAGCCTTCAGTGAGGATGACCACCTGCAGGTCTGCCTTGGCGATGTCCCTGGCATAGTGGGCTGGCCCCAAGGGCACTGGCCAGGTGCTGGCTTTATCTCATCTAGATTTGGGGCCAGGGGTCTGTGTTCTCTGTTTATGGGGTCTGGGTTTAGTCTGTCATTGGGTCCAGGGATTGAGGTTAGTAAGTGTCAGAGTATCAGTTCTTTTTTTTTTTTCTTTTTTTGAAGAATTATCTTTTTGTTACACAAGAAAGGAAAATATAAATATTTCTCTTTTTTATAAAATAAATATTGCAATTGAGGTTAAGCCCTCAATCTCAGCTTTTTGTGAGGAAACCTCTATTACCGGGTCATGTGTGTCCTTCAGAGTTTTGGGGTGCACCCAGGGGCAATGACAGCAGTTTTAATTGTTAGAGTGTATGTGGTCTTTCTGCACTGAATCAGACATGAATCAGACAGGAAGTTGCCATGCGCAGAGTAGGTTAGATGAATTCATTTATTCATTTGGTTCCTCATTTATTTACTTTGCGTATTTTGTTGAATTCTTTTTTTTTAATCTTATTTTTTCAGTTTCCAAGACTCATTGTTTATGCACCACACCCAGTGCTCCATGCAATAGGTGTCCTCCTTAGTACCTACCACCAGGCTCGCCCATCCCCCCACATCTCCTCTCCAAAAGCCTCAGTTTGTTTCTCAGAATCCACAGTCTCTCATGCTTCATCTCCCCCTCCAGTTTACCCCAGTTCACTTCTCCTTTCCTTCTCCTAATGTCCTTCATGTTGTTCCTTATAGTCCACAAGTCAGTGAAACCATATGATAACTGACTTTCCCTGCTTGACTTATTTCACTCAGCATAATCCCCTCCAGTCCCGTCCATGTTGATGCAAAGTTGGGTATTCATCCTTTCTGATGGAGGCATAGTATTCCGTTGTATATATGGACCATATCTTCTTTATCCGTTCGTCTGTTGAAGGGCAACTTGGCTCTTTCCACAGTTTGGCAACTGTGGCCTATCCTGCTATGAACACTGGGGTACAGATGGCCCTTCTTTTCACTACTTCTGTATCTTTGGGGTAAATACCCAGTAATGTAATTGCAGAGCCGACATCATTGAGTTAGAAACTAGAGATACAGTAGAACACATCAATGAAACCAGAAGCTGGGATTGTGAAAGAATTAATAAGATTGATAAACCATTGGCCAAACTAATCCGAAAGAAAAGAGAGAGGACCCAAATTAATAAAATTATGAATGAAAGGGGAGAGATCATGACTAACACCAAGGAAATATAAAAGATCACCAGAAATTATTATCAACAGTTACATGCCAATAAGTTAAGCAACCTAGCAGAAATGGATACATTCCTGGAAATCTATAAACTTCCAAGACTGAAATGGAGAAATTGACAGCCTGCATGGACCAATATCTAGTAACGAGATTGAAGCAGTGATCAAAAACCTCCCAAAAAAACAAGAGCCCAGGACCCAACGGATTCCCTGGGGAATTCTACCAAACATTCAAAGAAGAAATAATGCCTATTCTCCTGAAGCTGTTTCAAAAAAAAAAAAAAAATAGAATCAGAAGGAAAACTTCCAGACACTTTCTATTAAGTCAGCTTTATCCTGATCCCTAAACCAGGCAAGGACTCCATCAAAAAGGAGAATTTCAGACCAATATCCCTGATGAACATGGATGCCAAGATCCTCAACAAGATCCTAGCTAATAGGATCCAACAGCACATTAAAAAGACTATCCACCATGACCAGGTGGGATTTATCCCTGGGATGCAAGGGCGGTCCAACATTCACAAATCAATCAATGTGACAAAACAAATCAATAAAAGAAGAGAGAAGAATCACATGGTCCTCTCAACTGATGCAGAAAAAGCATTTGACAAGATACAGCACCTGTTCCTGATTAAAACTCTTCAAAGTATAGGGATAGAGAGAACATTCCTCAAACTCATAAAATCTATCTATGAAAAACCCACAGCAAATACCATTCTCAGTGGGGAAAAGCTGACAGCCTTCCCTTTGAGATCAGGAACACGACAAGGATGCCCACTCTCGCCACTGCTGTTCATCATAGTACTAGAAGTCCTAGAAACATCCAGACCCTTGGCCAGTCCTAGAGACCGCCAGCTAGCACATGCACCAAGCTCTCTCAAGTGGGGGCGGGGAGTGCACTCCGACCCTGGTTGCACAGTGTGCATAAAGCGTAGAAGGCTGTGGTTCAAGAAAGCGTCAGCTGGCTCCCACACCAGGCTCTCTCACACATGGGTGGGAGTGAGCCCAGCCGAGCAGTGCTGCACACAGTACAAAGATGGGGGTTCAGGGACCAGGAACTGGAGGCTCCACTGCCCTCTCTCTGGCATGGGTGGTCGCTGGTGGTGGCCGTCCTGGGTCGTGGGTTTAGGCCAGTGGCTGTGACCGCCCTATTCCACCAGTTGCCCCTTAAGATCTTTAGCTCTTTTTGAGTGCTTTTAACCAGACTCCAAGTTCATGCTGCTCCCCAACCACAGGACACTTTCGTATTGGGGTAATATTTCCCAATGGGTCACTTCTGCTGACTCCCTCCCCCTTCTGTTTATCTTCCGATATCAGTCTGAGCATTCCCACTCGGCTTTACATCTCCACAGATGTCTTCTGCCCCGGTAGAGATCCAGAAGTGTATAATCTTACATCTCAGGTTGATTTCACGGGTGTTCAGAGTGTTCTGGTGGATATTTAGCTCACTTTAGGGGACTGGTTGAAGCAGGGTCTCCTACTTCTCCTGCCCCTCCTCCTCTCTGCTTTTTTTATTTTCAAAGAATCTTTTCATACTGTGTCCAATTTTACATGAATAACAGATTTTGGAGCTCTTGAGTTTTCTCACCCTCTCTCTACCTATTATTTTATGGTAGTATTTTTAGCTTCTAAGCTGTACGATTATTCCTCCTCTTGTAAGTATGATGAACTATATTAACTCAGAGGTGAATAGAGACTTTTTATTGAAACTCTTTCTGTTTGAGAAGTCAGTTGCATTCACATGTACAGTTTCTAAAAGTGTATGTGGTTGGGGCAGGGAAGTCACACTTTTTGCAGAGTCTCAAATTCTTAGAGTACTGAAGTGAAATGAGAATGTGCTGAATGGGTCCTAGAGGCTTAGCGTGAGGAAGGGGCTGCCTGAGACCCCCATGAGTGTGCCACCCTTCCCTGGATTACTAATTCCACATGCTGAGCCTCCATTCATGCACATTCCAGAGCTCTCTTCGACCTTCAGCCCCTTGCATGTTCTCGTTCCTCTGCCTCTGCCCAGAGTCCTCTCCTCCAGATTCATATCTCAACCAAGATGTCCTCTTCTCTCGAGGGCTTCTACATCTCCAGTATTCATCCTACTAATATACACTTTGTTCTCTACCACATTATCCTGGTTTATTTTCATCCTATCCCTGGTCAGTTTGAAATGACTTCTCTTGTTTGTTTGTTTCTGCTACTCAATTCTGATTTGCTTATTTTTTTCTCTTCCTTAAAATGTCAGTTCCATGAGAGAAGGGACAGGAGTATATCCCCATATCCACATATACAAGAACATGCCTGCCACATAGTAGGTGCTCAGCAAACACTCATGTAATTGATAAATAATGTGGATGCCTCACTGGAGACTGTCACATGTCAAGGTGGTCTCTGCTGCCCAGCAGGTCACAGAAACTCTGGTTTTATTTTTTTTTTCAGAAATTAATTCCATATCAGCCTGAGTCATGCTCTTTCTGGTGGTCCTGGGCCATCTGACTTTCTTCTACATCATCTACTTCGTGGAAGGCCATTTGATCCCAAACAGTAAGATCTTTGTGATGTTCTATCTGTTAGCAGACCTGATCCAGGTAAGGATGGTTATAACAGTATCAAAGCAGGACTCAGTGGTTAGCCAACAAGATTTGTCTCCCTGTCCTGGGAAAGATGCTGCGGAGATAAGGTCGGGGTTTCCTGGACATGGCAGGGTACAGCCCCCATCTTCCAAGAGTCAACTTGTTCAAGCACAAAGGCACGATCCAGACAGAGAGACCACTCCACACTCTGTACTGCACACTTCCCCCTGCACATTCCACACAGCACATGCTATACTGCACACTTCATAGGGTACACCCCCCACAGGGCACACTCCATACCACGTATAAAACACTGCACACTCCTCAGCAGAGGATCAGAGGATGGTCTTGAAGTGGCGGCAAGTTTCTGTGAAGCAGGTTGATGAGTGGGTCCAGCTGGGGAACAGGGCCATACACACCATCCATCACAGACAAGGTGGGCAGAGACCAGCCCCCTGCTGGAGTGTTGCTAAAAAGCATGCATGGACTTCAGTCAGGACTGGATGATGTTAGGGACATGATGAAAGAGATTAAGCTGGTGCCTGCCTCTGTGTAGTACTCAGCAGACTGTCTGCCCAGACTAGCTGGCTGATGTCCCTTGTGGGCCCAGGTTGTTGGCAGAGAGGACTGTGGGCACTGAGGGGCAATTCTAGGAGGACAGTGCTACAGTGAGGTACTGACGTGTTCAAATCTCCCTGACTTAGGGCATTTGCAATTGTAGCATATCTCTGACCCTGAAGGCTGGGCTGGGACACTCTGAGACACTGTTTTGAGCAGGAGCAAGGAAGGGGCTGGAGTCTGCCTGGGACTGCGGACTGAGGAGCCCTGAAATGAGGCCAGGACTGTGCTCACTACCCTGTGGCACTTTCAGGAAAGTCTTACCGTCCAAAACTGCCCATACAAGGACTTCCAGCAAATCCAAATTGAAGTCCCAATAAGGCCTATGTCTTGAGTTTCCAAAGACCATGCAAGGAGCTGCTGTAGCAGAGATGGTCTGTCTGGCACCTCAGTTTGCCAGGAGCAGCGCCTGACCACAGAGAAGGAGGCTAGGCAAGTATGGGTAAGGGTAGACTTCCTGCCTCTGCATGAGCTCAGAGCTGGGCATTGACCCCAAGGAAAGCTGGAAGAAGGGGAATTCTAGGAGTGGACAAGTCCACCTTGGTATCCACCTTTGAAATTTGCTAGTGTTTCTTGGTGACACTTGGCTTTCTGATTTGGTTGTAATTTTTTGTGTCTGCTTGCCCTTATGCCGGGTGACAATTCTACTGTACCTGGCAGAAGTAATGGTTCAGCTGACATGGCACCAGACCCTGGATCCAGACAACCACTGTATCCCCTATCTCACACAGTTGGGGGACCTCCTAGGGACTGGCCTTCTGACACTCTGCTTTCTTATCAGCTGGTTAATGAGCAGTGAAGCAAGGTTGGATGCTTCTCAGAACCAGCATCTGGGCCTCCCTAATGAGCCCAGGCAGCCTCAGTTGCTCAGTGGAGTTTTCCTTCATACCAGCAGGGTACAGAATGCAGTGTCTCCCTGCCTGGGTCCTCTGGAAGGATGGTTGACACCCTGCCTCTGCAGTGGTCCTTTGTCAGTCTGCTAAGGACATTAACACACTTGACTCTGGAGTTGGAATCTGAGCCTATGAAGGTGAGGGAGGACTGAAATCAGAAGCATTGTTTGTGCGTGAATGTGACTGCACGTTCCTGGACTTAAGTGTACACCCATGTGCTTGATGAGTACAAAGAGTACGGAGGTGTGTGTAGAGAACAGGGGACTCTGGCCTGAAGATGCTGAAGGAGGAGACATGTCCAGTGGACATGGGAGATATGCTGGCACTATTCTGTGCCCATGCAGCCTGGATTGGGGAGGAGCAGGAATGAGATGCCTTCTTTGCCCAAGCCCCAGGACTGAGCTGTGGCTTAAGCACAGTCTTCACCAGGTCCAAGCATTGTGGGCCATTTTGCTGGTGTGCCTGCAAATGCACAGCCGTTCCCAGGACTGAGCTGTGGCTTAAGCACAGTCTTCACCAGGTCCAAGCATTGTGGGCCATTCTGCTGGTGTGCCTGCAAATGCACAGCCGTTCCCAGGACAGCCCTTTCTTGCACATCCTTCATCTGCTCCCAGTATTTAATCCTGTTGATTTTTTTCTCCTTTTCTTCTTTTTATATTTACGTGAAACTTCTGTTTAGAGTTTAATGATCAGAGAAGTATAAAATAAAATATACATTATATTATACTTGGCCTTTGTGTCCTTAAAGATATTTCATGCCACCATGAGACTTGGGGTTTTTAGGTAACAAAATCTCTGGTGTTTCTCTCGTGGTGTCTGTTTCTCAAACTGTGCTGTCCAGCATAGAAGCATCAAAATCATAGCAAATCTTGTTAGAAATGCAAGTTGTTAACCCGCCCTCGCTTAGGCCTGCCAAGTCAGCCTGTCTTGGGGTGGAGCTCAACAGTGTAGGATTAATAAGCCCTCCATGTTGATCTGATACATTCTCCTGTTTGAGAACCACTGCTCCAGAATGCCCTCACTTGTTTTTTCTTTTTTAAGATTTTATTTGTTTATTTGACATACAGTGACATAGCAAGAGAGGGAACACAAACAGGGGGAGTGGGAGAGGGAGAAGCAGGGAGCCAGGTGTGGGGCTTTATCCCAGGACCCTGGAATCATGACCTGAGCTAAAGGCAGACACTTAACGACAGAGCCACTGAGGTGCCCCATGCCCTCACTTTTTAAAATAAGTATTTACTTCCTATTTCTTCTTTTCTTTTTAAAATTTATTTAATTTATTTATTTAGAGAGAGCGCACAAGTGTGGGGAGTGGCCGAAGGAGAGAGAGAATCTCAATCAGACAGTATGCTGAGCCTGGAGCCCAACACAGGGCTCAATCACATGACCCCAAGACCATGACTGGAGCTGAAATCAAGAGTCAGATGCTCAACTGACTGAACTATCCAGTCTCCCCTATGTCTTGTTTCTTATTAACTCATCGTAACAACTTTATTTTTTAATATATTTTTTATTATGTTATGTTAGTGGCCATAGAGTACATCATCGGTTTTTGATGTAGTGTTCCATGATTCATTGCTTGCGTATAACACCCTGTGCTCCATGCAATATGTGCCCTCCTTAATACCCATCACTGGGCTCACACATCCCCCACCCGCTTCCTCTCTAAAACCCTCAGTTTGATTCCCGGAATTTGTAGTCTTTCATGGTTCATGTCCCCCTCTGATTTCCCCCCACCCTCATTTTTCCCTTCTTTCTCCTAATGTCTCCATGCTATTCTTTATGTTCCACAGGTAAGTGAAACCATATGATAATTGTCTTTCTCTGTTTGACTTATTTCACTTAGCATAATCTCCTCCAGGTCCATCCATGTAGTTGCAAATGTTGGGGTTTCATCCTTGCAGATGGCTGAGTAATAATCCATTGTGTATATTAACAATATCTTCTTTATCCATTTGTCTGTTGAAGGACATCTTGGCTTCTTCCACAGTTTGGCTATTATGGACATTGCTCCTTTGAACATTGGGGGGCATATGGTCCTTCTTTTCATTACATCTGTATCTTTGGGGTAAATGTCCAGTAGTGCAATTGCTGGGTCATAGGGTAGCTCTATTTTTAAATTTATGAGGAAACTCCACACTGTTTTCCAAAGTCGCTGTACAAGCTTGCATTCCCACCAACAGTGTAAGAGGGTTCCTCTTTCTCCACATCCTCTCCAACATGTGTTGATTCTTATCAATTTTTGCCATTCTAACTGGTGTAAGGTGGTATCCCAATGTGGTTTTGATTGAATTTCCCTGATGGCTAATGATGAGGAATACTTTTTCAGATGTCTCTTTGCCATTCGTATGTCTTTGGAGAAATGTCTGTTCATGTCTTCTGCTCATTTTTTGACTTGATTCGTTTTTTGGGTGTTGAATTTGAGAAGTTCTTTGTAGATCTTAGACACCAGCCCTTTATCTGTAGTATCATTTGCAAATATTTTCTCCCATTCTGTGGGTTATCTCTTTGCTTTGTTGACTGTTTTGTTTGCTGTGCATAAGATTTTTATCTTGGTGAAGTCCCAAAAGTTCATTTTCACTTTTGTTTCCCTTGCCTTTGGAGATGTGTCTTGAAAGAATTTTCTTTGGCTGATGTCGAAGAGGTGACTACCTATGTTCTCCTCTAGGATTTGGATGGACTGCTGTCTCACACTGAGGTCTTTCACCCATCTTGAGTTTATCTTTGTGTATGATGTAAGAAAATAGTCGAGTTTCATTCAGAGTACATAGCTGTCTAATTTTCCCAGCACCATTTATTGAAGAGACTGCCTTTTTTCCATTGGACATTTTTTCTTGATTTGTTGAAGATTAGTTGACCATAGAGTTGAGGGTCCATATCTGGGCTCTCTATTCTGTTCCTTTGATCTATGTGTCTGTTTTTGTGTCAGTACCATGCTATCTTGGTGATCATGACTTTGTAATATAGCTTGAAATCGGACAACATGATTCCCCCATCTCTTTTTTTTTCCCCCTCTTTTTCAATACTTCCTTGGCGATTCAGGGTCTTTTCTGGTTCCCTACAAATTTTAAGATTGTTCGTTCCAGCTCTTTGAAATTGCTTTTGGTATTTGGTCAGGATGGCACTGAAAGCACAGATTTTGCTGGCAGCATAGACATTTTCACAATGTTTATTCTTCTAATCCATGAGCATGGAATGTTTTTGCATCTTTTTGTGCCCTCTTCCATTGCCCTCATAAGTATTTTGTAGTTCCTAGGGTATAGATCCTTTACCTCTTTAGTTAGGTTTATTCCAAGGTATCTTATAGTTTTTGGTGCTATTATAAATGGAATCAATTCTCTAATTTCTCTTTCCACAGTTACATTGTAAGTGTATAGGAAAGCAGCTGGTGTATGTCCATTGGTTTTGTATTCTGCCACATTACTGAATTGCTGTATGAGTTCTAGTAATTTGGGGATGGAGTTCTAGTAATTTGGGGGTGATAGTTGCTGTGGGCTTTTCATAGACGATTTTATGATATTGAGGTATGTTCCCTCTATCCCTATATTTTGAAGAGTTTTAATCAAGATGCTGTTTTTTTTTTGTCAAATGCTTTTTATGCATCAGTTGAGAAGATCATTATGATTCTTGTCTCTTCTCTTGTTAATATGATCTATCTCACTGATTGATTTGCAAAAGTTGGACCACCCTTGCATCCCAGGAATAAACTTCAACTGGTCATGGTGAATTATCCTTTTAATGTACTGTTGGATCCTATTGACTAGGCATTGTTGAGTATCTTGGCATCCATGTTCATCAGTCACATTGATTTGTAATTCTCCTTTTGGGTGGGGTCTTTGCCTGGTTTTGGGATCAGGGTAATGCTGGCCTCATAAAACAAGTTTGGAATTTTTCCTTCCATTTCCATTTTTTTTGGAAAGGCTTCAGTAGAATAGGTATAATTTCTTCCTTAAATGTTTAGTAGAATTCTCTGGGGAAGCCATCTGGCCCTAGACTCTAGTTTTTTTGGAGGTATTTGATTACTGTTCCAATTTCCTTGCAGTTATTGTTTTGTTCAGATTGTCTGTTTCTTCCTGTTTCAGTCTTGATAGTTTTTAAGTTTCCAGGAATGCATGTATTTCTTCCAGATTTCCTATTTTGTTGGCATATAGCTGCTGGTAATGTTCTAATAATTGTTTCTATTTCCTTGGTATTGGTTGTGATCTCTCCTCTTTCACTCATGATTTTATTAATTTGGGTCCCTTTTCTTTTCTTTTGGATACGTCTGGCCAGAGTTTTATTGATCTTATTAATTCCTTCAAAGAACCAGCTTCTAGGTTTTTTTTTTTAAGGTTTTATTTATTTGAGTGAGAATGAGAGAGAGAGCACGAGAGGAGTAAGGGTCAGAGGGAGAAGCAGACTCCCGGCTGAGCAGGGAGCCTCATGTGGGATGCTATCCCAAGACTCCAGGATCACAGCCTGAGCTGTTGCTAAGACAGTTGCTTAACCAACTGAGCCACCCAAGCGTCGCCCAGTTTCTAGTTTTGTTGATCTGTTCTACTCTTCTTCTAGTTTCTATTTCATTTATTTCTGCTCTAAAGTTCATTATTTCTCTTCTCCTGCTTGGTTTAGGTGTTATTTGCTGTTCTTTCTTCATATCCTTTAGGTGTAAAGTTAGCTCATGCATTTGGGATTTTTCTAATTTTTTGAGAGATTTTTGGATGGCTTTGTATTTCCCCCTAAGGACAACCTTTGCAGTATCCAATAGGTTTTGAACTTATGTGTTTCATTTTCATTGGTTTGTATGAATTGTTTAAGCTCTTCTTTAATTTCCTGGTTGACCCATTCATTCTTTAGCAGGATGCTCTTTAACCTTCAAGTGTTTGAGCTCCTTTTAAATTTCTTCTTGTGGCTGAGTCCCTGTTTCAAAGCACTGTGGTCTGAAAATATGCAGGGAATAATCTCAGTCTTTTGGTATTGGTCGAGACCTGATTTGTGGCCCATTCAGTATGTGATATATTTTGGAAAAAATTCTGTGTACACTCAAGAAGAATGAATATTCTGTTGTTTTAGGATGAAATGTTCTGTATATATCTATGAAGTCCATCTGGTCCAATGTGCCCTTAAAAGCTCTTGTTTCTTTGTTGATCTTCTGCTTAGATGAAATGGCCATTGCTGTGAGTGGAGTTTTGAAATCTCCTACTATTAATGCATTATTATTAATATGATTTTTTATTTTGGTTATTATTTAGTTTATGCAATTACCTGTTCCCATGTTGGGGGCATAAATATTACAATTGTTAGGTCTGCTTGTTGGATAGACCCTTTGAGTATGATATATGTATGGGTCCTGCCTTTTTATCCAAACTGAAACCCTGTGTCTTTTGATTATTGTTGTTCACATTGATAGTAACTATTGAAAGATAAAAATTTAGTGCCATTGTATTGCATGAAAAGTCCCTATTTCTATTGATTGTCTCTGTTAATTTCTGGTTTATATTACTCTTGGGGTCATTCTTCGGTTATAGAATCCCCCTCAATATTTCTTGCAGGGCTGGCTTGGTGGTCACGTATTTTCTTTCAGTTTCTACCTGTCCTGGAAGCTCTTTATCTCTTTGTCCATTCTGAATGATAGCATTGTTGGGTAAAGTATTCTTGGCTGCATATTCTTCTCATTTAGTAAGGTGAATATGTCCTGCCAGCCCTTTCTGACTTGCCAGATCTCTGTGGATAAGTCTGACGTTATTCTGATGTTCCTCTCTTTCTATGTAAGAAATTTCTTCCCCCTAGCTGCTCTCAGAATAGCTTCATTGGCTGTCAAATTTGCAAGCTTCACTATTATATCTTGGGGTGTTGATCTATTTTTACTGATTTTGTTTGAGAGCTATCCTCTCTGCCTCTTGGACAGGAATGCTTGTTTTCTTCCCCAGATGAGGAGAGTTCTCAGCTATGAGTTGCTCAAGTATACCTTCTAGTCCTCTATATCTCTCCACCCCCTCGGGGATCCCAATAATTCTGAATTCCAATAATTGGAATATCTGGCACCATTGATCTCTCTACAACTATTCTCATGGGCTACAAGTTGCCTAACCATATTTACCTCAGCTTCCTTCGTCTCTATCAGCTTATCTTCTAGATCTCAAATTCGCTCTTCTGCCTCATTTACCCTGGCTGTTAGAATATCCAATTTAGAGGAGTCAAGATGGCGGAGAAGTAGCAGGCTGAGACTACTTCGGGTAGCGGGAGATCAGCTAAATAGCTTATCTAAAGATTGCAAACACCTACAAATCTAACGGGAGATTGAAGAGAAGAAGAACAGCAATTCTAGAAACAGAAAATCAACCACTTTCTGCAAGATAGGACTGGCGGAGAACTGAATCCAAAGCGACGGGAAGATAGACCGCGGGGGGAGGGGCCGGCTCCCAGCGAGCGGCGGTGCAACAGAGCAAAATCAGGACTTTTAAAAGTCTGTTCCGCTGAGGGACATCGCTCCAGAGGCTTAACTGGGGTGAAGCCCAGGTGGGGTCAGCGCGGCCTCAGGTCCCGCAGGGTCACAGAAGGATCGGGGGTGTCTGAGTGTCGAAGAGCTTACCGGTATTAGAACGGGGAAGCTGGCTACAGAGACAGAGCCGAGGAGTGACTCTCAGCTCGGGGTTGCCTTGAACCAGTCGCAGGCTTGGTCAACTCGGAGCGCGGCCAGAGGCCAGGGTGACGGGAGTCATTGGGCGCTGTTCTCTGAGGGCACACTGAGGAGTGGGGCCCCGGGCTCTCGGCTCCTCCGGGCCGGAGACCGGGAGGCTGCCATCTTCATTCCCGTCCTCCGGAACTCTACGGAAAGCACTCAGGGAACAAAAGCTCCCGAAAGCAAACCCGAGCGGATTACTCAGCGCGGCCCCGGGTAAGGGCGGTGCAACTCCGCCTGGGGCAAAGACGCTTGAGAATCACTACAACAGGTCCCTCCCCCAGAAGATCAACGAAACCCAGCCAGGACCAAGTTCACCTACCAAGGAGTGCAGTTTCAATACCAAGGAGAGCGGCGAAATTCCAGAGGAGAAGAAAGCAAAGCACGGAACTCACGGCTTTCTCCCCATGATTTTTTAGCCTTGCAGTTAATTTAATTTTTTTTTCTTTTTCAATTTTTTTTCTTTTTCTCTTCTTCTGCTAAATTTTTTTAACTTTTACCGTTTTCTTTTTTAACGTTTTTTAAATAGTTTATCTAATATATATATATTTTTTCCTCTTTTTATATTTTTTCTTTATCGGCTTTCTTTTTTTTAATAGTTTCTTTTTTTTTTTCTTTCTGAACCCCTTTTTATCCCCTTTCTCCCCCCTCACAATTTGGGATCTCTTCTGATTTGGCTAAAGCATATTTTCCTGGGGTTGTTGCCAACCTTTTAGTATTTTACTTGCTCCTTCATAAACTCTTATCTGGACAAAATGACAAGGAGGAAAAATTCACAACAAAAAAAAGAACAAGAGGCAGTACCAAAGGCTAGGGACCTAATCAATACAGACATTGGTAATATGTCAGATATAGAGTTCAGAATGACGATTCTCAAGGTTCTAGCCGGGCTTGAAAAAGGCATGGAAGATATTAAAACAACCCTCTCGGGAGATATAAAAGCCCTTCCTGGAGAAATAAAAGAACTAAAATCGAACCAAGTTGAAATCAAAAAAGCTATTAATGAGGTGCAATAAAAAATGGAGGCTCTCACTGCTAGGATAAATGAGGCAGAAGAAAGAATTAGCGATATAGAAGACCAAATGACAGAGAATAAAGAAGCTGAGCAAAAGAGGGACAAACAGCTACTGGACCATGAGGGGAGAATTCGAGAGATAAGTGACACCATAAGACGAAACAACATTAGAATAATTGGGATTCCAGAAGAAGAGGAAACAGAGAGGGGAGCAGAAGGTATATTGGAGAGAATTATTGGAGAGAATTTCCCCAATATGGCAAAGGGAACAAGCATCAAAATTCAGGAGGTTCAGAGAACCCCCCTCAAAATCAAAAAGAATAGGTCCACACCCCGTCACCTAATAGTAAAATTGACAAGTCTTAGTGACAAAGAG
Organism: Lutra lutra; assembly: GCF_902655055.1. NCBI lineage: Eukaryota > Metazoa > Chordata > Mammalia > Carnivora > Mustelidae > Lutra > Lutra lutra. Next base: position 150,946,322 of record NC_062278.1, read on the forward strand.
AAGATCCTGAAAGCAGCCCGGGAAAAGAAGTCTGTAACGTACAATGGTAAAAATATTCGATTGGCAGCAGACTTATCCACAGAGACCTGGCAGGCCAGAAAGAGCTGGCATGATATATTCAGAGTACTAAATGAGAAAAACATGCAGCCAAGAATACTATATCCAGCTAGGCTATCATTGAAAATAGAAGGAGAGATTAAAAGCTTCCAGGACAAACAAAAACTGAAAGAATTTGCAAATACCAAACCAGCTCTACAGGAAATATTGAAAGGGGTCCTCTAAGCAAAGAGAGACCCTAAAAGTAGTAGATCAGAAAGAAACAGAGACAATATACAATAACAGTCACCTTACAGGCAATACAATGGCACTAAATTCATATCTCTCAACACTTACCCTGAATGTTAATGGGCTAAATGCCCCAATCAAAAGACACAGGGTATCAGAATGGATCAAAAAACAAAACCCATCTATATGTTGCCTACAAGAAACTCATCTTAAACCCGAAGACACCTCCAGGTTTAAAGTGAGGGGGTGGAAAAGAATTTACCATGCTAATGGACATCAGAAGAAAGCAGGAGTGGCAATCCTTATAGCAGATCAATTAGATTTTAAGCCAAAGACTATAATAAGAGATGAGGAAGGACACTATATCATACTCAAAGGAACTGTCCAACAAGAAGATCTAACAATTTTAAATATCTATGCCCCTAACGTGGGAGCAGCCAACTATATAAACCAATTAATAACAAAATCAAAGAAACACATCAACAAGAATACAATAATAATAGGGGATTTTAACACTCCCCTCACTGAAATGGACAGATCATCCAAGCAAAAGATCAACAAGGAAATCAAGGCCTTAAATGACACACTGGACCAGATGGACATCACAGATATATTCAGAACATTTCATCCCAAAGCAACAGAATACACATTCTTCTCTAGTGCACATGGAACATTCTCCAGAATAGATCACATTCTTGGTCCTAAATCAAGTCTCAACCGGTATCAAAAGATTGGGATCATTCCCTGCATATTTTCAGACCACAATGCTCTAAAGCTAGAACTCAATAACAAGAGGAAATTTGGAAAGAACCCCAATACATGGAGACTAAACAGCATCCTTCTAAAGAATGAATGGGTCAACCAGGAAATTAAAGAAGAATTGAAAAAATTCATGGAAACAAATGATAATGAAAACACAACGGTTCAGAATCTGTGGGACACAACAAAGGCAGTCCTGAGAGGAAAATATATAGCGGTACAAGCCTTTCTCAAGAAACAAGAAAGGTCTCAGGTACACAACCTAACCCTACACCTAAAGGAGCTGGAGAAAGAACAAGAAAGAAACCCTAAACCCAGCAGGAGAAGAGAAATCATAAAGATCAGAGCAGAAATCAATGAAATAGAAACCAAAAAAACAATAGAACAAATCAACGAAACTAGGAGCTGGTTCTTTGAAAGAATTAATAAGATTGATAAACCCCTGGCCAGACTTATCAAAAAGAAAAGAGAGAGGACCCAAATAAATAAAATCATGAATGAAAGAGGAGAGATCACAACGAACACCAAAGAAATACAGACAATTATAAGAACATACTATGAGCAACTCTACGCCAACAAATTTGACAATCTGGAAGAAATGGATGCATTCCTAGAGACATATAAACTACCACAACTGAACCAGGAAGAAATAGAAAGCCTGAACAGACCCATAACCAGTAAGGAGATTGAAACAGTCATCAAAAATCTCCAAACAAACAAAAGCCCAGGGCCAGACGGCTTCCCGGGGGAATTCTACCAAACATTTAAAGAAGAACTAATTCCTATTCTCCTGAAACTGTTCCAAAAAATAGAAATGGAAGGAAAACTTCCAAACTCATTTTATGAGGCCAGCATCACCTTGATCCCAAAACCAGACAAGGATCCCAACAAAAAAGAGAACTACAGACCAATATCCTTGATGAACACAGATGCAAAAATTCTCGCCAAAATACTAGCCAATAGGATTCAACAGTACATTAAAAGGATTATTCACCACGACCAAGTGGGATTTATTCCAGGGCTGCAAGGTTGGTTCAACATCCGCAAATCAATCAATGTGATACAACACATTAATAAAAGAAAGAACAAGAACCATATGATACTCTCCATAGATGCTGAAAAAGCATTTGACAAAGTACAGCATCCCTTCCTGATCAAAACTCTTCAAAGTGTAGGGATAGACGGCACATACCTCAATATTATCAAAGCCATCTATGAAAAACCCACCGCAAATATCATTCTCAATGGAGAAAAACTGAAAGCTTTTCCGCTAAGGTCAGGAACATGGCAGGGATGTCCGTTATCACCACTGCTATTCAACATAGTACTAGAAGTCCTAGCCTCAGCAATCAGACAACAAAAGGAAATTAAAGGCATCCAAATCGGCAAAGAAGAAGTCAAACTCTCACTCTTCGCAGATGATATGATACTATATGTGGAAAACCCAAAAGACTCCACTCCAAAACTGCTAGAACTTGTCCAGGAATTCAGTAAAGTGTCAGGATATAAAATCAATGCACAGAAATCAGTTGCATTTCTCTACACCAACAACAAGACAGAAGAAAGAGAAATTAAGGAGTCCATCCCATTTACAATTGCACCCAAAACTGTAAGATACCTAGGAATAAACCTAACCAAAGAGACTAAGAATCTATACTCAGAAAACTATAAAGTACTCATGAAAGAAATTGAGGAAGACACAAAGAAATGGAAAAATGTTCCATGCTCCTGGATTGGAAGAATAAATATTGTGAAAATGTCTATGCTACCTAAAGCAATCTACACATTTAATGCAATTCCTATCAAAGTACCATCCATTTTTTTCAAAGAAATGGAACAAATAATCCTAAAATTTATATGGAACCAGAAAAGACCTCGAATAGCCAAAGGAATATTGAAAAAGAAAGCCAAAGTTGGTGGCATCACAATTCCGGACTTCAAGCTCTATTACAAAGCTGTCATCATCAAGACAGCATGGTACTGGCACAAAAACAGACACATAGATCAATGGAACAGAATAGAGAGCCCAGAAATGGACCCTCAACTCTATGGTCAACTCATCTTCGACAAAGCAGGAAAGAATGTCCAATGGAAAAAAGACAGCCTCTTCAATAAATGGTGTTGGGAAAATTGGACAGCCACATGCAGAAAAATGAAATTGGATCATTTCCTTACACCACACACGAAAATAGACTCAAAATGGATGAAGGATCTCAATGTGAGAAAGGAATCCATCAAAATCCTCGAGGAGAACACAGGCAGCAACCTCTTCGACGTCAGCCACAGCAACATCTTCCTAGGAACATCACCAAAGGCAAGGGATGCAAGGGCAAAAATGAACTTTTGGGATTTTATCAAGATCAAAAGCTTTTGCACAGCAAACAGTTAACAAAACCAAAAGACAACTGACAGAATGGGAGAAGATATTTGCAAATGACATATCAGATAAAGGGCTAGTGTCCAAAATCTATAAAGAACTTAGCAAACTCAACACCCAAAGAACAAATAATCCAATCAAGAAATGGGCAGAGGACATGAACAGACATTTCTGCAAAGAAGACATCCAGATGGCCAACAGACACATGAAAAAGTGCTCCATATCACTCGGCATCAGGGAAATACAAATCAAAACCACCATGAGATATCACCTCACACCAGTCAGAATGGCTAAAATTAACAAGTCAGGAAATGACAGATGCTGGCGAGGATGCGGAGAAAGGGGAACCCTCCTACACTGTTGGTGGGAATGCAAGCTGGTGCAACCACTCTGGAAAACAGCATGGAGGTTCCTCAAAATGTTGAAAATAGAACTACCCTATGACCCAGCAATTGCACTGCTGGGTTTTTACCCTAAAGATACAAACGTAGTGATCCGAAGGGGCACGTGCACCCGAATGTTTATAGCAGCAATGTCTACAATAGCCAAACTATGGAAAGAACCTAGATGTCCATCTACAGACGAATGGATAAAGAAGATGTGGTATATATACACAATGGAATACTATGCAGCCATCAAAAGAAATGAAATCTTGCCATTTGCGACGACGTGGATGGAACTAGAGGGTATCATGCTTAGCGAAATAAGTCAATCGGAGAAAGACAACTATCATATGATCTCCCTGATATGAGGGAGAGGAGATGCAACATGGGGGGTTGAGGGGGTAGGAGAAGAGTAAATGAAACAAGATGGGATTGGGAGAGAGACAAACCGTAAGTGACTCTTAATCTCACAAAACAAACTGAGGGTTGATGGGGGGAGGGGGTTGAGAGAGGGGGGTGGGGTTATGGATATTGGGGAGGGTATGTGCTATGGTGAGTGCTGTGAAGTGTGTAAACCTGGCGATTCGCAGACCTGTACCCCTGGGGATAAAAATATATGTTTATAAAGCTGTAAAAAAAAAAAAAAAAAAGAAAAAAGAAAGGATGAATACCCAAGTTTTGTAGCAACATGGACGGGACTGGAAGAGATTATGCTGAGTGAAATAAGTCAAGCAGAGAGAGTCAATTATCATACGGTTTCACTTATTTGTGGAGCATAACAAATAGCATGGAGGACAAGGGGAGATGGAGAGGAGAAGGGAGTTGAGGGAAATTGGAAGGGGAGGTGAACCATGAGAGACTATGGACTCTGAAAAACGATCTGAGAATTTTGAATGGGTGGGGGGTGGGAGGTTGGGGGCACCAGGTGGTGGGTATTGTAGAGGGCACGGATTGCATGGAGCACTGGGTGTGGTGCAAAAATAATGAATACTGTTACGCTGAAAAAAATAAAAAAATTTAAAAAAAAAAAGAATATCCAATTTAGACCGTATGTCATTCACAGCATTTTCAAGTGTGGCCTGATTGATCTCATTTTTGCCCTTAGAGATTTTATATTGTCACTAATGCTTTTTTCAAGCCTTGGTATTGACTTCATGGTTGCTATCCTGAGTTCCATCTCTGACATCTTGCTTATATCCATACCCATTAGTTCTGTGGTAGAGGACAAGGTCTCAGTTTATTTTCTTTGTTAAGAGTTCCTCCTTATCATCATTCTGTCAAGGGATAGTTGAGAGAATGAACAGAGTCCAAAATTTCAACCATGAGCCAAGCAAAATGCACCCTAGAAAAAATATGAAGGGGTTGGAAACTACCACAGGTATGCAAACAAAGCCAAGATGATCCAAAACAATAAAAAAGGTGAGGAGGGAAAGAGAGATTATAATCTCTCGGTGTGGACAAAGCAGGGTGATCTGCTCTGTTCCTGACTGATTTTTGGTCTGTGTATTAGAAGACTCAATACCCCAAAATTGCAAAGTAATCAAAACTTATATATAGAGAGAGATCTATATCAATATCTATCTATCTATATATATATATATATATCAAGATAAAATTGAATAGAGTGATAAAAGGTCATAAATATATAAAACGTACATTTGAAAAAATAAAGGTTAAAAAGTGACTTAAAAACAGAAGTTGGGAAATGACTCTATTTGAAACAGGAACAGGGTTAAAAAAAAATGAAAAGAGAGGAAAAAAAGAAAGAAAGAAAGAAAGAAGAAACCAAAAATAAATGTAAAATTTTAGCTTGAAGTATAAATGAGTTGTGAGGGAACACCTGGAGCTCCCTATATTATTTCCCCCTGGTGCTGGCGTTTTACAGTCCTGTAGAAAATAAACTTATCATTCACCTGTTCTTCAAGTCTGTCTTCTGGGGGAGGGGACTGTTGCTTGGCTTCTCATGGGTCTTTGCCTGGGTGGAGTTGCCCCACCCCTTGTCAAGCAGATGGGTTTAATGTGAGCTGATGGGCTACATGGCTTTTATTCTCTGGTGGCTTTCCACTTCTCTTTAGAGGGCCAGAGCAAATATGACCATGTGGGAATATTTCACCCAGTGCCACAGGTTGAGGTTCCCTTTCTTCAGTAAACCCTCCAGTCAAACCATCTCCACTTCTGTGTGTACCAAACTCCATATACTGGTGCTATTCATGCCCACTGTAACTCTCCTGGGGGAGTTCCAGGTGACACCCACGAGTGTCCCTGTGCCTTGTGATTTTGCAATTGTTAGCGGCCATGGCCTTGTGCATACCCTCTTCCACTGCTCCTTTGTGTGGTGCCCCAGTTTCCTTTCACGGATCACAGTGCCCTGAGAACTGTTGACTTGTTGGGGACGCAAGCCATTTTATATCTCCCATGGGATGTTAAATAGCCTGCATCGTCTAGTCCTTTCCAGAGTGTTCAGGAAGAAAGTGGTCCCCCTACCAGCCCAGCTTGTGTTTTATGGTGACCAGAGCTGAGTCCCTTCTGGGCCCACTGACCGTAAGTAGTCTCCCTGCTCCACTGCTTGGGTACTCTATCGGTTCAGGCTTCCCCATACTTTCTGAGTTTCCTGGAATCCTGCGACCATGTAGAATTCTGCCCTATTCTTTCCCTGTACCCTTTTCAGAGAGGATGTCTCTCACTGGAGCAGATTTCTAAGGGTCCTAATTTTGTTCTCCAGTGTTATATCACTTTCTGGTTGCCAGCTTATGGAGGCTCCCTCCTCCCTCTGTTTATCTTCTGATATTTCCCCTTAAGATTCCAGGTTCTGCACCTCCTACCTTGCAAAAAGTAGTCATTTTTATGCTTGTAGAGGTCCAGATTAATCTTCTGACATCTCAGGCTGAATTCTTGTGTTCAGGATGCTTTGATAGATAAAAAACTAAATTCGAGGGACCATATGAAATAAGGTCCCCTACTCTGGCCCCATCTTCCCCTCTGTTTCCACCATGTTGTTTCTGATACCCTTATGAAGAAGTAGCAAAGACCCCAACATGCCAGCATTTTTCAGAGGTAATTTCAAGATTTGCAGCCCCAGCTCTCAAACAGTAGAGCTCTGATGCTATTATGTCTCGTCCTTGTTTAGAAATTTTGCCACTTTTCCCTTCATTTGGTGATCTTTCTGTTTGTTTTTATTTCACCCAGCTAGTGCTGGCCACTGCCACTGCCCACCCCCTCAGCAGAGTTTCCTACTGTGACTCCCCCCGCCCACGTCAACCCCGCCACCACTCCACAAACCAACCCAGGAACTGAGTTGCTGGCTCAGAGCTTCCCTTTGTCCAGGCCCCCAGAGGCATGTATTGTATACTTTAAATGGTTACAAAGACCAGTGCTTCAATCTGCATAATCTCCACAATTTAAAAAGGGATTTAGTAGCACACAAATATATATATATATATATATATATATATATATAGTCAATGTTATGTATATACATTAATGTATATATACACAATATTATTGAGGTAAGTAACAAGACACTGATGTATGTTAAAACATGGGTAAGAGGGGTGCCTGGGTGGCTCAGTCTGTAAAGCATCTGACTCTTAATCTCAAGTCTTGTTCTCAGGGTCATGAGCTCAAGCCCTGTGTTGAGTCCACACTGGGCATGGACTTAAAAAAAAAATACAAACATGGGTGAGCCTCAGAAACATGACATGGTAACCAGAGCAGAGACAGACATGGTAACATATTTTATTATTACATTTGCTTAAAGTATTCATGATGGGCAAACCCACAGAGAGAAGAAAGGCAGATTGGTGGTTGCCAGGGCTGGAAGGAGGGTGGAAAAGGAAGATCTTTTAATCAGTGCTGGGTTTTTTTCCTCCACTCCAACTTTACTGAAATAGAGTTGATATATAACATTGTATAGTGTTAAGGTGTACAATGTGATGATTTGAAATGTTCATATATTATAAAATTTTTATCACCATAAGGTTAGTCAAGGCATCCTTTATTTCACATAATTGCCATTTTATTGTTGTTGTCATTATGGTGAGGACATTAAAGGTCTACTCTTACAGCAGCTTTCTAGTAGAGAGTACTAATACAGTATTGTTAACTATGCTCGGCATGCTACACACTCGATGCCCTGAACCTAGGTTTCTTTCTGAGGTGGTGATAATGTTCTGGAATTAGACAATGGTGATGGTTTATGTAACTTTTTGAATAGACTAGCAATACATTTGAATACATTGAATACAAGCAATACATTTTCTGAAAGCTACAGAAAATTCCATGTGCTAAAACCCCCCTCTTTCACTGTCTAATAAATTTTACATTCCCCATGGATGGAGAATTTTTTTGCGGTGTTTTTATAAGAACCACAGCTAACTATAAACAATGGTAATAATTACAAGAGTGATGAGTAACAACAGTGATAATTATTATGGTTACTCTAAGCCTCAGGATCTTTTACTTTGCCAGTCCTCACCCTAAGGTATGAGAGACTGTGGACTCTGAGAAACAAACTGAGGGTTTGGGAGGGGAAGGGGGGATGGGTGAGCCTGGTGGTGGGTATTAAGGAGGGCATGTATTGCATGGAGCACTGGGTGTGGTGCATAAACAATGAATCTTGGAACACTGAAAAAAAATTAAATTTTAAAAAAGACCCATCTATATTCTGCCTACAAGAGACTCACTTCAGATCTAAAGACATATGCAGAATGTAAACAAAGGGATTAGAAAACATTTATAACGCAAATGGAAGCAAAAAGAAAGCTGAGGTAGCAATACATTTTCTTTTTAAATTTAATTTTATTTTTCCTTAATACCCACCTCCAGGTTCACCCAAACCCCCACCCTCCTCCACTCCAAAACATTTTGTTTCTCAGAGTCCATAGTCTCTCATGGTTCGTCTCCCCCTCCAACTTCCCCCAACTCACTTCTCTTCTTCACCCAATGTCCTCTGTGTTATTACTTATGCTCCACAAGTAAGTGAAACCATATGATCATTGACTCTCTCTGCTTGACTTATTTTACTCAATATAATCTCTTCCAGTCCTATGTTGATGCAAATGTTAGGTACTCATCCTTTCTGATGGAGGCACAATACTCCATTGTATATATGGACCCTATCGTCTTTTATTTATTTATTTATTATTTTTTTATAGCTTCTTTTTTTTATTGGTCATTTTTTAAAATTTATTTTCAGCATAACAGTATTCATTGTTTTTGTACCACACCCAGTGCTCCATGCAGTCTGTGCCCTCTCTAATACCCACCACCTGGTTCCCCCAACCTCCCACCCCCCAACCTCTTCAAACCCTTCAGATTGTTTTTCAGAGTCCATAGTCTCTCATTGTTCACCTCCCCTTCCAATTTCCCCCAACTGCCTTCTCCTAACTCCCCATGTCCTCCATGCTATTTGTTATGCTCCACAAATAAGTGAAACCGTATGATAATTGACTCTCTCTGCTTGACTTATTTCACTCAGCATAATCTCTTCCAGTCCCGTCCATGTTGCTACAAAACTTGGGTATTCATCCTTTCTGATGGAGGCATAATACTCCATAGTGTATATGGACCACATCTTCCTTATCCATTCTGGACCCTATCTTCTTTATTGATTCGTCTGTTGAAGGGCATCTTGGCTCTTTCCACAGTTTAGTGATTGTGGCCATTACTAGTATGAACATTCAGATAGCCCTTCTTTCCACAACATCTATATCTTTGAGGTAAATACCCAGTAGTGCAATTTTCTACATGGTCATACAGAGAACAAGCAGAGGGAACAAATTCACACTGCTTTCATAGGATGAGGAGAATCTTGATGCTGCCATCCCAGAGATAGACGTTACAGGGTAGGAGAATTACAAGTCAAGTCTTTCTGAATCGAGATATCAAAAGTGAAAGCCAGTATTAGCAGTTTATTTCCAGAAGTCCCAAAACAAACAGTCAAAACCCCAAAACTAGGATATCCTGTGGGATTTTTATGGATTAATACGATTGGGATAACTGACTGGGTGAAGCCAGAGAATGGTGAAAAGGGACAGTACCATTGGCTTGGTGGAGCTGAGATGTTGGGAGCTGAGAGTAAAGGTGTGTGTTGTGATCTTCAAAGAGAGATCTGGGGTGGGGTATCCAGGCTGGGGTTTGATGGGTGAGCCTCATAAAGAGAGACAATGGGTGTGAGCGCTAAAGAGGGGCTATGCATTGCAAAGAGAGAAAGCAAAAAGAAATGAAAGGAAGAAATGTGTTATGGGCATCATGTTGCTGTGTTCATCTTTGCAATGCATAGCTTCTCTTTGTAGCTCTCACCCATTGTCTCTCTTTATGAGGCTCACCCTGAGGAATCTGGTCTCATCCAGGTACTTGAGGCCTTCTCTCTTCTGGGTCTAGGAGATGTTTCTGCAGCCCCCTCACCCCCTTCCTTAGTGCTGCCCTGGCCCCTGAACGTGGGCCTGCACCACTGATTCATAGTGAACAGTCCTGAATGGCCCAGCAGTGAGCCAGGCTGGGAGCCAGAAGGGCTGAGCTGGACAGGGCCCGGAGAAGGCTGGCCCTGATCTGGTCATGTCCACCATGGGTGTTTTCCTACCCTGGTGTCTCTGGTCATGCCTGACTCTTCCCTTTCTTTCAGATATCAAATACTTCTCTATTATGGAACCCTAGAGAAAGAGCATGGGGTGACGTTTTGTAGGAGGAACACAAAGACAAATTGTCAGTGTCGGGTCCCTGCCATGAAAAGGGTATAAGGCAACCCAGTGTATATGCTGCTCATCCCTTTCCCAACTTACTTATCTATAGTGTAAGACACCATCCAAGACAATAGCTGATTGTCTGATAGGCAAATTTACATTTTTGCTTCTTTGCTCCTGCTCACTTTTTCTCATTTCTTTTTATATTATCAACAAAATAAAATTTTTGTTATATACTTGAAAATGAGTGAATAACTTTTTATCAACTTTAGTGGGTTCAATATACTAGCAATCAGAATGGGTCTCATGGTTCATTCATACTAAGCAACATACTAAGTCCAGCCTGGACTAGGGATCCTGGAAATGGGGATGGAAGATGAAGAAAGCTTTGGCTTACCTCCAACACCTGTATCACTTATACCAGAAATATAAATATATTCTTGAGGGGAAGGGAAGATCAAAGCCAGTTCTTTCTGTTTTCTCTTTTTGCCTAGGTAAGGAAGTAACTTCTTGCTTACTTCTCAATTACTTAGCAGATAAATGACTTTCAATTTCAGAGAACATGCTCTAGGGAACTCTGTACCTCTCAGTAGTATTGGAACACTGCTCAGTAAAACAATGCATCAGTGGATACGAAAGATATCCGGTTATTTCACAAGAAACCAACTTAAAATATAGGTGACATGGCAAACCCCAAATTCACATAGGCCGGGTAGGGGGTGCCTAGAAAATACATCAAAGGAGACAGGAAGTTATCCAGTAGAGAATCTGGAATGGAGAGTATTATATTCATATTTGGAAGGTATGCTGAGGTATGACAAAATATGTCTGCTGGTATTCATGAAATTAAGTGTAAGGCATGGGGCACGCCTATTAGCCACTCAAACTCCAAGCAACTGAGATGATATACAAATGAGCAGCTCGTGTGACTTTTAAGCAGGAGAAAATGAAACATTAAGGTGCTGTACTAGAAACCACTGCTTTCAAATACAAGCCTCTATCAGTATGACTATTTGCAAATGACAGAAAATCCAAATTTAACTGGTTTAACAAAAGATGTGTTTTGGCTCACATAGCTGAAAAGCCCAAAGGTAGGTCTCTCTCAGGTAAGGCTTGGACTAGTGGCTCAATGTCACCAACTTTTTCTCTAGTTTGCCATTATCTTCTTTGGTATTGCCTTCATTCTCAGGCTCCACTTGCTAACACCAGGAAGCTCCAGACTCCCCCCTCACTTGTTCTTTTAACAGAAAAAAAAAAAGTGTTGCCCTAGTTCAAGGTCTCATATCTTCCTATATATCATATAGAGGAGGACAGAGAGTGTCTTCTTTGGTTGTTTTCAAAGAAAAGCCTCTCTCTTTCAGAAGGCCTACTAAATATCTCCTCATATCTCCTTGGTTCTGTTGCCCAAATAGGACAAGTTGATGGACCTGGGCTTAGGAAGTTGGGGGTGAGGCCAAACCACGTGGCTGAGAAAGGATGTTTTCCCAAAGATTATTTGGGTTATTGTCACCATAAAGAAGGAGAATGGATGCTGGGAACCAATCAGAGATGAATAATACGGAACACTGACTTGACCATGACAAAGACATGCTCAGAATTGCAGATACTGGTTTGCAACTGAGTTGCTTCTAAGACAACTCTGTAGCTCCCTCTGAGTTGTAAAACAGAAGGGATTTCATTATTCGTTACTGCCAAGAGATTCTGGGCAGAACAGCTAATTTTCCTATGTGAATGACTCTATACACTATTTTTACATTTCCTCACTTTCTGATCCTACTTTTGAAAACTTTGAAGACAAAATTTTACCATAATCAATTTTGATTTTAATATATTGCTAACTACAATCTATCAAAAAGTATCTTAAACTTCTAATTTTTCTTTCATATTTAAATTTCTCCAAAATTTAGGAAGTGAGTATTAATTTCATTCCTCTTCTGACTTTGAGATGTGTGGGAAGTGTCATTACAAATTGGAAGGTCTTCCATGTTATGAATCCTTCACCACAGACTACAGTCTTTGATATAGGCTCAGGGCTTTCAAGTACCTGTCTCTGGGGCTCTGGTAAGGAGAAAACTAGTCAGGAATTCTCTTAGTAGGGGGCATCCATTTCTACATGGTATTTCTTAATCCCTCTGAAATACACATCTTTTGCTGTATTTTGATAATTCTCTCATTGCGATACTCCTAAAATTTGTCTTGCCATTCCACCACTCTGCCTACAATATTTCCATCTTTGAGGAAAAGAGTTCCTAGGGTTGATTAACTTCCATGATCCTCCTCCATTAATCCAAACTGTTTCTTCTCTTTTGTGGTTCCATTTCTATGGGTTAATCTTCTATTCATTATCTCTCTCCCATTTTAGGATACTGATGTCATCTAGCATACATATCACCCTCACTCTGGGAGCTTATTAATATTTAGGATTCTTATGATCACCTCCTTGTAGCACTAGTCCAAGCATTCAACCCTCTATCAACTGTGCCTGTGTAATGTGTCCACTGGTAATATCGCCAATCTCTCACTGACTGTTCTTAGTATCTCTTCCTGGCACTTCCACCTGTCCAACTCCCTAAATACTGAATTGGTGTGTTATAGGACTCTATCCTGGGTTCTCATATTTTGCTATACTCTCCGGAGGCAGTACCATCCAATAGAACTTTCTGAAATGATGAAAATGTTCTATGTCTACACTATCCAGTATGTTCTGGCCAATATAAGAACCTAAATTTTAAATCTAATTTAAATACCTACATATAGCCCCTGTCTACTGTGTTTGGTAGAGCAACTCCAGGGGATCTCATTCATTTCTTCCCATGGCTTTAAATACCTTCTGCTCATTTGAGGACTCCCAGATGCAAAACTCTAGATATGACCAACTGTGAGCTCTAGCCCACATATACAACCACCACTTGAAATTTCTACTTATACATCTCATACATATCTCAAATCTTAATCCATAACAGAGTTCTCAGTTTCTCCTTCCCCAAACCCATTCCCACTCCAGTCTTATTCATTCCAGTAAGTGGTCTGCTGTCTAATTCTCAATTAGACTAAATGCTCAAACCACAAACAAGAAAGCTGTCCCTAATTCTGTCACTCCTGCATCCACTGTTAGCAGGTCACTGATTTTTATTTCCAAACTATATCTTAAACACATTTTCTCTCCATTTCTACTACCACCACCCACTCCAAGTCATTATCATCTCCAACCTGGATTGCTAGCCATCTCCAACATGGTCTCCTTTCACTTTCCTCCCTCTACAGACCATTGGCTACTTATCAGTCAGCAATCATCCTAAAATGTGAATCCAACATGTCATTCCTCCACTGAATACTCTTTAATGGCCTTTCACTTAGGATGGAATTTAATGATCTGGTCCACCTGTGTCTACAAATCTAACTTATGCCTCTCCTACTCTTGATCATTATGTTATAGCCCAAAACTTTTGGTTTCTTGAACATACCAAACCCTTCACACATCAGAGTCTACAGAGCAGTTCCCTCTGCCTGCTGTTATTCCCATTCTTGATACATGTGCCTTCTTCTCATTCTGATTTAGCTTTAATATGACCTCTTAGGCTAGGCCTTCCCTGACCATTTATATAAAGAGGCTCCCTCTCCATCATTCCCTCTCTCTGTAGCATTCATTTCCTCCATAACACTTAGCAATTTTTTAATAAATTACTTGATATTTTTGTTGTTGTTTGGTCTTTCTCACTAGATGAATGTTCCAGAAAGGCAGGAAGCAGGTCTGCCTTACCATTGTTCATGCAGCACCTAGCACAGTGCTTTGCATATAAGCAGGTACTCAGTGATATTTGCCTAATAAACTTACCCCAAATGCCTGTTCACATCACTCATTTCCATTCCTTGGTTCTGTGTAGTACTAAAGTTTCAATGCTTATTAGAGGTTACCCTAAATGGACTATGCTAAGCCAAGTTCTCCTTACTACATGGTTTTAGGCTTCAGCAATCAGATAGTATCTTTGTAATTTTGAGGAAGTATTAGTTTAGTCCAAGCCAGCCTCTGGCTTCTCTTCCTTGCTCCTTAGTCAACAATTGTAATATTACCTGGTAGGGAGCTTCTAAAGTGGAATGCCTAATGAGCAGAGGCAAAGTGCAAACTGAAAAATGCCTCTAAAGGTGAAGTCTGGAATGTACGTTTCATCTGTTTTGGCCAGCACTCTTCTCTGAATAGGGCCTTTGTTTCTCTAAGTCAGTAGCTTACTACCAGAAGCTCCAGCTTACTCTGGAATGTGAGATATCATGACAATAGAAGGGAAAGCCTAGAAAGGCATCTGGGATAGTGGAACAATGAGAAGGGTTGTAGCTATACACATTTTTATGAAAACAAAACAAAAGTCTACATTTTCCACAATGCTATCTTCTAACACAAGAGGAATCAGGTCTCTCAAGACTACACATCTCAGACTACCCTCCACTACTTTCCTTAAGTTACCTTGGTGACCTCAAGGTGGACCACAACCTCAGAGGAAGAAAGAAAGTTCTGGAGTTGGCAATGTAACTGCACTGTCATCTACAGCAAATATGGTTTTCAGTGAGGTAGACTTATGAAAGCTGAGTACTTGTATATAAAAAGAATACATCCAGGAACACACAAAAACAGTAAAAGTGGCTGTCTCTGAGAAGGTAGACTGGGAGATTTACTTTTCATTAAACACCTTTTTGAACTATTTCAACTTTTTTTTTATCATGAGCATGTTATAGCTAGTTGAAAATAAATACGTTTCAAAATTTGAAAAACATAAAAGAAATACAGTGTTGGTCCTCAAAGAGCCATTTAGCTGGACTTACATAAGACATTAGAATCTAAGACAGCACATAGTGAAATACCAATTTGGACAGTACTGATGACAAGTAGAAGAGGAAGAGAGATCTGTTTGGCTGACAGAGCTGGGTCTTAGATGAGGAAGGGAAATTTTTAGCCTAGGGAAACTTGAGCAAATAGAAATGAGCAGAAGCAGAAATGTGCACAAATAAAGAACAGTAAATCTAGAGTCAGGTAGACCTGCTTCCAATCTCAATTCCATAACACATTAGCTAAGTGACCTTGAATGAGTTTTATAACTTCTTTCAACCCCAGACTTCTCGTTTGTAAAATGAGGAGTACCCACCTGAACAGGATTAAGAGAAACTAAAGATTGTATGTAAAGTGGTTAGCATAGTATCTCACAGAGCAGACACTCAACTAAAATTTGCCTAGCATGAACGTGGTAGAACAGGACGACCAGTCTTGCTAGATCAAGGGGAATCTGTTCAGAAGGGGCAAGATAATACTGGTGACTAGAGTTAAAACAAACTGTGGACAACCACCTCGTTTTGTCTCCTGAGTTCCTGGTGCGTAAGAATTACAAACAAGTACCGCTATTATGTGTTTGCTAATGTTCAAGAAAATGAGAGGTTAGACAATTGCAGGGTTTCTCTCTAGCATGGCGCCTCTGGTGCTTAATCAGAACGGAATTCTGACTGAAGGCCTTCCCGCAGTCATTACATTTATAGGGTCTTTCCCCAGTATGGATTCTCTGATGTCGGATAAGGTGTGCCTTGCAGATAAAGCTTTTCCCACAGTCTGTACATTCATGGGGCTTCTCCCCCGTGTGGACTCTCTGGTGCTGAGCAAGATCGGAGTTCCACATGAAGCCTTTCCCACAGTCCTTGCATTCATAAGGCTTCTCCCCAGTGTGGATTCTCTGATGTCGAAGTAGGGCTGGGTTCCGAGTAAAGCTTTTCCCACATTCCTTACATGTATATGGTTTCTCCCCAGTATGGATTCGCTGATGTTGTGTAAGGCTTGTGTTCTGACTAAAGCCCTTCCCACATTCCTTACATTCAAAGGGTTTCTCTCCGGTATGTATTCTCTGGTGCCGAATCAGGTTTGATTTCCAAACAAAGGCTTTAGCACATTGTTGACACACATAGGGTTTCACCCCGGTGTGAATTCTCTGATGTGCAATGCAATGTGATCTAAAACTGAATGTCTTCCCACATTCCTTACATCCATAGACCTTCTCTCCATTATGAATTCTCTGATGTTGGTCAAAGTCTTCATTTTGATCAAAACACTTGCCACATTCTTCACATATATAGAACACCTGCTGACTGAGAATTTTCTGACGGATAACAAGGTGGGTATTCACATCAATGTTTTCCGAACTATCTTCTCCTGACACCATCTCATCTTTGACAATCACTTCTATAATGTCATTTGCAGTGTTCTCCACACTTCTCCCATTTGAGTAGTCAGACCATCTCCCTAACCTGCTTTTTAACTCCTCACAGGTTTTTCCAAACCAGAATTCCTGGGAACCATACCACCGAGGTCTGCGTGATACCACCATGTGGTCCTTTGCCTCCTCACAATGTTCCTCCTTCAGAGCAAAATCTTCTTTCTCACTCTTCAACACACTCTCTGAAAGAAGAAATCAAAGCTGCAAATGTCATCATTACCCAGGACAGAGCAAGTAAGGTCACCAAGTGGTACTAATGTGTCCATTTCACTCCAACTGCCACCCCTGTGTCTCAGCAGCCCTGCTCTAGCTGAAAATGGCACAACAGCGATATCATACAGAAAGTAACCAAAGTGTATGCCACAGTAAGGCAAAAACTAGACAGAGTCCCTGAGGGCTATGATTCCCAAGCAACAGGGGAGCTCTCCAGAAATAGATGAGTTGAATCTAAGGGAGACAAGTCAGAATTTCTTCTAGGTAGTCTGGTTTCTAACATGAGAAGGCCAGGGTTCAGGACAGAGGACCTGTTCAGAAATAACAAATCCTTGTGGTATACCTGGGGAACCTGAACTTGTCACACACAGGGGGAAGCAACAGGGAGAATCTTCCTCATACTGGTTAACACTAAAAGGAAATATGGTCTTCTCATTCAATCCAGTTCCCAGTTCCACCATGAAAAGCGCTTCCCCAAACTACTTCAGGCAAAAACTGCCTCCTCTTTGTTCCCACAGTGCTTTGGTTATACCTCTGTTACAGCATCGGACTTTACTGTAACTATACATTTATGCATATGTATATGTATGTATACGTTTATGTAAATTATACATTTATATATATGTATACATATTAATGTATATGTATATGTAGAATGTACCATTAGACTGTGAGGCCCTGCAAGAGAGGGGCCATACATTACTTGCTCTCTGATCCCTAAAAACTAACAGAATGATTAAAATACAGCATTTACTTTTAAAATTTTGGTTGACCATAGCAGCCAGTAGACCATCTGTTCTGTTAGAGTCTAAGACCCAAGACCCACCCGAACTAATTGATCATGTCCAAGTGAAACCTGAAGTTTAGAGTTTAACTTTGCTCTTCATTAAATGGTTGACTTGGGGATTTCTCAAGGGATTTTTATTTAGAACATAAACAGTAAAATGGAATTTTAACAGTTTACAAAGAAAGACAGTGGAAAACATGTGCCTGGGAGGAAAGCATTTGTTTCCCTCACTTACCAGTACAGATTAGGCTTGGACCCTCTCCTTGCGGTTTCAGGTTCAATGGCTCTTCCACCTGCTCAAGATGGGAGATCCCAGCAGGCTTTAGAAATGGACATCCTGCCAGGGTCAAGATATAAATAAGGCTGGCTCAGTCAGAAGATTGGGGCACGTTAGGAAAGGAGCAGAGATGGAAGTGGTAAGGGAGAATGAAGGTGGGTGGAGAGACTGGTACACAGGTGACCTAAAACTTGAGGAGAACAATATAAAGGATAGAAAACAGGTGCACATCGAAGCTGGGATTCCATCAGTTTCCCAGAACATGAAAATGAATCACTCATTTTTAAATGTCAAGAAGAAATAGGAGAGACAAGTTCTCTTCTTTACCTCCCCTAGAAGGCAAAAGCCAACTGACATAGAAAACAACCAGGATGGGATGGAATTGCAAAGAGTAGTTCCTGAGGCTATGTTGGGAAGCCACAGTCCTTTAGCTTCCTCCCTCTCTATCCACTTATCTATATTGCCTTTGTTAGGGCCAATTTAATGTTAAAACCTTTTTAACCATTAGTGCCTGCTTAGCCAGAGCAACTCCATATTGCCTAGGTAGCCATATTGTTGTTTACATCCACGGACTTCATTCCGGGAATAAGCGCCCCCCCTAGTTCCTGGTATGGTTCTGGGTATCAATTCTGGGAGTAAACGCCTTAACAATAGAAGCCACGTACCTTGGGTCTGCAGTTATGCCCTATAAAACCAGCCTGTGAGATTGGGAGGGGGTCGCTCTCTTCGGAGGCGGCCCTGGCTGGTCAGTCTGACTTCTAATGCTTGGCATAGAATAAAGCTTCACATAACTTTCACTTTGTCTCAGTCTCGTTCCCCTGGCCAGTCAGTCTAACTTCTAATGCTTGGCATAGAATAAGGCTTTGCATAATTCTTTGTCTCAGTCTCGTTCGATAACGGACCCCAACACCTTCTCTTTCTACAAAGGGCCAACTATGGGTCGGTCTCTCTATGGCACGCATTAGACATGGCCCTAAAGCCTCACTCAGCCATTTCCAGAAGTTACTTCTTATTCTAATGACAGACACTTCTAATAGCAAAGGTCCAAGCCAATAAACTTTTCTTTAGGCTTAGCTAAGATTTGTCTCTTTGGAACTCCCATCCAAAGCCTCTTAAAAAAACAACAACAACAACAAAAAAAAAACAGAACAATTCCTCACTCTCCAAATGACCGCCTTCTATATTGCAGAAGCCAAGGACTGTGTGTCCCCATTTTCGAAGCCCGAAAATGGACTTCGAATAGGGGCATGTACTCAAAGGAAGTTTTCTACAGGTCAGGGAGCAAGGGTTTTACTCAAGAAAGCTGTCAGCTTTCTGCCTAGATCCAAGATGGGAAATTCCCATGGGTGGTAGCAGAGTAAGCACTGAGATCCTGAGAGAAGGCATAGGACACTACAGTTGTCTCTCTACATCCAATCTACCACCACCACCAACCACCCCCCTCCCGTCATCCCCACCATTATGGAGTAGCCATGCCCTTTGGAGGGGAGTGGTCCCAACTGCAGTTTCTAGTGTAGCCCTCACTGGTCTAAGTCAAGTGAGTTAACCTATCCCACTCACTCCAAGAGAGATAGTTTCAGAAACTGGCAGTCCAGGCCAAGACCATCAGTGCATGCTTCTCTGGCCACAGAGATTGGTTTAGAGTTGCCGTAAGACTTAAGATGGTACATCGCAAAGGCCTGAGGAAGGCCTGCCCTATTTCTCTTCCTAGGTATGAAGAAGCAGAGCCTTGGTTACAACTACCAGTCATCTTTTTTTTTTTTTTATGTACTATTTCTTTTTTTTTTTAATTTCTTTTCAGCATAACAGAATTCATTGTTTATGCACCACACCCAGTGCTCCATGCAATACGTGCCCTCCATAATACCCATCACCTGGCTCCCCCAACCTCCCACCCCCACCGCCCCTTCAAAACCCTCAGATTGTTTTTCAGAGTCCATAGTCTCATGGTTCACCTCCCCTTCCAATTTCCCTCAACTCCCTTCTCCTCTCCATCTCCCTATGTCCTCCATGTTATTTGTTATGCTCCACAAATAAGTGAAACCATATGATAATTGACTCTCTCTGCTTGACTTATTTCACTCAGCATAATCTCTTCCAGTTCCGTCCATGTTGATACAAAAGTTGGGTGTTCATCCTTTCTGATGGAGGCATAATACTCCATAGTGTATATATAACTACCAGTCATCTTACAACCACAAGAGGAGCCAGACTGTAGACAAAGCCAACATACAAGGAGATATAAAAGAGCAGAGACTGAAACTTGGATCAAGGTGTACCTGCACCTTACCTATGAACTTCCTATTTACATGAAACAGTAAATTCCCTTTTTTTGTTTAAGCCAATCTGAATTGGGTTGTTACTTGCAATCAAAAACATCCTAATATGGAAAGACTGCCAGACACAGCAGAGAATGGGGAAGTTGAAGGTACAGCTCAAGTTCCATGTGCCCACAGAAGAGTTTCTGCAGGAAGAAGATGGAACAGGGCCAGGGAGGCAAAAAGGGGACACAGTTGTCACTAGGAAATTAGGAACAGGAAAGCCCTGTGTTGGGCCGAAAGGAATGCCAGGGCTTTGCCCACCAGAAACCCCTGAATTGGAACTATAAGGCTCAGGGCCTTCTTGATTTATAATGATAAAGAGGGGCATGACACCACAAAAGGGCAGTTGGAATCTTCTGCTGGAAGACTATAAGGAGGTGGAGAATGTAGAAAGGCCAGCCCAGTGTGTCAACAGCAAAGTCAGGGAGAACAGATGAATGGAGGCCATGAGAAGAACAGTGGAGATGGGTTCAAGGCCAAACAGGTGAATGAAGAGGAGCCAGGGTGAATAATAAACAGACTCAAGGAGCTGGAAAATCGTGGGAGCACAGAAAAAGAAGACAAAAAAAAAAAAAAAAAAAGGAATTCCACTGGTGTCTAAAGCACTAGGTTAAGAGAATGCATACTGATTACATTTTAAAGATCAAGACAATGGAATTGGCCAGATGACTGGCACCTGTCCTCACTCACCTGAGGAGATGCCCCTCGGGCCCTCTCCATCCAGAGCTCCCTGAGGAGCTTTGCACCAGGGTGCTTCCCCTCGTTCCAGCTGGGAAATCAGAGCCGGTTTAGGAAATGGAAATGCTGCTTTCAGGGAAGGAAATGGGACAGGCAGGTGAGTGGGGTGACAGAGAGCAATCCCAGGGCTCCTCCCAGGCTTTTTCTCCAGGGGCAGAGGGGAAAGAAGGGAATTAACTAGGGAGAGCAAGAAAAGGAAGTCCAGGGGAAGGGACCAGAGACTGGGGGGCGGAGCGGGGGAGCAGGAGACTTACAAAGGTCAGGAATTAGAGTAAGAGGTGCTCAATAACAGTCTGAGTAAGCACATGGATGACTCCACTCATTGAGATTGAGCTTTCTTGTTCTCTCCCTCTCTTACAGCTCTCAAGTTCAGACATCTGCATGAGGGCGCTTGGTACTGGGTTCGATCTCCCAGACGGAGCAGGTGGGAAACTGAGCACTTGGTGGGGCACCAGGAATCTGGTGGGGCATTACTGGGACACCAGGAATCTGCTCTTTTTCTACTCTACCCCCAGCTGGGAGTCAGGCAGCTCTCACCCTGGGACAAGAAAGTCTGATATGAGGCTCAAATGTATACCAGGACTTCCCACTTCCCAGCAACCACTGAGGCTGGGTCATTAAGAATCCGAGGTTCCGAGGTTGCCACTCAGGTGGGGGTTATCAAAGACTCCTCAGCTTCTAAGGCAGAAGGAGCCAGGAAACTCTGAAGGGCAGAAGCAGAGTCCAAAAATAAAATCCTTACCCAGGGAAGCCACAGCCCCATAATTCTCCAGCATCACATCCCTGTACAGGACCCTCTGAGTGGGGGCCAGGCTTGTCCACTCGTTCTCAGAGAAGTAGACGGCCACATCCTCGAAGGTCACTAACTCCTGAAACAACATGTGTTTAAATGCCCTAGAACAATCCCAGACCCAGGCCTGGAGTAAGGGGTAGACCAGGCACTAAGAAGTACTGGAAGGGATGCCAGTCGAGTTTCTGGATTCTGAAGGTCTCCGGAACTCTCTTCCAATTGGCACACCTACTTACAAAGATACAAGGGATCAGCCATCAATTTTTCATGTCTCTTCATCCTTTCTTCTTTTTCCTGAGTCTCTGCAAGTTTTCCCTTTTCATCCTTGTGGCCCAAACAACGATCTGGACTCTAGGTACCCTCCTTTCCCACAGCAGGCCCTCTGTCAGAGGTCGTCAACCCTTGATAAGAAGTACAACTACCATCTATTGACTGAGCCTTTGGCAGGCACTTTACCTATATTAAACTTTGTATATGCCTCACAGCCTATGAGGAGTGGATCAGATTCCTTTTATAGAAGAAACAGGCTCAGAGAATCACTGCCCCCAAAGTTCCAGAATGGAGACAGAATTCAGGGCTGTTTGCCTCTCCAGCTGTTCTCTCCTGGGCCACACTGCCTTCTAGCCTCACTCCAGCCACCCTGGTGCCCCTATGTAAGGCTCTTTCTCTTCTCTCCCTCGCCCTCACTGTCATGGGCCACAGAGGCAGCTAAAGGCACCTCAGAATACCCAGGCTGCTCTGGAGATCCACACTCTGACTTGATTCCCTGCACTCTGCCACTCCAGCACGTTCTCTCAAACGTGGCACCCTACTCTCTTCCTCACTTCTCAGTCTCAATGCCCCCCTTTTCCTGTATCTCTGGGAGCCCAAGCTTCTGCACTTTTTCTTACCTTCTTCCTTAAGAAACACAAGCAGGACTAATGAAGAGCCATCAAGGCTTCTAATTCCAAGCCGCTGCCTCATTCGGGATGTCGATCTCCACACTACTGAGAGGCTGATACTGCTGCATTTCACGTAGGTCCTTGCCTTACAAAGTCAGCACAGCGACTCACCCAGCACCCCAGGGCTCAAAGACTGGCTGGTTCACCCTTGCCCCACCTCAAAACACCCAAATCCTCTGCATGGTCAGGGAGCAAGGGTTTTACTCAAGAAAGCTGTCAGCTTTCTGCCTAGACCCAAGATGGGCAATTCCACTGACTGTTCAGAGGCCCCGCTCACCTGCCAAGAATCATCTCCTGCACCGCCACCCCCCCCCCATCCCCTAGCCTGTCACCTGTCACGAACCCAAACCCCTGCCTTGCCCAGATCTGTGTCCTTGCACCTGCAGCTCCCCCTGCCTGGAGATGCAGTTCCTCCCTCTGGGACCGGCAAACTCAGATTCATCCCGAGACCCACCTCAAACATAACCAGCTCTGTAAAAACCAGGGACATGGAAATGCTGGACATGCATCACGGCGCACAGCGCTCTGTGAACACCTCTGCCCCAGTGCTTGGCTCCCGCCTGTGCAGCTGCACGTGTTTTCCCTGCTGGCGTCAGTCTGGGGGATGTCGAATCCGTTCTGCTCCCTGCCTGTTCCTCCGGCCCCTCCACACTGGGCTGGACCCCGATTTCCCGGTCGCCGCACTGCCCCCTCCGCCCCTCATTGTGGGCCTAGAGCCCGGGGCAGAGCCGAGCCAGCTTCGTGGCGCCGGCCCCGCACTCACCGGGCGTGCCCGGACCGGTGCGGGCTGTCCCGGTAGCAGCTCGAGTGCAGGGCTGAAGGGGTCCCCGATCGCCAGGGCCGCAGCCGCCATGGCCCAGGCCGCCCTCCCGGGAAGCGAGCGCGCGCCAGGCCAGACCGGGGGCTGCCCAGGGTTGGGGAGGGACGCTCCGGACTCAGGCGGGTCCCATAGGGCGGCCTTGCGCCCAGCAGCCGGCCGCGCACGTTCCGCACTCCACGCCCGGCGAGGCGAGTCAGCCCCGCGCCAGCTCCCCACGCTTTTCGCGAGCCAGAGCTCCGCACGGGAGAGGTGCAGGCGGCTGCACTCTTGCCACTCTGGCTTCTCTAGGATGGTGGAGGGCGCCACGTCTCTGTGGTCCTCCCTTCTTGCCCTAAAAAGAAACAGGGAGCCCCGAGCGCGTCCGGCTCTTCCAGACACGCTAGCTGCCTCGGGACGCGGCTGTGGGGATGCAGGGGAGCGGGCGGTTGGGGAGAAGGCTTCCTCTGGGAATCCTTTCCCAGCCCTCCTCTTCCCACTGACCACCCTTCTGCTCTACTGCACTGCGCTCGTAGGATGGATGCTAGTATGAAAGAGCACTTGCTTCTCTTGACATGCCTGTTCATAGATCTCCATCCCTTGACGGGGCTGTACATTCCCAGAGAGCAGCTAATGGCCTTGATCGTCTTTGTGCCTCGGTATCTACCCAACGTCTAGCCCCTCTTATGGCCCAGTTTCTTTAAGTGCTGAGGAATACTTGTCCAATAAAGGAATGAATAAATGTTGAACCAGTTTTTCAGGTGGAGAAAGAGAAGAAATGGCTTATCTAACATCACACAGCTTGCCGGGAAGTTAAACCTTTAAAAGAAATTGTAGAAATAAAAGAAGACCGCCAAAATGAGAACAAGCAAAGACTATTTATTCAGAGCTTGCTATAAGCAAGGGAGTCAACCACCATCACTTGCATTTGACAGAGACTAAGCCCGGCAGAGAAGTGGGAAAGCTTTATGGCTGAAAAGAGAAGAAAAGGGGAAAAAAAGAGTGAGAGAGAGAGAAAAGAAAAAAAAAGAAAAAAGAGGAGAGGAGAGAAGAGGGGAGGAGGTGGGGTGGGGAGAGACTTCAGGTATGCTCTGATTGGAGATCCTTGGCTTGGTGGGGGGGGGGTTGCTCACTAGAAACAAGGCACCTTATGTGAGTGGTTGGTGGGAGGATATTAATCAAATTCTGGCTCTTTGGTGCTGATTGCCACAGGGTTCCTTTTGGCTTCCTGGACTGATTGCTGCAGGCTAGGGGTCGGAGTTCTATTTTTCTATATGGTCTGGCCATTTCCCATTTGTATATATAGTCTTTTGGGGTGAACAAAGTAGGAAGATGTCTGCTTCACTGAAATTCCAGTTCAGAGACTCAGATTCCTGTCCGGTCCCCAGGTATTAAGGGCTTACAGATACCTTACCTGTGAAAAATCACAGAACAAAGGAGACTTCAGATGAGATTCCTGATTTGTTTGCATGCTTGTTTCTAAGAGGATCCTGAAGAAGCTCCTGAAAGGACAGGAGTGAATAGTCTGTGAGCACTGAGAAGGAAGCAGTGAGTCTTACCCTGGGAAAAATCACAGAAAGGATGAGCACACAACAAATCCTCCCACGATCTTCTTAGGGACAAGATGGAGAAAACTGCGCTCAGTACAAAATAATCAGGGGGAGTTTGAGCTCAGTATAAGGAGCCCTCGGGTGCCTGATTATTAAGTCATGGTCCACCAGAAAGAAGGTCTCTTATGGTTCTGACCAGCATTTTGGTTCAAAACTAAAGGGGAGATAGTCTATTTTTACCCATATTCACCATATATTTCTACTCTTTCCATTCTCCTTCCTGTTAAACACACAACAGCAGGCAAGGTCAGGGCCCTGTCCTAACTG
Organism: Lutra lutra; assembly: GCF_902655055.1. Lineage (NCBI taxonomy): Eukaryota > Metazoa > Chordata > Mammalia > Carnivora > Mustelidae > Lutra > Lutra lutra. Next base: position 150,971,794 of record NC_062278.1, read on the forward strand.
ATTTGACCAGGAAAGATACAAGAAGTCGCTTTTAGATTCATACAATGTATTACTTATGTAAACAGCAAAAGGAGCAGGGAGCCTGATGCGGGACTCCATCCCAGTATCCAAACATTCCAGTCCCAGATCCTTGTCTCACACACCAAACACAATGACACCAAAACAAAAGGGGGCTCAAGGAATCCTTGGTGAGGGGCCAATTTCAGACTGTAGCTAAACAGTGTTACAGTCTGTAGTTATATCCAGAAAGCCTCATACCTCTTCAGAATCTGAGAGGCAATGAGAAATTATCTCCTGATCACCTCCCACAAGAGATAGGGAAGGGAGTGGGAGATGGGTTTGAAAGCCTGTAAAGCTCCTCTCATCCTCTCATGTTCTAGAAGGATCACAAGGTGTTCTGCCATGACTCAGAGTAGCTGTTGTTCAAGCTTTTGCCTGCACGGCTTACATATGTGCAAACTAGCCGGGACACCATGGTGAAGCCATTCCCCTACAACAAGACCTCCCAACTGTTTACGCATAAAGATTCTCAGGAATATGAATTACCACATAGGTTATCAGATACTCTAATTAGTTGTACTGATAGAGGCTTTGGTCAAATACATTCCATGTGTCTTAGGCAACTTCAGCCAAAAATGACCACGATAGTGACATGTAGTGGTATAACCAGGCCCACTGGAAATTGGACCATAGTCAGGCTCCTCATCCGAAGCCAATCCAGCTAAATAGGTCATTAATTCAAACGAGGCAAGAGATACTGGCAATGACCCATACCCCTCCTAAACTGGCCAGCAAAAAATCCAGGGCAGTACAATTGTCCATTACCATTCATGCTAGAGAATTTAGAACAATCAGTGGTCTGTGAAAAATGTACAAGAAGTCCAACAATAACAGCATGAGCCTAAAGAGAACAATTTCAATATCCAGGAAGTTCATCTTATTCTGTCGTTTCTTGCTGAGACTGTTTTTCTGGAGTCAGTAGCTATTGGGAGGATTCTGAGTTTTTAAATTGAGATTATTTGTTGGCTAATTGTAAAATTGAGGGTGGTGTTGGAAGCCTGGGTTGCTGCTCAGATGTTGTACAGACAAAAGCTAAGAGGGTAAGGGTCCCTCCCTCCCTCCCTCTGTCCCTGACTTCCCAGGCCCAGGGTCTAAATCTTACCAACCAGGATTGTCCCTCTTCTTCCACAACCATATGACCATTATGACTAGTCTCTCACCTTTTCCCTGTCCTCTCCATTTCTCACCCACACCATAGGCTTAGACTCATCCTTGGTTAGCTCAGAAGTTCCTTTCTTCTATAATTTAGAACATTTTAGAATATCTCCTACCCTCTGACATGTGGGTCATGCCAACAACACCTGAGTTTTCACCTAATTCATGGTCATTATAATCATTATCTATAATTGCCCAAATCCAGCAAGCATAGCTGGGTGGGGAGATAAACTAAGTTTCAGTATCCCAGCTCTTTTTATCCTACTTGCAAATTCTAGCAGTCCAGTTTTCCAGTGATAGGCATAGGAGGGGGAAAAAATAGAGCAATAAGGGTAAATTATGTAGTCTGGGTTTCCTGTAGCCAGTTAGGGCTTTCTCCCACTCCTGAACCTCATAAATAAACATTATACTTAAATAGGAGGTGTACTTTTACGTAATTATCACATGTGGAGCCCAAATTAACTTAATTTGTACAGCACTGACATCATTTTTTAAAAGATTTTATTTATTTGACAGAGATCACAAGTAGGCAGAGAGGCAGGTAGAGAGAGAGAGGAAGGGAAGCAGGCTCCCTGCTGAGCAGAGAGCCCGATGCGGGGCTCGACCCCAGGACCCTGGGATCATGACCTGAGCTGAAGGCAGAGGCTTTAACCCACTGAGCCACCCAGGTGCCCCCACTGACAGCATTTTTGACAGGGTGTCCAATTATCTTTTTCAGTTTTTAAGAGTGCACAGTCTCTCTTCATATCACCTTCTTGGGAGTTGATACAGGTGTTGAAAGGTCCAGCTAATGTCCCAGGTCACTCTCCACTGTTGGTACTTTTAGCTATAAAAATAGCACTATTATCTTTTTGGGTGTGTTAGGGGAAGCTAAATACGTAACATAGGTCATCTAAGAATCCTTGAGTAGTACTGTCCCCATATGCTGTGTGGAAGATAGTAGTGACTTATCTTGAAAGGGTTTCTACTATAGTCCATGCCCAAGAGTATTCTCCATATGAAGGTGGGCAATCCATACAGTCTATTTGCCAGGATTCACCAGGTCCAGTACCCTGACTTAAGTGCTCCAGTTTTCTTTGCCACTCAACTGTGTGGCTGGCAGTCCAGATACATTTGTCTGTATGCTTCTTTCTGTATTGATTTCCAAGAGTCCTGCTTTTACTATTTATTTTCTGTTTGTAGAACTTTAGCCATCATTTTAGGGTAGGTATACTAATGACAGTTTCTCTTAATTTTCCTTCATTTGAGGGCACGTTGATTTTACCTTCATTTCTAAAGGATATTGTTATTGGCATAGAATTCTGAATTGACAGTTCTTTTTCATCACTTGATAAATTTTGTGCTACTTGCAAATGACTTTCATGGTTTCTGTTAAGAAATCCATGGTCATCTGAATTGTTTCTCTATAGGTGATATACTGTTTCTCTCACTAGATACTTTCAAAATGTTTTTCCTTGTCCTTAGAATTTTGAAGTTTGATTACATTGTGTCTGGTCTTGAATTTCTTTGGGTTTATCCTGCTAGGGGTTTGTACAGCTAATTTTGATGAAATCCAAGTTACCTATTTTTCTTTTGTTGCTTGTGATTTTGATGTCATACGCTTGAAATTGTTGTCAAATTCAATGTCATAAAGATTTTCTTCAATGGTTTCTTCTAAGAGTTTCATAATTTTAGAACTTGTTTAGGTCTTTGATACACTTTGAGTTAATTTTTGGATGTGGTATAAGTAATTCTTTTGCAAATGATACCCAGTCCCCCCCCCCCCCCCCCCGCCGCCCCACCACCCGCCATCACTTACCGAAATTGCTTTCTTTCCCTTTTGGTCTTGACATCCTTGTTGAAAATCAACTGATCATATAAGTGAGGGTTATTTCTGGACTCTATTCTAGTCCATTGGTCTATATGTCTATCCTTATGCTAGTACCATAATGTTTTATTTACTGTAGTTTTGTAGTTTTTCAAAGTCAAGAGGAGTGGACCTCCCAACTTTATTCAAGATTGTTTTGGCTATTTGGGGCCCCTTGCAATTCCATATGATTTTGAGGATCAGCTTCTCCAATACTGTGAAAAAACCTGTTGGAATTTTTATATCGATTGTGTTGAATCTATAGATCACTTTAGGTAGTATTAACGTCTTAATGTTTTGCCTTCCCATCCCTGAACATGGAATGTCTTTCCATTTATGTAAATCTAATTTCTTTCAGCAATGTTTTGTATTTTCAGCATACAAGTCTTTCACCAACTAGGCTAGATTTTTTTCCTCGGTATTTAACTCTTTTAGATGTCAATGTAAATGGAACTGAGTCTTAATTTCCTTTTTGGATTGTTTATTGCTGGTGTATAGAAACACAGCTGATTTTTATGTTGATCTTGTATCCTGAAACTTTGCTGAATTTATTAATGCTAGTAGTTCTCCTATGGATTCTTTGGGATTTTCTATATGTAGGATCATTTTATCTGCAACTAGAGATAGTTTTCTCTCTTCCTTTCCAATTTGGATCTTTAATTTCTTATCTAATATCTCTGGCTAGAACTTCTAGTATACACTTGAAGAGCAGCAGTGAAAGTGGGTATCCTTGTCTCAGGCCTTCTGATTTTAAAGGGAAACTTTTCAGTTTTTCACCATTGAATGTGATATTAGCTATGGTTTTTTTCATAAACACCCTTTATCACGTTAAGGAACTTTCCCTCTTTCTAGTTTTCTAAAAGACTTTATTATGAAAGGATGTTCAATTTTGTCGAATCCATTTTCTGCATTGATTGATCATGTAGGTTTCTTTCTTTCATTCTATTAATGTATTATATTGATTTTGTGTTCAATCACCCTTATACTTCTGATATACACCCATTTGGTTATGGTGAATAACCAAACTATATGCTTTTAATATGCTGTTGGATTTGATTTGCTAATATTTTGTCAAGGATTTTTACATTTAAATTCACAAGGGATACTGGCCTGAAATACTCTTTTAGGTGATGTTCTCATCTGACTTTGGTATCATGGTACTATTGATAGTAGATTGACTCTTGATCTTGGGACTGTGGGTTAGAGCCCCACATTGGGGCTCATTAGAGATTACTAATCTCATGTAGAGATTACTAAAAAAATAAACTTAAAAAAGTAAATATTTGATAGACTTCACCAGTGAAGCCATCTGGTTTAGGACTTCTCTTTGTTTGGAGGCTTTTAATTAGTGATTTAATCTCTTTACTTATTATTTCTGTTGAGATTTTCTATTTCTTCTTAAGTCTGTTTAGGTAATTTGTATTTCAGGGAATTTGTCCATTTCTTCTAGGTTATCTAAGTTGTTTACGTATAATTATTGACAGTGTTGACATACAATTATTCAAAGCGTTCTTGTATAATCCTATCTCTGTAAGGCCAATAGTTTTGTCTCCACTTTCATTTCGGACTTCAGTTATTTGCATCTTCTCTCCTTTTTTTCTTAGTTGATCTAGCTCAAGTTTTGTCTATTTTGAACTTTTCAAATAACCAGTTTTGGTTTCACTGATTTTCTGTTTTTCTATTCTCTATGTCATGTATCTCAGCTCTAATCTTTACACTCTCCTTCCTTCTGCTGGCTTTGGGTTTGGCTTGCTCTTCTTTTCTAATTCCTTAAGGTGTAAACTTAGATTATTGATTGGAGATATTCTTTTTAATGTAAGCATTTACAGTTATAATTTTACCTCTTAACACTGCTTTCACTATATTCCATAAGTTTAGGTATGTTGGTTTTCTCATCCATCACAAGGTGTTTTCTAATTTCTCTTGATTTCCTCTTTGAAGAAGAAAGCATTAGGAAGCTTCCATGTGGATTCTTTCAGACTCCATGTGTGTGTCTTTTTCCCTTATGATCTGGCTATATATCCTCAGTAAACCACTGTAATAAATCTCAGCCATGAGTACAACTATATGCGAGTCCCATTAGTTCTTCTAGTGAATCTCTGAATGTGAGGGTGGTCTTGGGGATCCCCCACAAATTGATGTGAGGATTAGATTGCTTAATACATGTAAAGCATTTAGCATAAATTTGGCTCATGATAAATTCTCAGCATAAGAATACTGATGATTGGGTGCCTGGGTGGCTCAGTGGGTTAAGCCTCTGCCTTCGGCTCAGGTCATGATCTCAGGGTTCTGGGGTCGAGTCCCGCATCGGGCTCTCTGCTCCGCGGGGAGCCTGCTTCCTCCTCTCTCTCTCTCTGCCTGCCTTTCTGCCTCCTTGTGATCTCTGTCTGTCAAATAAATAAATAAAATCTTAAAAAAAATAAATTAAAAAAAAAAGAAGACTGATGATTACAGTGACAATGGGGATGACCAGTACAGAGCCATGAATAGGATAGATGCTCAAGGTCCATCAACCCAATTCCCATCCTTCCCTCTATCTTCTCCCACTATATTCGCTCATATCTAAGCTGCAACCCAATACCTTTATAATGGCTTCTCAATACTGGCAAGTACCTCAAGTTCAGCTTCCTGTTTGACACAGCATAACAGTAAGGCCCAGAGAGGTAAACTGAACTGTCCTAAGTCATGTCATGAGCTGGTGACAAAGTTGAAACAAGAACCCAAGTCTGCCCTTTAAATTCTGTACTGACTTCACTGTCACCTGGTATATGTGATACAGCCTAGGAGTAAAATAATTAACCTGGGGCTAGGCTGTCAAGAACCCAGCTACCATAGAGGCAGAACCTTAAAAAACTAGGGAGGAATGGAAAAGTAAGGAACCTTGAAAGCTAGGAAGTAAAGGAAGCCATAAATAAGTCCAGCACTAAATTAAATGAGGCTATTATTTGCTCTAAAAGCAGAGTAAAACAACTCCTCCTGCATCTCCACTCCAACAGCACTGTCGTTCTCTTCTGTTCTGGGGTGAGGCAGTGGGCAGGAAGTGGCATGCACTAAGGGAGCAGTCAGTATCATTCAGCACTGCAACAAAGAGCAAACAAGATGCAGGGGGTAGTCAGTACAGCTGGACTAGAGAACTCCCAAAGGAGAACCCCAATATAGAAACCACAGCAGGTAAACGGAATCCTCCTATTGGTGGACAATTGCTCAAAATTCTGGGCCATATATGTAACGAGAAGACACCAGAAGGGACCAGGGACACGCCTGAGCCCTGTCTACAGGACTCAAACCACGGCCGACCACCACCTGCTCCCCACGGAGTGTGCAAAGGAGGTGTGCAGGAAAGGGGCACAGAAAATGTCTAAGGACAGCCGAAACAATGCTCCCGCCAGACTTAGTAGGTGAGAACTCTCAGGGATGCGGTCCGCAGTGCGGTGACGCTCAGCGCGCTCGTCCGAAACAGCTGCGGTGGCAGTGAAGGACGCAGCCCCTCCCCCAGCCCACGGCCTTAAACTGACAGCTCCGCAGGCAAACAGACACACACACAATGCCTAAATAAGACTGGCCGACCGACGGACAGAGGGCGCCTCCGCACAGCCGACTTTCCACAGCACCTACGTAGAGACGCCGCCGCGGAGGCTGCAAGGGCGGAAGTGCGTCACCGCCTTTCCGGCCCTCGAACCCGCGCCCGCTCTAGCACGCCCGGAGGTCATCTCCGCGTGTCGATGGTCCTCCCGAGCCTCTCAGTTCCACTTTGTAGCTCTGTGCCACCCTCCTGCGGAGCTGCGGCCCTAGTTGGGAAGGCTGAGGCGTCCCGCGGGGCTCCTGGGGTTCGCTCTGGGTCGCTGGCCACTCGGGAGGGTTGGCCGGGCAGCCGCATGGGCCGATTTCCCCGGGGCAAGCGAGCCTCCGGCGGGTTAAAAACCAGTAAGGACTGCCCCTGCGTCAGGCCGCCCCCCAGTGGCTCCAAGTGGACTGGACCAGCTGGCCCTAGAGTTCAGTGCTGTGAGATAGGTCCAAGCTCCAATTCACCCTGAGCTGGCCGAGCCTGCGCTGCGCTGAAAACGTTTCCCCCTCCTCTGAGCCCCTCAGTCACGCTGGCGCCAGAATGGATATGCATCCGTCCCTTGGACCCGCCTGCTACTTGCATTGAACAGCACGTCCCGCGCGCTCCCCGACCTCCACGTCTACCCCACCGCCGCACGCAGCACGCACTGACCTGGCTTTGTCTTCCTCCGGGCCTCCACTTAATCACTACCTAATCAGTATGGCTTTCCTGACTTCCCCACCCCACTTCCCGATCTCCTCTCCCATGGAGCACTTAACACAATTGTAATTACGTATTTGTTTAGGAACTAATATATATTTCCCCCTTCCCTAGACCATACACTCCAAGAGAGCAGGGACCGTGTCCCTCTGATTCGAGCTTGGTTATAGCAGAAGTTCTGGCAGTTAAGTGAGCGGTAAATATCATGGGTCTGTTCCAAGGAAGGAGGGATTTAATAAATATAGGTGAGAATGAAGGTAAGGTGATGCTGCGATCCGTTAAAGGCTGGGGGGCAAAGTTCAGCTCATGGAAGTTGGCCCACAATTTCTGACCGCTGATTCTAAGCGAGAAGAGAGTGGATGATACTGAGTACTTGCTGTGGTTGTCCCAGGTAACCAGAGAGGACTTCCTGGAGGCAGAGTATAGACGTTTCCAGCTCCCCACAAAGGGGAGCTCCACAAGACAAAGGGAACTCACTATAGAGGGCATGTGGAAATCTGAGGAAACAAAGTCCCTATTTGTGGGTCACTTAGAAAGTTAAAGAGTAACCTGGGGGTTATCAGAATGGCTTGAATTGAGTCTGAACCTCACATTATTTCAGCAATGGCTTTAGAGTCAATGGCACAGCTTTCTCCTTCTTGGGCGTGCTGGCAGGGACCTGGCCTGACACCTCCCAGGAGGTCCGGAGAAAATGGTCAACTGCCCCCACTGAAGCCAGGACAGTTGTAAGAGAAAGTCCCCACTATACTCTGAACCTACATCCTCATCATGAAATAAAGCAATTGGTTTGAATCCTTATCAACTCCAACATTTTGTATTGCAAGATTCCCCATCTGCCCTTGCTGGAGAAGTGTGCAAGCCAGCTGGGCCAGAAGTAGGGCTCCAGGCCCCAGGCTCAGGGACTGAAGTCTGAACCTCTGCTTGAAGAGTTGCCAGTCTGGGAGGCTGTTTAATGTTAAAACCTGTTTACCATTAGGGCCTGCTTAGCCAGAGCAACTCCATATTGCCTAGGTAGCCATATTGTTGTTTACATCCATGGACTTCATTCTGGGAATAAATGCCCCCGCAGTTCCTGGTATGGTTCTGGGTATGGATTCCGGGAGTAAATGCCTTAACAATAGAAGCCACATACCTTGGGTCTGTGGTCATGCCCTATAAAACCAGCCTGTGAGATCGGGAGGGGGTCGCTGTCTTCGGAGGCGGCCCTGCTTGGTCAGTCTAACTTCTAATGCTTGGCATAGGATAAGGCTTTGCATAACTTTCACTTTGTCTCAGTCTTGTTCCTTTGATAACAGACCCCAACAGAGGCTCTATGGATCGTTTAAAGATAAGGAAGGGAGAGATATGAAACTTAATAAGTGCTTGGTGCATTTCTGCTGAATGATCTAATAAATTAACGAATAAATAAATGCATGAGAAAATAAAGGTATGAATGGTCAGTAAATCATGGGGGTAGGGTGGGATCCAAGAAAGCTTTGTAGACATTATGCTGGAGCTGAGTCTGAAAAGATCAGAGCAAAGCCTAAAGCTGGTGAGGGGACTGTGACCATAACCAGAGGCTTCTTTCTGGGCTTCCTTCTGGTCCCACCCCCTCCTCCCACCAGGTTGCAGCAAGTGCTAAATCGAAGAGAACACTTTGCTCCCAGGGTTATTTAATAGTTTTACAGCTACAGGGCAAGGTCCAGGCAGACAGACCTGTTCATCCCTAACTTGACACAGCCTCTTAAAAGCTCTCTGGCACACAGAGAACAGTGTGTCCAAAGCTTAACCTGGAAGGGCACAGGCATGGTGCTCTGGGGTCTCGTGCTTGGAGCCCTGCTGGTGTTCACCGTGGGGTTCCTGTGTCTGCTGGGGCTGCCCCGGCAACGCAGGCCCCAGGAGCCCCCTCTGGATAAAGGCCCTATACCCTGGCTGGGCCATGCCATGGCTTTCCGGAAGAATATGTTTGAATTCCTGAAGCACATGTGGGCCAAGCATGGAGATGTGTTCACAGTGCAGCTAGGCGGCCAGTACTTTACCTTTGTCATGGACCCCCTCTCCTTTGGCCCCATCCTCAAGGACGCACAGAGAAAACTAGACTTTGTGGAGTATGCGGAAAAACTGGTGCTAAAGGTATTTGGGTACCAGTCAATGCAAGGAGACTACCGGATGATACACTCAGCCAGCACCAAATACCTCATGGGGGACGGCTTGGCAGAGCTCAACAAAAGCATGCTGCATGGGCTGTCCCTGGTCATGCTGGGGCCCATGAGCCAGAGTCCAGATGCTAGTTGCTGGCGTGAAGACGGCCTCTTCCACTTCTGCTACAACGTCTTGTTCAGGGCTGGCTACCTGAGCTTATTCGGCTATACAAAGGACCAGGAGCAGGACCTGCGACAGGCCGAGGAGTTGTTTGTCCAGTTCCGCAAGTTTGACCGCTTGTTCCCCAGGTTTGTTTATTCCTTACTGGGGCCCCGGGAGTGGCTAGAAGTGGGCCGGCTCCAGCGTCTCTTCTACAAGGCGCTGTCCGTGCAGCAAAACTTGGAAAAGAATGGCATCAGCAGCTGGATATCCTACATGCTTCAGTATCTGAGGGAGCAGGGAGTAGCCCCAGCCATGCAGGACAAGTTCAACTTCATGATGCTCTGGGCCTCCCAGGGGAACACGGGCCCGATCTCTTTCTGGGCACTCTTGTTCCTGCTAAAGCACCCAGAAGCCATGCAGGCTGTGAAGGAGGAGGCCACCCAAGTCCTGGGGGAGGCCAAGCTGAAGGCCAGGCAGTCCTTCGACTTTGATGTCAGCATCCTGCACCGAACTCCAGTGCTGGACAGCGTGATGGAGGAGACGCTGCGGCTGGGGGCTGCACCCACCCTCCTGAGGGTGGTACACGGTGACCACGTCCTGAAGATGGCCAACGGACAAGAGTACCAGCTCCGAAGTGGAGACACCGTGGCCCTTTTCCCCTATCTTTCAGTGCACATGGATCCTGACATCCACCCAGAGCCCACTGCCTTCAAGTATGATCGCTTCCTCGACTCCAATGGTAGCCGCAAAGTGGACTTCTACAAGGCCGGCAAGAAGATCCACCACTATACCATGCCTTGGGGCTCAGGTGTCTCCATCTGCCCTGGAAGGTTCTTGGCCATCAATGAGATGAAGCTCTTTGTCCTGCTCATGGTCACGTACTTTGACATGGAGCTCGTGGACCCTGACACACCTGTGCCACCTGTGGAACCCCGCCGCTGGGGCTTTGGCACCATGCAGCCCAGCCATGAGGTGCGCTTCCGTTACCGCCTGCGACCTATCGACTGAGCCCTGACAAGGTGGATGTGAGCCTGGCCTCCAGACCTCCCTTGGGATCTCCACCTCCTCCAGCCCTTCTGAAGCACCCCCCTTCCCTCGGGTTCTGTGGGATCTCCTACCTCTGTCCAGGTGGCCTTCCTTAGCTTTCTGGCTTTTCTCTAGCTACTTGATAGGCTTATCAATCTCTTTTGAAATCACCGTCTCTCAGAGTGGGTTCTGCACAACCCCCCCTCTCATACAAAGTCCACAGGAAGGGGAACTATCTAGGGGAAACTTAGTTTTGGAAAGAATGCCTAACTTGACAAGTCCTGCGGTAGAGAAATGGGTTATTGTGAGCCATGATATTCCCGTGCAGATGCTACCTTCCACCCTTCCACCTCACTGTATTATTTTCCTCAATGCCTATTCCACATCCTATGGAATTCAGATTCATCCAGAGCAACACAAGACAAGCCATGTGTGTAATTTTTAATTTCCTAGTTGACACATTTTTAAAAAAGCAAAAAGAAACAGGTGAAGTTCATGTTTATGATATATTTAACTTAGCCCAATATATCCAAAATATTAGCATTTCAGTATGTCATCAATATAAGAATATTAATGAAATATTTTTACATTTCTTTTTCTTGTGTTACCTTCAAAATCTGGCATGTACTTTTTCTCCTTGCAACACGTCTCATGTCAGACCAGCCATATTCTAAGTGCTCAACAGCCATGTGTGGCTAGTGGCTCCTGAATTGGATAGAGCAGGTCTGGAGACATGTTGCCTTTTAAATGGGAGTTATTCAAGGAGCCCCCACTCCGTGGGGACCCTCCACACCCCCACCACACCCCCACCCCAGGGTGATCCTAGTCCCTCCTCTGGTTTCCTCAACCATTGCTGACCTTGGAGACCTCTCTGACTTCCAGACCCTCATCCTCCCCACTGGGGTCCCACAGACCCTCTGACTCAGTTTGGCTCACATAGAACTCAGCATCTGTCCCCCACCTCTGCCCTGAACCACGTCCTTCTCTGGATTTCCCTGTCTGTCTCTCCTCAAGACATCACCACCAATCTATCCCCCAAGACAGACACAGAGATGACATCCTCACCTCCCCAGCTCTCACCCACAATCAGGCTCCAGTTCTGTCACTTCAAGCCCTTGCAGTGTCTCTGAAACTGACCCCTTTTCCCCACCCCACTGCCCTGTGATAGCTCAACACTCTGCATCTCTCCACACCAGGCCTGCCTGGCCCTCTCTTCACCCTGCCCTTTCTCCAAAACTTTTGCATCTGATTGTCATTCTCTCACTTTTCTGGCTCCTCCACACACCTAACATTTAAACTTTGCCACAGTTGGTCCCCAAATTTTCAATCTAGCACAATTCAACATTGCCAACTTTCTCTAGTGGAACTGTCTGTAGAGTTGCTTGCTTTAATGACCAACAATTAGCTACGGGTAGAAATCTTCCTGGATCTCCCCCACCCCATCCTCTGGCCAGAAATGGACTCCATCCCCTGAGGCTCCCCTAGCACAGTTTACATCACAGCAAATCTGTTATGTGCCTTCAATTTCTGTGTCCTGCTCCCTCCCCCAGACTGGAGCTCATAGGGCTTAGTGTCTTATTACTTCCTCTCTGATCCCCAATTCCCCAAATAGAAATTAAATGATAAAAAATCAACTCCACCTCAGCTACTTTACTTCGTGTCCTCAAATCATTTCCTTCTCCCTCCCTGGCCTCACTCAGCTTTCTGGCACAAGAAATGATGACAGTCCCATTGCCAGGTATGCTTACTAGGGCTGGGAGAGGGTGAGAGTGTGTTGCTGGCTGCCAGAGCTGAGCTGCCCCGGAGGGGAGGGGCAGATGCTGTGGGGACTAACCAAGGGTCCTGCAGAAGGGGAGCCAAGCAGCATAGACCCCTGTGAGGATGCCCAGTGGGGCTTCTCTCTTACTCATCTATCCCACATCTATGACTGATCTCTTCCATTTTTTTTTTCTTGAGGCTGGCTGTCCTGTCCAGAGTTTTGCTAAGATAATAGGCTGTTAGAGCGACTCAGGCAGGGCCTGGGGCTGGAGTTAGGAGTCTGTCCCCATTAGCTATGTGACTCTGGGCCAGAGTCTGCCCTTCTCTGGGTCTAGCTGCCCCAAAATGATGATGTCTGCCTGGAGCTAACAGAGCTCAAGCCAGTCAGGAGGAATATTCAGGAAGAATATTCCCTCCTATTCTGCAAGGGGCTAGGAGCATAAGAAAAAATGACATGGGGAACACAGAAGAAGGTGAAGGGAACTGAGAGGCTGGGAGCCGCAACGGAGAGATTACCAACGAGCCTCTCCTGGCTCTCTGCACAGCCAGGTCCTGTGCTGGATCAGGGCAAAGACGCAGAGTCTTCACACACTCCTGGGCCCTGCCCAGACCTAGGTGCTGCATCCCCTCATTTTCCCCACACCCAGAGAAATCTGGACCAGGGACCTGACCGGAGGGCCAAAGTCCATTGAGTCAAGAGGTCTCAACTGAAAGTGACTTCGTTTAGATCTCCCAGGAACTTCATGTTTTAGGGTATGCCTGGGACCAAGGGAATCCTCCATGGGTCAGGTTGAGATGAATACAAGTGTACCATCCCAGAGTCATGGATATCCACCATAACAACAGCCTCCCAGGAAACAGTGAGCACCCAGGATTAGAGTGTGTGCACAGAGTCCAATGCCTACTCAAGGACAAGGGAGGGCCCCATGGCAACTGTAGTCCTATGTGCTTTGCACGAGGGCTGGACACACTCTCTACAAAGACTACCCTTCCTTCCCTACCAGGGGCCTTGAGGCAATAGGAAGACTGAGACCCCCCAAGGATACATTTAGTCACTACCTATTCTGACACAACAGGCCTGACCCCCCAATCCTCATTTCTGTACCAGTCTCTTCTCCCTCAAAGAATAGCCCACAATGTGTATTCTGTGACAATAGCTTATAACAGAACAAGATCTGGGGTGACATGCCAGTGGCAGATTTGCAGGCATCTGGGAAAGAAAAGAGGTTTTTCTGTTGGTTTGGTTTGGTTGTTTCCACCACCACCCCCATAGGTAGTAACTGCTGTAAACCCACACACCTTCACAGAGTAGAGGGTGGGCAGCCTTGCTCCCAGGCAGAGCCGTGCCTGTCCTTCTTCCCAGGTCAGCCAGTGGGAAAAGTCCGTCTTGCGTCGGAATCTGAGGGCCAAGACAATCCTGGGAGCTTTCTTTCCCAGGAAAGAGCAGCAGGAGGAACCAACGTCCAGGCTGGGAAGTAAGGTCAGGATGAAGGGGGCTCTGTCCTGGCCTGGGCTGTAAAAGCCCACCTCCAATTCACTCCTTGACCAGTGCCGTCTGTGTGTAGTCAGAGCCCTCAACATGGTCAGCAGCAGTCAATGGAAAGGAAGACAGTGAGAGGGATCAACATCACCTATGGCCAGCCCTTCTCCTTCTCCTTGGGCACAGGCTTCAGGTCCCTTCTTATACACTTGCTGTTTGCAGAGAGCACATACCCACACCTACACACCTAGAGGAAGACACACAGGAACACACAGAAAACCCATGGGCACAAACCCAGACCCATGCAGATACGGTGACATGTTCATGTCGGACCCACATACACAGCCATATGTACTATGCACAGCCCACACGGCAACACACACACACACACACACACACACCCCAGTGCTGGGGACAAGCCCTGCCAGGCTTGTGCATCATGCATCTGTGCATCATGGATACAACGTCGGAGACTCTGGGTCGCTAGACCCTGTCAGTACAGTCAGGCTGCTCTGTGGGCAGGCCTGAGGTCCCCCCTGGGGCAGATTTCAGGAGCTCTAAAGTAGAGCCACATCACCCACATCCTCAAACAAGTCAGCACCTTCAGAGTCAGAGCTCCGTTTCCTAGGGCACCATGGGAGCTCAGAGTCCTTTGTGACAGTGGGAATCCGGGGCCTTGGGAGAGAGAACTAAAGGCACAAGAGTTGAGTGAGATGGAGGACGGGAAAAGCAAAGCGTATAAAACCAGCAGAGTCAACTCTGGCAACATCCGGGGACAGCCCTGCTCATGACACATGGGCCGTGACTAGAGCATCCGAAGCTCAGGGGGAGAGAAGAAAGAACGGCAGAATACTGACCACCTGGTCCATTCTCTATCCATCCATTCATTTTAAAAATGCTCAATGAACCTCTGTTACATTCTGAGCACTGGCTTAAGCACAGGGGATACCGATTTAATACGTGGCAAAGTCCCTGATCTCCTGGAGCTTGCGTATAACCAGCCCTGTGTTCTCTTGTCCTCCAGTCTATCCGCCTGTAAGTTTCCTTCCATGCATTACTGCCTGCCAGGCTCTGTGCTGGATTTTCAGGACAGACACAGCCAGTTGTGGATAGGTTGTACTGTGGGCCAGGGGCTCCCTGGGGAAAGGTTTTCAGTGGCCAGGACAGATGTTAACCACTGGAGACAGGAAGAGGGAAGCACCTAGGCAGGGCAGATCAGCCAGGAATCAGACTGCAAGTGACAAAACAGCCCCATGTGAAGGAATATATTGGTTCATGTAACTGTCAGGTCCAGGACTGGGATGAGCTTCAGCCATGCCTGGATTCCGGGGCTTCCACAGTGCCCTCGGGGTCTGCACACTCACTGGGCTATCACCTCACCCTCTGAAGTTGGAGTTGATGAAGGAGAACCCCCCACACACACACCACACATCCTCTTGGCTTCAATCTCATGCCTCTGTTCTAGCATGTTCTAGTTGCTGCATTTCACAAGCTCTATCTGGGTCCTGTGCCCATCCTAAATGAATCACCATGCCAGGGAAAGGTAAGGCTGGAAATGGCCCAAGTCCTGTGCTCTACATGAATGCCACCCAAAGCACAAGGCAGAGGGAAAAACAAGTGGTTTCCCAGAGCAAGCAGAATTCTATTACAGAACAAAGATGAGAAGACAGCTGGCTGAAAAAAGACCCCTGTTGCACAAGAGAGTGGGCAAGCATAAAACAGGGAGGTGGAAATGTGTAAGAAGCAAGGGGTGGGACACCCAGGTGGCTCATTGGGTTAAGCCTCTGTCTTCGGCTCAGGTCATGATCTCAGAGTCCTGGGGTCGAGCCCCACATCGGGCTCTCTGCTCAGCGGGGAGCCTGCTTCCTCCTCTCTCTCTGCCTGCCTCTCTGCCTACTTATGATTTCTCTCTGCAAATAAATAAATAGAATCTTAAAAAAAAGAAAAGAAACAAGGGGTGCCTGGTGTCCAGGAAATGAGAAGTAATGAAGGAGTATAAGGTCAAGCTGGTAAATGGGATTCTTCTTGTGAAAGCTCCAGTCTTGAAGCTGGACAGAGATTTTAGACTTGATTGTGCAGGCCCTAGGGACCCCCGAAGGCTCCAGGGAGGGGACATGGGAAGCAGAGAGAGGGTGATCCTCCTGGACTATTGGGAACACATGTTCACTCTGCCTCCCACCTGCCAACTCTCACGTTTCAGGGAAGTCCCCCAGGCCCCCGTAGTGGAACCCTTCCCACCCCTCCTGCTTGCCGGACCCTTGGAGCCACCATCAACACTGTGACATTAAACAATATTGCAGCAGTAAGTCCCCAGCTGAGCTCCAGGGAAGGGAGCCAACTGGTGGGTGGCAAGCCTGGGGCTACTTTGAGGAGGCTGGAGTGATGGCTGCAGGTGAGGTGATCATTCTGGCCTGTGGGTGCAGATCAGATGACAGGAGAGCATGATGACCAGAAGCACAGCAGTTGGTTGGGAAGCTACTCTAGCAATTCGTGCACGAGAGTCTGGTTTCCTGGACGACCACAGGGTATGGCAACATGGTCCCTGAAGCCTCTGGAAAGAGGGCTTTGGGTGGATGCCCAACAGAGCTAGGTCCCATCCACACTCGCCAGACTGTGTTATGGTCACTCGGGTTTAATTTTCCCCCATATCACTCTTGCTGGGGGAGAGCTCAGCCAGCCTCTCCCCGAGGTCATTCATGCTGGTCATTTCTTCTTGGGCGGTGAGTCTGCTACTCTCAGAGCAGCTGGACAGTGGGGCCTGTGCTGGGCCAGGTGCCTGGTGACGCCTGAGCACAGTGACGAGGAAAGCTTTCAGATACTGGCGGAAGTGGCGGCTGGAGAAAGCGTAGAGAATGGGGGTGAAGCAGCAGTGAAGGAAGGCGATGCTCTCGGTCACCTGCAGAGCATAGTCTAGCTGCTTGGCAACCTCACATTCCCCAAAGATTTGCAGGTCCAGCAGTGAGTGCAGAAACAAGGTGAGGTTGTATGGGAACCACAGCACAAAGAAGGCTACCACCAGCGCTGTGACGATTCTTAGAGCCCGGCCCTGGCCCGGGGGCCTCAGCCTGACCAGGACACGGCCAATGCGGGAGTAGAAGAAGATCATGACAAGGAGCGGAAGGAGAAACCCTAGGAGGTTCTGCTGGAAACGGAGGAAGAGCTTCCAGATGGTCGCATGACCCCCAAAATCTGCATAGCAGTTCCATACACCCGTGGGGTTTTCATGTGTCTGCACAAAGACCATGTCAGGGACGGAGACGGCCAGGGCCACAGCCCATACCGAGGCAGCCAGGAGCAGGCTTTTGGCCCGGGTTCTCAGCCTGTGGTGGGGCTGAGCATGGACGATCTCCAGGTACTTGTCCAGACTCATGCAGCTAATGAAGAAGATGCCACTGTAGAAGTTGATGGTGTAGAGGGTGCTCACCATCTTGCACAAGAAACTCCCAAAGACCCAATGCCAGGCCACAGAAATGCCCCAGAAAGGCAGTGTCACCACAAACAGGAGGTTGGAGATGGCCAGGTTCAGCAGATAGACCTCAGTCATCCGCCTGCGAGGTATATACCGAAGCAAGACCACTAGAAGGAGGAGGTTCCCGCCCAAACCCAGCACAAAGATCAGGCTGTAGAAGATTGGCAGGAAGATCTTGCCAAAGGCTACCACCTCGTCCTTCCTGCAGAGCATGAAAGCCACCTGGTCCAGGTAGTACTCATAGTCATAGAAGGAGCTGCTGTTCTCAGAACTTGCGACCTCGGTGGTGGGAGGCAGAGGGGAGGTGGTGGAGGCCATGTTGGGAGGACACGTCCAGTTCTGGAGCTCTGTGGGCCAGAGTACGGTGGGAGAGAAAGAAGATGAAACCAGGCATTCTTTACTGTTCTCCAAACCCACTTTTGCTACTGCACACTCTTCACATTGATATCTGTACCTGTAAGCTAGCAAGGAAGAGCACAAGTGTGGGGAGCCTGAGTCTACCACTTAGAGCTATGTCACCCTAGGTGGGTGCCTTAACCTCAGGTGTTTTCATAGGACTCCCTTCTTCTGTTATGGCTTCTCTTCTTTATTTTCTCCTTCATTGTTTGAAAGAACTGATAGTCTCTCAGATTTTTCTTTATTATTTAGGGGATACCAGTTCACCTGTGTATTATCTCTCCATACTCTTCCTCATGTATGCCTTATAATTATTCTTCTTTGTGTGCCTTATTTAAAAAAAAAAGATTTTGTTTATTTACTTTGACAGAGAGAGAGATCACAAGTAGGCAGAGAGAGAGGGGGAAGCAGGCTCCCTGCCAAGCAGAGAGCCCAATGCGGGGCTCGATCCCAGGACCCTGAGATCATGACCTGAGCTGAAGGCAGTGGCTTAACCCACTGAGCCACCCAGGCGCCCCCTTATTTTTTTTTAACAAGCACTTCTCTTCAGTGGCTTATTTTATGCATAAATATCTAGTGTGTCCACCCTGACTTTCAATTTTCTCGACTTCTATCACCTAAGGATTTCCCTTATTTTTGTTATTTTTTAAAACACTTTATTTTAAAAATTTAGTTTTATATCAATATTTTATTTACAAATATTTAATATTTTAAAAATAAAAACATTTTATCCAGTATATGTAGTTTTGAAGCAGAAAGGCAAGATCCATCTTCCTGAGAGACTCAGAACCTACTAAACTTTCCATACCCCCATTCTTCCATATTTAAAATGATACTACTAATAACAGTACCTACTTTGTGGGGTTCTTGTGAAGCTTAAATGTGATCAATCATGTAGAGCACTTCACACTCTATGGAAAGAGTGCCAGAACAGAGTAGGCACTCATTGAATGTTAGCTTAAATTATTGCTTTGTTGAGAACTCAGTCCATCGTCTTCCCACCAGTGTCTTCTCCTCTCTTGCGTCTCTCTAACTGAATGGCACCACCAACTACTCAGTCACCTAGGACTGCAAAATGGGAGACACCTCGGATTCCTTCCTCACCCCCCACCCCACCACTACCTGAGAATCTCTACCTCCTTACTGCCATTTGAATATGTCCAACATTTCTAAGTCCCATAAAAATGCATACATGATACTCGTTTAATAGAATTAAAACAAATGAAACAAAAATACTTTGAAGGAGTTCAAAGAGATGAAAGGGAAAGCAGGGAACTGATATGCACAACGTTAAAGATGGGGGCTGCCTGGGTAGAAGCTGGAGGCATGGGAGGAGGGCAGGTCACTGTCTATGGTCAAGTTAGTTCCCTCTGGAGCAGTAGTTTCCCAGGTTTTAATTGTATTATTAAAAATTATTTTTAAGGGCACCTGGGTGACTCAGTGGGTTAAGGGTCTGCTTTCAGCTCAGGTCATGATCCTGGGTCCTGGGATTGAGCCCCCAATCAGGCTCCCTGCTCAGCAGGGAGTCTGCTTCTCCCTCTCCCTCTTCCTCTCCTCCTGTTCATTCTCTCTCCCTCTCTCTCAAATAATTCAATAAAATCTTTAAAAAATAAAATAAAATCAATGATTTTTTAAGAGAGAGCCTCACATGTGCCAGTGATAAGAATCTGTGATGATTCCCATTCTGTGTTCCAGGAGACAGACTTCATGTTCAACACGTTAGATTGTTTGCCAATGAAGAAGAGGGTTTTGGAGGAGAGAGTAGGAGATAAAAAATCGTCATTCAAGGAAGCAATCACGCATGGCCTCTGGAGTGGGGCCTATAGGCTAGTGATTACGGTTCATAAATCAAGAAATACAAATCAAGCCCACTTTGCACTTCTGTGCTTTATTTGTTATTCTTTGATTCAAGAGATATTGAACTTTTTAATATGTTCAATGCCTTTTTGTATGTCTTCTGTGAAGAGTTCTTTGTTTTGATGGGTGGGATTCTCATTTTATAAGAGGTTTTTTGGTAGGGATTTAGCTTCTTACTTATACATTGCAAACATTTGCCCCAATCCTTCCTGGTAGAAGTTTTGCCTCTCCCCCTCCCCTCCGCCAACCCTTGCCCAGGAAGAACTCTGAAAGAATTGTTGACTCAGGGCCTTAGCTAACCCAGCCTATATCCATGACACCTGGACTTCACAGCTGATGGAAATATACTATGTTGCCGAGACAGAATGTCTCCCAGGGAAGCCCCTGAGTCTTCTTGCTCAGTAAACCTCCGCACCACCCTTGGGCTCCTATCAAATGGCATCTGCCAAATGGGAAAAATCACACACATGCCCTAGGTCTGCCTAGAAGTTCAGCCTGGGTGGCTTTATCTAGGGCTGGGCTCTGGACTGGCCTCAGGAAATTTGCCTCGTGCCTTCCTTTCCTGTTCCTCCATTTCCTTCCTCTGCATCTGGGGTCTCCTGTCCCTGAGCCCCTCCTTTTCCTAGGCAGCAGTAAGGGCCATGGCTGATGTTGGAGTCCATGAGCTACTGGGATTGGGAGGAGTGAGTGCTCTTCTGCACTTGGGCCTGATTAGGGATTATTAATTAGAAGTTGTCACTAACTAAACACCAGCTCTTCTGGTCCAGCCAGCATTACTGACGTTGATCCTGACCTGGTTTCTCAAAGTCCCCTCTTTAACAAACAGCCAAGTCTGATGATTGCTTTGATCAAAGCCAGAAGTCAGGGTCAGCAGGCTCCAGGCAGGCCGAGGTCACCTTTACAAGGTTCCTTCCCGTTGGAACACTGTTCCCTTCCCTCTCGTGGCCTTTGGCCTCCTGATATTTCACTCTGGGAATCTTTCCAGGTTGCCTTGAACTCTGAGACCATGAACCCCATGCTCCAGACTGCCCTTCATGTCCCTCTCAGCTCACACGTACCTGTTCCTCTGAATTCACTGGGGTTTTTGTTTTTTGTGTTCACTTTTCTTTATGCCTGAATTCATTTGGTTTATCCAGCAATACCTTGAGAGGAATAAAGGAGGGTATCAGTTATATACATGCTGGTGTGAATTAGCAGTATGAAGTTCTGTCATGGAACCTTTGTGGAAATCTAGGGAATTATATGGAGAAGGAGGATTTAAAGAGGAGGGAAAACAAAGGTGAGGTGAGCAGAGCTTCCCCAACAATGAAGCCAAGGGCACAAAGGCAAACTACAGTTTGTCTCTGGAGCGTAACATCATGGTCTTTGTGACTTCCTGAGGCTGCCAGCCTGGGCTGGCTCCAGCTTTGACTCAGCAAGAATCTCTGGCCGGAGAGTAATGTCCCCTCCTGAGGATCTAGGGCTCGCCTCCCTGGGCCTCTCAGAGAAGTCACAGTTGAGGCAACAAGAGAGAGGATATTGCTATGTCCATCTAGGCAAGAAGGCAACGATGTTAGTTGAGCTCCTTCCAAGAGCTGAACACCCGGATGGAATTTTCTCCTTTAATCCTCACCATAGCTCTGAAGCAATACTACTGTGATTCCCATGTTCTAGATGAGGAAACTGAGGCTTGGAATGGGTGGAGTCCCACTGCCCCCAGCTTCAGATCAGCAAATCAGGGACCCAGGATTGGATGGCCCCAACAATATAAGGTAGAACTGGTGACTCTTTCCCTCTAGTTCCCTTTTTCAGTATGGCCAAACCTGAAGTTGAAGGATGGGCCTCTGGTAGCGGGACTTCTGACCTTAGTAACCAGTGGCAGAAAATATCCAAAGTCGTTAATATGCTGGAACAACTCCCACAGGCTCGTGAGAGCCAGTTACACAACATCTGGGAGGCATCCAACAAATGATCGTAGAATTAACCAATTCCTCATTTGGGGATGTTAAGTTGGTAGCTTGAAATTGATCATGGTGGGGCTATTTATACGGTTGCAAATGCTACAAATTGGAGCTTCCTCTCCTTCTTGCAAATGCCCCCCCCCACCACCTCCATCCCTGAGAGCTGATTATTAAACCTTTGCTGGAATACCCCTGATCAAGACCCCATGAAGCCTGTCCTACCCCTGTCCATTTCCCTCTGACCTTGTCTGTGTCTCCATCACCTTTTCTCCTCCACGTGCCACATCAGTCCTGTAGCTGCCCTTCTCTCTAGCCAAGGGCCCTTGGGACAGAGTCACGTGTAGGTGGCCTGTGGCACGGCCGTACTGACCATGCTGCCCCCATGCAGCTGTGACTAGTGAACAAATAAACAAGCTCAAATGTTGCCCCAAAAAGCCACACCAGCTTTCAAAATGTAAAACCAAGAATAACATCTGAGATCACTCCTAGTGAACAAAAATTATGCTGGCTTCCTTACAATTTAGAAATCATATCCTTTAAAATGCAACCCAATTCTCCCTTCCCAGAAGCCTACCCAGGCCTCTAGCCTGGTGTATCTCCTGCCCTGACTCCTAGCACTCACAGAAGGCCACTCTTCAGCCTTGGTGCCTGTCTCCTTGAGTGGAGTCACCTTGTGAGAATGGCTTGTCTCCTCTGTGAGGCAGGGGTTGCAACTCACTAGCACAGGGTTGGCATCTGAGAGGCGTTCAGCAAGTGACCGTGGACTTAATCAGTACCATCACCTTTCTTCATCCCTTCTTCTCCCACCACATTTTTGCCTTGCTTGGCTTTCTGCCTTCCCCCTCACTGGTGCCCTGGACACAGCAGAGCCAAGACCCTCCTTGTGTGGGGCATTTCCCCAGCCTGGGTCAGCCCTGCCACAGCGACCTTGGAAGCCCCTAGCCGTGGAGCACGTCCGGCCCACTGCTCTCCTTGAGCCACGTTCAAGTGCTGTCTCCAGCTGGCACAGCCTCCCTGGACCACCCCCAGCTTCCTCCCTCAGGAGGCTCCCCTAACTGCTCTGGGAGGACTGGGGTGGAGATGGAGTCCAAGGCCAGGTCTCCACCCTGGCCCAGCTTGGGATGGGCTCCCTCTGCCTCTAAATCTGGTTTTACCATTCTGCATTTCTGGCCTAGCTGTGGCTGGAAAAATTGAAGCAAGGAGTTAGGAAGTGACGCCCTCTCCAACCGGGAAAGTGCTCTGGCCTTGGGACATACATAGAGGAATACTTGCTTTAGGGTGAACTGGTCACAGCTGGGGATCATTCTATTTTCTTCCCCCTGGGATTGAGAAAACACCAGATGTTAAAACTTACTGCCTATGTGACAATTTCAACAACGGCAATAAACACCCACCACTTCCATAGCACTTATGTTGGGCCAGGCTCTGTTCTCAGAACTCCATGCATTTCTTCCTGGAGGCAGGTGCTATTGTCATCTCCATTTTACATATGAGGAAAGTTAGTCACAGAGAGGCTAAGGGACTTGTCCGAGGCCACACAGCTACTAAGTCACAGAGCTGGGCTTTGAATGCAGGCTGAGTCTGGGCTTGCTCATTAAAAGACAAGGGTGAAGGATGGGGACTAGAGATGAAGTGACCGATCAGGCTGCTACTGTAGCTTGGGGGTGCCTGCATGGAAGAGGCTGGGGGGCTGATGGTACGGGAATGAAAAACAGGGAAAGGAAATGCCAGCCATACAAGGAGGACCCGAAGAAAGAAGCTTAGTGTCTCAGGAATGGCACACTGGGAGAGAACTCATGAACTCAGTTGGGTCTCTGCTTCACTGCTTGGTTTGGAAGGGCTTGAACTTAGGGCCCTGCCACCCCTAACACAAAGTCAAGGCTTCCATCCTGGAGCCCTTGACTTGCACAAGCCTATCTTCTGGCCCATAAAATAAAGAGTACTCACAGAAAAGAATTTTGTGAGGAGTAAATGGCGTGCAATCATTGTAACACCATAGAGCTAACACCATAGAGCCCAGACAATGTTCCGGGTGCTGAGGCAAGGAGCTTTACTTGTATTGACTTATTCAATCCTCACATTTACCTTACAGAAGTTATAGAAGTTCAATACTATTATCAGCCCCCTTTTATAGCCGACAACACTGAAGCACAGGGAGGTTAGGGAACTGGCCCAAGATCACACAGCAAGTGAGCAGTAGATTCAGGAACTGAAACCCAGATTTTTAAAAAGATTTTATCTATTTATTTATTTATTTTGAGAGAGAGAGAGAGCGAGTGAGCATGGGGAGATGGGCAGAAGGCAGAAGGAGAGGGACAAAATCTCAAGCAGAGATCCAGCCCAGCATGTGGCTGGATCTCACAACCCTGAAATTATGACCTGAGAACCAAGAGTCGGACACTTAACCAACTGAGCCACTCAGGCACCTCTCCCAGAGTCCATGCTCTTCAACACTAAGTCATACTGCCTCTCAAAGAAAGTCCCCCTCTGCCAAGCTTACTGTGTATTAATGTACTTACTTCTCCCAACAACCTTGTGAGGCAAGCACTATTATTATTCTCATTTTACAAATGAGGAACTGAGGCTCAGAGAGGGGGACTAACTTGCCCAAGGACACTTGGCAGGTGTGCTACAGGGTCAGAAATGGAGTCCCTGCAGCAGCTTTAGGGCCAGAGCCCTGGACCTCACACTGGGAGCTCCACTGCTGGGAGCCCTAATCTCAGACTCATGGGAGGCACAGCTGCCCTCTTCATGGTCCGCTTTGGGAAGCCTTGCATTTGGATTCATTGTGATGTATAAGACACAGTGGAAACAATAGTAACTGCATCCCAACATTTACACGGGGATCTTTACCTCTCCAGACTCTTAAGCCGGCTCCTTGCAAGTCGTCCTGGGTCCCTTGGTAGAGGCAGCAGGTGTCACCTCCCTGGTTTCTCAGGAAGCCCAGAGCCAAGCCACAAGTCAGGCACAGCTGACCTCAGAATCCTGAATTTTGGAGCCCTGGACCATGGCACGATCTCCCTCTCTCTCTCTCTTTACTTTTTTAGCATGTATTTGTCCTGATTACAGAAGTAACATATGTGCAATGTAAAATGCAGAAATATAAGAGAAAAAAAATAGAAAAGAGGCTGACTGCTTCCAGGAATATTCTTTGGGAATGTTTTGGTGTATCTTGTCTGTTTTCATGTCCCGAGCTCTGTCCACTGCACTACACCTCCCTGGATTTGTGGAATCACAGAGCCTGGCTGGAAGACAGTGCCTTTGTTCAGTCCCCTGCAGGACGTAAGGGCTTTTGAAGTTTACTCCTGCTCCCTAGGAGATGCGAGGCCTGCCTGCTCCCCATGCTCCCTGGGACCCCACATTACTCAATGTTTCCTGGCTTTTATCAGGGACTGGGGATGTTTGTGACACTGATAAAATCACAAGGCAACTCCTCCTCCCCAAGCTTATTTCAGTTAATAAAAACGAAGTGGTTTTAGAGCCCAACTCTTGAAGGAGCTGCTGCTGGAGAAGAAGGTATGATTTTCATGTCTTTCCTGAATCACTTTTGTTTTTTTCTCCTTTGTCTCTTTCATTGTTGCCTGAAATCTTACCACTAGGGCTCTCTGCATTTATATTTCAGCATGATGCTTGGTTCAGAATGAAACACAGTCACCACCTCCACTACCCGCAGGGAGGGTGGGACACTCAGCATGGTGTGGCACGGAAGAATAAACAGAATAGATGAGTCCACTTCTTAATGATTGAGTTACCCTGGGCAAATTACTTAACCTCTCTGAGCCTTACCTAGCAAATGTCTCCTTCCTGGAGTGTTTATAATAATCAAATGAGTGTCTGGCACCTAACTATTGGTTCCCTTCCAGACCCCAAAATAACCCTTGGCTCAGCCTGGGATGGATAAGAGGAAATCTTGAGACTGTCTGGGGCAGAAGAAGGGGATCTAAGGAGAGAGTGCAGACATATGCAAAAGAAGACTGCACAGCTGGGGAACCTCAGCCCTGGGAGGGAGAGCTTTAAAGTCCATCCCTGTCTGTCTCCATGGGGAACCTGAAGCCCAGGGAGGAAAGGGAATGCCTGAGGTACTCAGTTGTCTGATACCAACTCTCAGGGACTTCCAGAATCCACCAAAGCAGATTCTCAGAGCTGGAGTCAAGGGGAAAAAGGTCAGCAGACTGCCTCACTCCACAGCTGCTGAGGCAATTGCTCCAAGAGTTGCCCTAGAGAGAATGTTCCACCTGACCCATTCGCACTTTTCTCTCCCCACACCTGTGGCCACTCTCTAAGCCTCTGGACCCAGTCTCCCTCTCTGCAGCCCCCCGGATAGGGCCCAGCCCAATCCCACCATGGCCATAACCTACCAGAGCCAGACCCACTTGCCTGGGGGTGTCCAACCTCACCCAGGAGGAGAGCAGCAGCGCCTGGGTCCTGCTTCCTCAGAGAAGTGCAGAGAGAGTATGAATCCTCCCCCTCTGGGATCAGCCCTGCACACATCCTGCTTTTAAGGCGGGGACAGAGCATCCCTTTGCTCCTGCCGCAGCCTATTTCCCTCCCTGGAAAGGAGTCAAGCCCAAAGGACCGCTCCTCATTTAGGAGCAATTCCCCCCACCCCAAGACAATCTAATGACTTTAGAAAATACTCCTCCTCAACCACACCTCTCTGGACCAGTTCCTGGGCTGCTGCACCAAGGAGATGAACAGCTCCAGACCAGACCTTCAGGTCTTTGCTAGGCATCTTTGCCAAACTCCATCCAGCTGCATTGATCTCAGACACCTCTCTGGCACGATCTGACTACCATCCTCCCCCACATCTCCTCCAGCCAAAATTCCCACCAAGCAGAGCCATGTCTGCCTCCCCAGAGAGTCAGGAATATTCTCATCTCCTGGACTTTCCAAACCATCTTCCCTCCTCCCCACCCTTCTCCCTCTAGGACTCACATCACAGCATGTATCTCTGCCTGTTTGTTTGTCTGCTCTCCTCCTGGGTCTGGAACTCCCAGGGCAAGGACCATACTTGACCAACCAACCTGACGCTAGGGCCAGGCAAGAGCAGAAACTCATTGAATATGTGTGCGTGTGTGACATTCTGCCTGCCATATGCATGCCAGTATGAGGGTAACTCTCTGCCAGGACAGCACCTGTGGTCTGGGGACAACATCTCAGCCACCTCCACCTCCACCCCCATAGCCAGGCTGATACACAGCAGGAGCTTGGTCCTGCTGTCGCTACCTGAATTAAGCAGTAACAGAATAATGCCTGGTGGTCACAGGTACTGGCATTGGAGTCACACAGTGCCAGACTTGAATCTGGCGCTATGAGTACCTATGTGTGATCTAGAGATGGTGGGTTCACCTCTCTGTGCCTTGGTATTCAGATCTGCACTGGAGGTGGGGACCCTGTCTTCTTCAGACCGTCATGATGAGAACTAAATGTCCCCAGAGAGATGGGCACGGACCGGGGGTCCACAAGCCACCTAGCATTGAGGTCAAACTGTGATGGGTTCTCACCCTAATAGAGGGGAGCAAAGGACCTTCCAAGTGAGTGGGTCTCCAAGTCTCTCCAGGCCAAATAAATGCTAGAAGGATAAAGAATAGGGAGATGGCCAACAGAAGCCACAGAGCCCTGGTTCCACCCTGGGGATGGATAACCTTTAAAGATTGTCTTGTTTTCATTCTGTATTAAGTCTCTTAAGAGAAGTAGAACAGCTAAGTTCTAGAATCTAGGCTCTTTCCTCTTCCCCCCACCACCTTATTCAAATTTTTTATTTTAAGATAATTTTTAGACTTGCAAAAATTGTGCACAGAATTTCTATACACCTGTCAGGCAGTTTCCCCTAATGTTAACCACAGAACCACAGTATAATGATCTAAACAAAGAAATGAACATTGACATGATACCATTCTATGGACCTTATTCAAATGTCGCCGGCTGTCTCACTGATGTCCTTACTCTGGTCCAAGATCTGAAGCAGACTCCCACATTGCATTTGATTGTCGTGGCTCCTCAGTCGCTCCATTTCGGGGGCAGTTCCTCCATCTTGTTTTGTCTTTTATAACCTTGATAGTTTTGAAGAGGAATGTAGAACACCGCTAACTTTTGGTTTGATACTTCTTCAAGGTTAAATTACAGTTATGTATTTTAGGTAGGAACCCCACAGAAGTGACATGTCCTTCTCAGTGCATTATACCAGAGGTATATGATTTCAATATGTCTCATTACTGACAGTGTTAACTTTAATCACCCGGTAAGATGGTGTCTGCCAGGTTTTTCCACCATAAAATTACTACTTATTCCTTCGTAATTAATAAGCAGCTTGTGGGGAGGAACTTTTGCCCACAAATGTTAATATTCATTCATCCATGGTGCTGACAATTATTACTGTATTGTTTGCCAAACAGTGATTTTCTATTTCCATAATTCTTGTGTGTGTGCGTGCGTGCGTGTGTGCTGGTAAAGTTTATTTACATTGCATTTCAGCACATCAGTCACATTTAAGTCCTAGAGATTTGTATTTATTTACATATAAAATTCAGGACATTTCTGGGAGTTTTTTTTTTTTTCCAAAAACAAAAATGGGCACCTGGATGGCTCAGCCAGTTACCTGTCTGCCTTTGGCTCAGGTCAAGATCTCAGGGTCCTGGAATCAAGCCCTGCATCCAGGTCCCTGCTCAGCCAGGAGCCGGCTTCTTCCTCTCCCTCCTCCCCTCCCCCCATTAGTGCACTCTATCTCTCTCTCTCTGTCTCAAAAAAAAATAAATAAATAAAATAAAATCTTTAAAAACAAAAACAAAACAGGAGACAATTAATATGACAGTTAGGTAATTTAATGAACCTCATGCTTCAGTGGGGGCTCATCTGGGATTTTAGAGTGAACCGCATCGGAGGGCTGCCACTGGCAACTCATGAGAGAGTCAGAGAGTTCCTCGCTTTTCACCATGAAGTCCTTCTTTAATTTCTCAATATTCTAATGAAGTTTTGATCTTCCAGCGGGTCCTCGTCTTGCTTTTCTGACAGAAGTGTGCTTTCCTCAGGCGGACCAGAGTTGCAGCTGGGCGTCCCTAGAAGGGTTGCATGCATTTCCATCTGGGGCACCATCACACTTCTAGCCAGAAAGGGAGGAACCTTCATGCCGTTGCTCAAACCAGTTGCCCGAGCGGTAACCCTGGCAGGGCTGGAACGCTGGCTTCACCCTCTGCCAGTATCAGTAATAATTATCTTGTAGAACTATGCCAAAACCTGCAAGACTCAGCCATTTATCCAGGAACGTTACAAAACGACACCAGTTTTTATGCCTGCGTCAAAAATTCCAGCTCAGGGAGCTATAACCTCTTACCCCAGCAAATCTCTCTCACAGTTTACATCTTTTTTTTTTTTTTTAACATTTACTAATTGGACTTTACCATAAGAAAGAGTTGGCCCTTCTCTCAATTTATTTATGTATATTGTTATGGACTCAGGAGTATTAAATTTATTCCGTTATTATCATCATCAATTTTGCTGTTCAATAGTCTCATCCTCTTTCGAAATACTTCAGTCCATCTGCTTCCTGTTGAGCTGGATTTCCAGCCATAGCCCCTCAGTCACCTACTCTCTGTGTGCAGGGCAGATTCCGAGCCCTTGCACCAAGGGCCAGGTTTCTGGGGAATTCACTGAGGCACTTTCCCAGCAAAGAAACGGATAGGTCCCAGCCACGGGAAGTCAGTCATGGTTCCAGAGTCAGCGAGTTCCAGGAAGGGCTGACCCTGGCCAGGTAGGCTCTTCCATAATTCATCCTGCCCTCCATAGATCCACCCAGGCCTGTCCCAGTAGCAGCACCAGCTCAGACCTCACATGTCCTGTGTTTTTCATCCTTCGCCCGCTCTTCTCTGCCCAGTGCGGGTATAGCCGCCAGCCGAGAAGTCAGGCGGCAGACAGCTGCGCAGCACTTTACCATATTCCTTGGTGCAGAGGAAGCACCCTCCTCCTGGGGTTTAGTTCCCAGCTGTTCTCCACGGACCCCAAGAGCGGCCAAAGCAAAGACAGCCGGGCACTACTGCAAGACAGACTACCTAAGGACAAGAGGGACTTTCCCATGTTGAAGTGGGCTGGGAGGAGAAGGCTCTGCCTCATCTTCTTGCATTTTAAGATGTGCAAGGGTTATTTGCTCTGGGAAGGGTGCAGACCCTAGCCTCTGAAGCCAGGCAGCTGAGATGCACAGGGCCCTCTCCTTCAGGAGACCACGCTGCTTCAACTTCAGAATACAGACCTTAAAATACATACTGTTCTCGCACACTCCTAACACACAATTTGAACACATTGGCCGCATCTAGTATTATAGCAAAAAGTGACATCACATTTTCAAAACACCTGCTTCTCTTGTCAACTGAGGACTTGAATCTGTGAAACTTTTGCTGGCAGCCTGACCCTTCCTGTCCTCCACCAGCCAACTCCAGGCCCATCTCCCCTCCAGAAGCTTCCCCAATCTCTCCAGCGCTCCCCGATGCCTTGCTTTGAGCTTCCTGTCTTTAGAGGAAATATTGCCCAGGGGCAAGTCTGTCTCCCTGCTAGCCTGCAAACTCCTCATAGTCAGGGTTTTGTTCATCTGTACGCAGTGCCTGGTGCTACTCATGGAGCCCAGGCTAGGGAGCTGGGCAGTTGACTTGCTGACAGAGCTCGGCCAGCACTTGACAAGCTGGGGTTCTGAAGACGGAGCCCCCATTTGGCCCTGTCTCCAGCTCTGCCTCACTCTCCGTCCCTTTCTCTCTATTTTCTGTCTTCCTTGGGCAAACTTCATCCCTTTCTGCGCCAAGCCCATTACACAGTCAGTCTGGACTCTCTCTAGGTTCTCCAAGTTTGCAGTTTCTAAACTGCAAACTTGCCCTCCAATTTAGAAGTTCTTGTAACACCCATGTTTACTCACGTTGAATAGACGTCACGCCAGAGTCTCACGCCAGACCAACTTCTTCCTATCATGCTCCATTGACGGCAAAACAGGAAGGAAATTCTGCTCATCTCACCTCTTCCATTTCCTCTTTCTGTGCTACCCCCACCGGCTGGTCCCTTCTAGCCACCCAGCCTGTCTCTCTTTTTGTACCTCTTCCCAGTGTGTTGTGTTCAGGGCTTTGGGAGGGGGGCTGCTTTCAGCAGAGGAAGGGATGGCGTGTGTGACTGTTCCACCATGTACCAGTCCCTTGCCTTGGTACAAACATGTTTGTTTGCAATCAGTGTATTTATTCATTTATTAAAATGTCTTCAACCACATATTACATGTTAGAGTTCTCCAGATGTCTTCTCTGTGGGTAGGCAAAGCGAGGTTATCACACACATTTTGTAGACAAGGCTGCCAAGGCTCAGAGAGGGCAAGTCACTTTCCTGGAATCACATAGTTGATAGGAATCACCAGGGCCATCTGGCTCCAATACCAGTGCTCTCTTGCCCACAGTATATATGAATGTTCTGTTTAATTCTTTTCTCCTTCCTACTCTGCAACCCTTCTAACTCAGTTCTAGATAGCTATTCTAAGACAGAAGTTATTTCCCATTCATCTGAGGATCCCTCACATCATAGCCCAGCTGGTGATAACACAGCAGACACTCAGTAAAAATTTATTGAGAGAATGTACGTTTCTATGTAGAAATCCTTCCCAAGAATTAACTACTCTTATCTAAGATGGTCCCAGAGATTTTCGTACATGGATTCTAGTCCCTCGGTTTCTCTGGGGCTCACTCTCCCTGTCTGTAGGGTAGTTGTACAGTTGGACTCAATGGTGTCCATATTCCTTAAGCTGTGACACTCTGTTGTTGGCTTTGGGACTCTGCCCAGGAGGGCTGGTGTCTGTGCTTCTGGGAACACATGATACCCAGCCAGCCTGAGGTCAGGGACAGCATATAGGAGCAGCTGGGTACACTGCGAGGTAAAGAAGACAACATAGGGCTTGGAAATTGGTGCTTAGAGCTAAGCCTGGAAGGAAGTGGGTGGCATGAACAGGCTGAGCTGTCGGCCCTCTGCAGTCAATTACATTCCTCTGATACTACTTTTAAAAATTTTTTATTTAAATTCAATTTAATGAACATATACTGTATCATTATTTTCAGGGACACAATTCAGTGATTCATCAGTTGCATACAATACTCAGTGCTCATTCCAACAAGTGCCCTCCTTAATGCCCATCACCTAATTATGCCATCCCCCACCCTCCTCCCCTCCAGCAACCCTCAGTTTGCTCCCTGTAGTCTCTGATGTTTTGCCTCCTTCTCTGTTTTTGTCTTACTTTATTTTTCCTTCCCTTCCCCTACAATCATGTTTTGTTTCTTAAATTCCACATGTGAGTGAAAGCATATGGCATTTGTCTTTCTCTGAATGACTTATTTCACTTAGCATAATACACTCTAGTTCCATCTACATCGTTGCAAATGGCAAGATTCATTCTTTTTAATGGCTGAGTAATATTCCATTGTATATATTTACCACATCTTCTTTTTTTTTTAAGATTTTATTCATTTATTTGACAGGCAGAGATCACAAGGAGGCAGAGAGGCAGGCAGAGAGAGAGAGGAAAGCAGGCTCCCGGCTGAGCAGAGAGCCCGATGCAGGGCTCAATCCCAGGACCCTGGGATCATGACCTGAGCTGAAGGCAGAGGCTCAATCCCCTGAGCCACCCAGGTCCCCCCCACATCTTCTTTATCCATTCATCTGTCAGTGGACATCTGTTTGTTTTTTTTTTCTATATTTTGGCTATTGTGGACATTGCTGCTATAAACATTCAGGTGCAGGTGTCCCTTCAAATCACGATGTTTATAACCTTTGGATAAATACCTAGTAGTGCAATTACTGGGTCATAGTGTAACTCTATTTTTAACTTTTTGAGGAACCTCCATACTGTTTTCCAGAGTGGTTGCACCGTTTGCATTCCCACCAACAGTGTAAGAGGGTTTTCCTTTCTCACCAACATCTGTTGTTTCCTGAGTTGTTCATTTTAACCATTCTGACTGGTATGAAATGGTATCTCATTGTGGTTTTGATGTGTATTTTCCTGATGCTGAGTGATTTTGAGCATCTTCTCATGTATCTGTTGTCCATTTGTATGCCTTCTTTGGAGAAGTATCTGTTTATGTGTTCTGCTCATTTCTTGATTGGATTTTTTGTTTTCTGGATGTTGAATTTGGTAAGTTCTTTCTAGATTTTGGATACCAGCTCTTTATCTGATATGATTTGCCAGTATCTTGTCCCATTCTATAGGTTGCCTTTTTAGTTCTGTTGACTGTTTCCTTTGCTGTGCAAAAGCTTTTCATCTTGATCGAGTCCCAATAGTTCATTTTTGCTTTTGTTTCTCTTGCCTTTGAAGACGTGTCTAGCAAGAAGCTGCTGTGGTCAACGTCAAAGAGGTTGTTGCCTGCATTGTCTTCTAGGATTTTGATGGATTCCTGTTTCACACTTAGGTGTTTCATCCATTTTGAGTTTATTTTGTGTGTGGTATGAGAAAGTGGTCCAGTTTCAATCTTCTTCATGCAGATATCCAATTTTCCCAACACCATTTGTTGAAGAGATTGTCTTTTTTTAAAATTGGATATTCTTCCCTGCTTTGTCAAAGATTAGTCAACCATGGAGCTGAAAGTCCATTTCTGGGTTCTCTATTCTGTTCCATTGATCTGTGTGTCTGGTTTTGTGCCAGTACCATACCATCTTGATTATTATAGCTTTGTAATAGAGCTTGAAGTCCGGAATTGTGATGCTTCCAGCTTTGGTTTTCTTTTTCAACATTCCTTTAACTATTTGGGGTCTTTTCTGGTTCCATACAAATTTTAAGATTGTTTGTTCCAGCTCTGTGAAAAATGTCAATGGTATTTTGATAGGGATTGCCTTGAGTGTGTAGACTACTTTGGGTAGCATAGACATTTTAACAATATTTGTTCTTCGAATGCATGAGCATGGAATGTTTTTCCATTTCTTTGTGTCTTCCTCAGTTTCCTTTGTAAGAGTCCTCTAGTTTTCAGAGTACAGATTCTATGACTTCGTTGGTTAGGTTTACTCGTAGGTATCTTATGGTTTCTGGTGCAATTGTAAATGGGATCAATTCCTTGAATTCTCTTTCTTCTGCCTCATTGCTAGGGTATAGAAATGCAACTGACTTCTGTGCATTGATTTTATATCTTGCCATTTTGCTGAATTCCTGTATCAGTTCTAGCAATTTTTTGCTGGAGTCTTTTGGGTTTTCTACATGGAGTACTATGTTGTCTGCAAAGAGTGAAAATTTGACTTCCTCTCTGCTGATTTAGATCCTTTTATCTCTTTGTGTTGTCTGACTGCTGAGGCTAGGACTTCCAGTACTATGTTGAACAACAGTGGTGAGAGTGGACATCGTTTTTGTGTTCCTATCCTTAAGGGGAAAGCTCTCAGTTTTTCCCTGTTGAAGATGATATTTGCTATGGGTTTTTCATATGTTGCTTTTATAATATTGAGGTATATTCCCTCTATCCCTACACAGTGGAGAGTTTTTATCAAGAAAGGATGCTGTAGGGGTTTCTGGGTGGCTCAGTCATTAAGCATCTATGTTTGGCTCAGGTCATGATCCCAGGGTCCTGGGATCGAGCTCCTCATCCGACTCCCTGCTCGGCATGAAGCCTGCTTCTCCCTCTCCCACTACCCCTACTATGTTTCCTCTCTCTGTGTGTCTTTCTCTGTCAAATAAATAAATCTTTTTTTTTTTAAAAGGATGCTGTATTTTGTCAAATGTTTCTTTCTGCATCAATTGAGAGGATCATATTGAGAGAATCATTCATGTCCTTTCTTTTATTAATGTGGTATATCACACTGATTGATTATAGAGTTTGAACTACCCTTGTGGCCCAGGAATAAATCCTACTTGGTTGTGGTGAATAATCCTTTTAATGTACTGTTTCAATCCTATTAGCTAGTATCTTGGTGAGAATTTCTTCATCCATGTTCAACAGGGATATTGATCTGTAATTCTTTTTAGTGGGGTCTTTTGTCTGGTTTGGTAATGCTGACCTCATAGAATGATTTGGAAGTTTTCCTTCCATTTTTATTTTTTTGAAACAGTTTCAGAAGGTTAGGTATTAATTCTTCTTCTTTTTTATAATTTTTTAATTTTTTTATAAACATATAATGTATTGTTAGCCCCAGGGGTACAGGTCTGTGAATCGCTAGGTATTAATTCTTCTTTAAATGCTTGGTATAATTCTGCTAGAAAGCCATCCAGCCCTGGACTCTTGTTTGTTGGAGATTTTAAAAAATATTTTATTTATTTATTTGAGAGAGAGAGAGAGTGAGAGAGAACATGAGAGGGGAGAAGGTCAGAGGGAGAAACAGATTCCCCATGGAGCTGGAAGCCTGATGCAGGACTTGATCCTGGGATTCCAGGATCATGACCCGAGCCAAAGGCAGTCGACCAACCAACTGAGCCACCCAGGCGCCCTTGTTGGGAGATTTTTCATTACTGATTCAATTTCTTTGCTGGTTATGGATCTGTTCAGGGTTTCTATTTTTCTGTTTCAGTTTTGGTAGTTTGTATGTTTCTAGGAATGCATCAATTTCTTCCAGATTGCCTAATTTGTTGACATATAATGACTCCTAATGTTCTCTTATAATTCTTTGTATTTCTTCAGTGTTGGTTGTGATCTCTCCTCTCCCATTCATGGTTTTATTTATTTGGGTCCTTTCTCTCTTCTTTTTGATAATTCTGGCTAGGGGTTTATTGATTTTATTAATTCTTTCAAAGAACCAGCTCTTACTTTTGTTTATCTGTTCTGTTTTTTTATTTCTGTATCATTGATTTCTGCTGTAATCTTTATTATTTCTCTTCTCCTGCTGGATTTAGGCTTTATTTGCTGTTCTTTTTCCAGCTCCTTTAGGTGTAAGGTTAGATTGTGTATTTGAGACTTTTCTTGTTTCTTGAGAAAGGCCTGTATTGCTATATACTTCCCTCTTAGGACCACCTTTGCTTCATCCCAAAGGTTCTGAACTATCGTGTTTTCATTTTCATTTCTTCCATTTTTTTTTTTAAATTGTTCTTTAATTTCCTAGTTGGCCCATTCATTCTTTAGTAGGATGTTCTTTAACCTGCATGTATTGTGGTCCTTCCAGATTTTTTCTTGTAGTTGACTTCAAGTTCTAAAGCACTGTGGTCTGAAAATATGCATGAACTGATCTCAATCTTTTTGTACCAGTTGAGACCTTATTTGTGACCCAATATGTGATCTGTTCTGGGAAATGTTATATGCATTTGAGAAGAATGTATATTCTGCTGCTTTAGGATGAAATGCTCTGACTATACCTGTTAAGTCCATCTGGTCCAGTGTGTTATTCAATGTCCTCGTTTCTTTATTGATCTTCTGTTTATGTGATCTGTCCATTGGTGTGAGTGGGGTGTTAAAGCCCCCTATTATTATTATATTATTATCATTGTTTTTCTTTATTTTTTTTAGAGATTTATTTAAAAGAGAAAGAGCCAGTGAGAGAGAGGGAGAGACACAAGAGGGGGAGGTGGGGAAGAGCAGAGGGATGAGGGAGAAGCAGATTTCCCACTGAGCAGGGACACCCACGCAGGGCTCCACCCCCAGACCCTGGGATCATGACCTGACCAGAAGGCAGATGTTCAACTGACTGAGCCACCCAGGCACCCCTCAGTATGCTTCTTTAATTTGGTTATTAATAGTTTTAAATATTTGGTTGCTCCCCAAGTTAGGGGCATAAATATTTACAAGTGTTAGATTTTCTTGTTGGATATACCCTTTTATCATGACATAATATCCTTCATCTCTTATAGTCTTTGGTTTAAATTCTAGTTTGTCTGATATAAGGATGGCCACTCTAAATTTCTTTTGATTTCATTGGCATGATAAATGGTTCTCCACCTCCTCACTTTCAATCTGGAGGTGACTCTGGGTCTAAAATGAGTCTCCTGTAAGCAGCATATCAATGGGTCTTGTTTTGTTTTGTTTTTTTTTTTTACCCATTCTGATACCCTTTGCTTTTTGATTGGAGCATTTGGTCTGTTTACATTCAGAGAAATTATTGAAAGATCTGAAATTAGTGCCATAGTATTACCTGTAAAGTTGCTGTTCCTGTAGATTGTCTTTGTTCCTTTCTGGTCTTTGTTTGGCCTCTCTCTTTGCTCAAATTATCCTCTTTAATATTTCTTCCAGGGCTGGTTTAGTGTTCACAAATTCCTTTACTTTTTGTTTGCCCTGGAAATCCTTTATCTCTCCTTCTATTCTGAATGACAGCATTGCTGAATAAAATATTCTTGGCTGCTGGGGCACCTGGGTGGCTCAGTGGGTTAAGCCTCTGCCTTTGGCTCAGGTTATGATCCCAGCGTCCTGGGATCAAGCCCCGCATTGGGCTCTCTGCTTGGCAGGGAGCCTGCTTCCTCCTCTCTCTCTGCCTGCCTCTCTGCCTACTTGTGATCTCTATCTGATAAATAAATAAATAAAATATTTTTAAAAAATATTCTTGGCTGCAGGGCGCCTGGGTGGCTCAGTGGGTTAAGCCGCTGCCTTCAGCTCAGGTTGTGATCTCAGGGTCCTGGGATCGAGTCCCACATCGGGCTCTCTGCTCAGCAGGGAGCCTGCTTCCCTCCCTCTCTCTGCCTGCCTCTCTGTCTACTTGTGATCGCTCTCTGTCAAATAAATAAATAAAATCTTTAAAAAAAAATTCTTGGCCGCATATTTTTCCCATTTAGCACATTGAATATATCATGCCAGTCCTTTCTGGCCTGCCAGGTGTCTACGGACAGGTCTGCTGCCAGCCTTGTGATTCTGCACTTGTAAGTTAAGGACCTCTTGTCCCAAGCTGCTTTCAGGATTTTCTCTTTCTCTTTGAAATTGTCAAGCTTCACTATAGGATGTTGAAGTGTCAACCTATTTTTATTGATTTTGAGGGGGGTTCTTATGCCTCCCAGACTTGAATGCCTGTTTCCTTCCCAAAATAGGGAAGTTCTCAGCTATAGTTTGTTCAAATAAATTTTCTGTCCCTCTCTCCCACTCGTCATCTTCTAGGACCCCTATTATTCAGATATTATTTCATTTTATGGAACTACTAGAGTTCTTAAAGTCTCTCTTTGCGATCCAGTAGTTGTCTTTCTCCTTTTCAGCTTCCTTATTTTCCATCATTTTGTCTTCAATATCACTGACTCTCTCTTCTGCCTCATTTATCCTTGCTGTTAAAAAGCCTCCATCTGTGACGGCATCTCAGTAATAGCATTTTTCATTTCAGCCGGATTAGATCTTAGTTCTTCTACTTCTCCAGTAAGGGATTCTCTAGTTTCTCCTATTTTTTCCCCCAAGCCCAGCTAGTTTCTTTATAATCGTGTTTTAAATTCTAGTTCAGACATTTTACTTATATCTGTATTGATTAAATCCCTGGCAGTGGATATTACCTCCTATTCTTTCTTTTGGGGTGAATTTCCCTGTCTAGTTATTATGTCCAGAAAAGAAAGGAGGAAAGAGAAACCCAGCAAAAACAGCAGTAATAACAACAACAAAAACTTTAGGAAGTGTTTCTGGTGCATGCTGTGTACACTCTGTTGTGTTTTGGCTGCTCTTTCCCACTAGACCTTCCTCTACAGAGTTCCTCCTTGCTTGTAGTGGGGAGTGCTTGGACCCTTAAGTAAATGAGCTTTGTTTGTTAAGATAAGCCTCACATCTGCCATGTTCTCTCCCTCCAACTGTGCAGATTGTTTCTTCATTCTCGGATCATCTTCCCAGTTGTTCAAAAATAATTGAATGTTGATCTAGCTAAATTCGAAGGACAAGACAAGTTCAGGGTCTCCCTAATACTCTGCCATCTTCCCAAGTTCTGATATTACTTTCTTTTGAAGTGCTAGGAGCAAACCCATTTCATTCCTTTTCAAAACTCTTGGAAAGCTGACTGTTAATCAATGGTTGAGCAATGAAAGAAAGTCTTGCTTGATTATTCCTTCATCTTTTCATCTCATGTGTCCATCCAGGAGGCTTTCCCCAAGTGTCTGTCCCAGGCGCAGGCAGCAGGACTCCCCACTCCCGACCTTGATCCCCAGCCAGTTGGTTGACCACATCTCCCTCTGAATCCAGATGTTCTCCCCTCCTCACCAGATATGTTTTATAGTTTTGCTAAGTTGTTTATTATGGTATTTTTCAAACAGTCCCCCCAAAATACCAAGATAATATAATGAGCTCCCATGCTTCCATCATCCAGCTTCAATTATCAACCAGTGCCCAATCTTTTTCATGTACACACCCACCCACTTATCCCTTCCTGTATTATTTTGAAGCAAATATCAGACTTTGTGTCATGTAATTCATGAATATTGATATGTGCCTTTAAAAGATCGATCGTTGTCAAAACTTAACAATAATTCTTTAATATCATCAAGTATCCAGTCACTAATGTCATAATCTTTTCCCTTTACAGTGTGTTTGTTTGGACCAGGATCCATATAAGGTCCACACTATGAATGGCTGATGTGTATGTTGTCTTTTTAAATCTATAGGTTCCTTTCCCACCTCCATCTTTTTGCTTTTCCTCAAAACTTTTTCTTATTGAAGAAACTGGTTGTTTGTCCTGTATGTTGGGATTCCCATGGTCTGGATTTTGCTGATTGCTTCCTTGATGGTGTTGAGCACATTTCTCTGCCCTCATGTTTTTCTGTAAACTGGGAGTTTGCGTTTTGACCAGATTTAGCTTTGATACTTCACAGCTGGTGCTGTTCATCCATTAAGGGGCACGACTGTCAGACTGTTGCCCTTCTTGTGAGTTGAGCAGTCACTGATGCTCAATGCCAAGGCCCATTCATTCTTTAGTGGTTGCACAACTGTGGCTGTTTTACCTTTGATGATTTATGGTCTCCTTCTGCTGACTCTGCTCCAACCCCCACCCTACCCACCACGCCGATCTTTCTGTAGCATCTTCCTCCTGAATGGGGTCTTAGCTACTAGCATTCCTTGGCACTTAGCTACCAGATTTCTGTCAAGGTCACACAGGGCTGGGCATAAAAAGAAGGAGATATCACAAATTCTACCCCAAATGTCCCCATTAGGGGGCTGCTCTTGGGAGATAGGAGATTTGGTGATCATCACAGTGTGTCCCCTGACTCCTCCAACCAAAATAAGAGTCTCACAGGTGAAATAAAATGTAAACAGTGCCAACTGAGGTCACATGGTTTTTTGAAAAGGAATGAAATAGGCTTGCACCTAATAGGTGCTAAAACTAAAACTGCTAAAACTCCCAGCAGCTTGTACTGCCACAGTCACTTCTAGCTCTGAGTCTTTGCAACCTTGAACTCTACAGCCCACTCATAGCTCATCTCCCCCAGCTGTTCCCCTACCCCTACACATCCAGGTATGGGACTCAGCCCTGGGACTCTGTCTCCTCAGAATCACTCACACCTCCTTTGTGAGCATGACAGGTATTCCTTAGGTTGGGGCCCCGGTTGGATTTCAAGTTGACCTGTGTCTGGGTCCCTTGCTTTTTTCTGGCCCCTTTTCAGTCACTGAGTCTCCTTCCCACAGAGGCACTCCCCTCATTACAGTGAAGATCAGCTCAGGGGCTCACTGCAGTGACGGAGACCACCTGCCTCAGGTTTCACCCGCAGCACAGATCATCATTGAAATACCTCTCCTGACCCCTGTCCCCAATCCCACCCAGTCCCTATGGAGAAAAGGATAATATGGAAATACATAGTCCTCCTTCTCCTTAGAACTACATTTTTGTGCCAGTGGGCCCCTTGGGCAGTGTAGCAAAGCCTTAGACTTTCTCTCAGAATAATATTTTTAAAAACATAAAGCAAGAAATGTTAAAAAGCAATTGTACCTCAGGATTGGAAACAATCCAATGTCCTCAGTGGGAAAATGGTTAAATAAATTAGGTACATGCCTACCGTGGAACACCACTCAAGAACAAAAAGGAACAAATTATTATCTACACGACAATTTGGGTTGACCTCAAGGGAATTATACAGAATGAAAACAAACCAGTCTCAAAAGCTTATCTACTTTGGAAAGTATGTAAACCTCAAAAAGGTATAGATTCCCTTACATGACATTTTTTAAATGACAAAATTATAGAGATGGAGAACAGATTAGTGGATGCCAGTGTTTAGGGAAGGGAGGGGATGGCAAGTGTCTGACTATGAAAGAATAGCACGAGGGATCCTTGTGGTGACAGAACTGTTGTCATGGTCACACAAATCTACACATGAGATAAAACTGCATGGAACTAAATACATACACACACACACAAGTGCACATAAAACTGGTGAGATCAGAATCAAGGATGGGGACTGTAGCAACATCAGTCTACTGGTTGTGATATTGTACTATAGTTTTGCAAGATAGTACATGGGGAGAAATTGGGTGAAAGGCATACAGGATCTGCCTGAACTATTTCTTGAAATTCATGTCTATGTTAAATTAATCTTACCTTAAAATAAAAAGTTAAAACATTACTCTGAAATATAATTATTAAAACATGCTAAAAACACATTTATGATACAGGAATGTATGCATTTCATTATTAACACATTTCAAAAGAACTAGGAGGGGATCTTACAACTCTGATGACAGTGGTGAATATGAACAGTGTTTTGTTTTTTTCTTTTTTTTAAGATTTTATTTATTTATTTGTCAGAGAGAGAGAGAGCACAAGCAGGCAGAGTAGCAGGAAAAGGCAGAGAGAGAAGCAGGCTCCCTGCTGAGCAAGGAGCCCAATGCGGGACTCGATCCCAGGACCCTGGGATCATGACCTGAACCGAAGGCAGAGGCTTAACCTGCTGAGCCACCCAGGAGCCCCGTGAACAGTGTTTTAAGATGAAGTCCTGCTAATACTACTATGCTTACATTCATGATTGAAGGAGATGTCAATTTTGTTAGAGGTTAATGAAAATAAAAATGTAAATTTTCTTCCTATCCAAATTTAGGGTTCCCTGAATTAGATCATGGGCCCTCAAGTTAAGAACCCCTGCCTTGTTTAAAATGGCAACTTTCTGGGGCACCTCGGTGGCTCAGTCAGTCAAGCGTCTGCCTCTGACTTAGGTTGTGATCTCAGGGTCCTGGGACTGAGCCCTGCTCAGTGGGGAGTCTGCTTCTTCCTCTGCCTGTGACCTTCCCCCTGCTTGCTCTTTCTCTTTCTCTCCCTCTCAAATAAATAAACTAAATCTTTTTTTAAATTAATTAATTAATTTATTTATTTGACAGACAGAGATCACAAGTAGGCAGAGCAGAAGGCAGAGAGAGAAGAGGAAGCAGGCTCCCTGCTGAGCAGAGAGCCTGATGCGGGGCTCGATCCCAGGACCCTGGGATCATGACCTGAGCCGAAGGCAGAGGCTTTAACCCACTGAGCCACCCGGGCACCCCTAAATAAACTAAATCTTAAAAAAAAAAATAAAATGGCAACTTACCCTCTCTGGCTATGCAGTGATAATGAACATAAAGGGAGATGAGTAGTAAAGGGAGCAGGTATGGAAGAGGCAGTGATCACACTGCATTGGTCATGGGAGTGGGGCATTTCTGAAATGTTAATTGATGTTTCCCCATATTGATTTTCCCTCCACTCAAGCAGCCAGACCTCAGAAAATGTCTTCCAAGTTTTCCTTGTCCTTGGAGTACAGGAGTTTGAGGACATTAAGCCTCCCTTTCTATCCTATATCCATCTAAAACATTATTTCCCAGGCTGGGGAGATGAGAGGTCTGAGGGAAGCAAGTCAGTTTAGACATTAGGCTCTGCCTTCCAGCCAGAGTCTGACAATGCCAGTGGATCATACTGAGTGTGGACGGATGGGGTTGGTGAGCAACAGAAAGGCAGGAAATGACGTCTAAGTGAAGGTCCACATGGATAGAAGCCACCAAAGATCAGGTGGCACATGCTTGCTTGAACCTTGGCACTGACCAAGTCATAGAACTGATACAATTCTGAGAAATGAGTGACCTGCACAGTGACCAAGATTTATTTTTCAATTTCTTGTGGATTAGGGTCTCAAAACAAATAATAAGTTGTTCTAGAAAAATATGACCATGTTTACTTGTATACTTGAGTATGCGGCCAAGAGCTAGTGGCACTTTGAGAGTCCAGGGGCATAGCTTCTGCAGCAGGCTCTGGTGGAGGTCCTCCCAAACTCTGGCCTCCTCTGCTTAGTATACGCTACCCACTTCCCCCTGGCAAGACGTACCCTGCTTCATTTGACGGCCTGCTCTGGCTAACAAAGCCTGTTTGGCCCCCGCCCAGCCTGTGTGGCTCTCCATCCCCACAAACATCTTCAACAAATGACTGGGGTGAGTTGGTACAGAACTACCCCACCTCCCTTGCGCCTGAGTTGGAATAACTCTGAGGTATGTGTTCTGTACTACCCCGAGCTTCTCAGTGTGATGAAGCTCTGGCTACCCACAGGGTTAACGGGAGTAACACACTCTTCCCTCCCTTGCCTCACTTCCCCACTCTCCTGCCTGTGTCTCTGGAATAAACTACTACTTATACCACAAGACATTGTCAATGGTCGACCTTCTTTGGCTTATAAAAATGGCAATTTCATGTAGACCAAACCAAAATTTACATTGCAATCTTTGTTTCAGGAGCAGCTAATACAGTTATCAACATACTCCAGCTAAGGATTGCCCCCTTGAATTGCCGCCCAGCTATCCTTACGGAGCTTCAATGGGAGAAAACTGAGAAACCAAATCTAGGGGCTGAACTGCTAGAGATCTATGGAGGACCCCCTGGCCCTTCTCGTTCCACAGGACAGTGGGTCTTGGAAGAGGTGGGGCAGAACAACAGCAGAGGCTGTTTCAGGATGAATACATGCTCCACCCAGATATTACACATTATTAGAGTGGGAAGGTGGCCACAAAATGAGGAAACCATGGGAGATAAGGAAATGCTATAACTAGAAATGTGATGGAATGTTTGGAAGCAGAAGACCTGGGTGTGAGCTGAAAATCTGGAAAGAGGAACATGTGGCTGAGACCAGGAAGGTGACATTGAAAACTCTAGGGACCTATTTGGCCTGATCCCAGTCCTCCCTCCTGGAGAACTCAACCCCTCCCAAGTGGAGGGCTCTGCACATATAGATAGGCTCAAGAACACTATGGCTAAAACAGAACCCTGAGAATAAATAGCACTTTCACATCTCAGTTAGCCACCCAGCAAAATTCATCTGTCTCTAAGGCTCTCAGGGTTGGGGACCACTCTGCTAGACAGCAGGGCAAGAGCAGAACTTGGTCTAGAAGCCAGGTCTGTTTCCACTGATCAGACCCACTGGAGGAAATACATTTTACCTGACAGTCCATTGCATAAGCTTTACAAAATAACAATTACCATAACTACCCACAATGTACTTTGATATTTTCTATTCTGTTTTGT
Organism: Lutra lutra; assembly: GCF_902655055.1. NCBI lineage: Eukaryota > Metazoa > Chordata > Mammalia > Carnivora > Mustelidae > Lutra > Lutra lutra. Next base: position 151,015,651 of record NC_062278.1, read on the forward strand.
TTCGTATTTTCTAAATGCTGGACATGATCCATTAGCTGATTTCACAACATGTTTCTGGGTGGTAACCTACAATATGAAATATTGCCCTTAAGTGTATCCAGAAATAAAAGGGTGTGGACAGTACTGCTGAGTTTTCCTAAATACTGTGTATTTACCATCAGCCCCTGTGTCCCATTCAGGGCTGCAGGGATTGCTGGGCTGAGCCAGGACAGTCTGTCAAATTGAAAGTGATTCCTATTTCCCAATCCAGTTATTCAAACCAGGCATTTTCACATTTTTTGCTACCATGTTCTCATTTTTTGCAATATCCCTGTATCACCTGGACTGTGTAATATTGTATGAATACTCTCTATAAATCAACTCACCACTTTTTTGAAACTTAAATATTCACACTAGCCCTATCTTATGGAGTACTATTGGTAAGGTCAAAGCTTTGATCTATTCCCTGGCAAAATAAAACAAAAGCACAATTATGAAAATAAAACATGCCTTCTGTGTTTCACCTTAAATCACCCAGACAGTGGCCCTCCCTCACCTGCTCCTTTCACAAGAAAACAATCCTAGCCTATGTATAGCTCAAGCTGTCCCTAAGCCCAGAAAGGATTCATCCCTTCCCTCCATCCACCTATCCAATATCAGTACCATTATCATGGTTAACAGCATTTAAACTCATTAATCTTCACACCAGCCCTATAAAGTATTGGGCTCACCCCATTTTACAGATGAGGAAACTGAGGTATGGAGAGATCAGACTTACCCATAGCTAGGAAGTGATGGAGCCAGGTTTTGAATTCAGGCCATCTGACAACAGAGCCTGTGCACCTGACTACTGCATTATACTACCCTCTGCCAGCCATACTGTTGCCCCTTCCAGAACCTCCTGGACTGCCCTACACTTAGGATTACTCTTCCTCTGTCCCCAAAGCATTCAATTCCTGCTTGTTTAATTCATTTGGAGGTTAATCATAAACTCCTTGGGGTTACTGTCTCTACCAGGCTGGGGTCTTCTTAAAAGAAAGGCTGCACCTTCCTCCTGTGTGTTTCTGTACCCAACAACATGTTTGAGGTTTGCAGGCCTTCAGTAAGTGTCTGTTGGGCCCTGTGATCTTTGCTTCTTGTTTAACAAACACCCCGCACTCTTTCCAAGTTATCCACTCACAGGCTGGTTTCCAGTGAAGCCCTGGGAATAGTCAGGGGGACGGGGGGATGAGTCAGGACAACAAAATTAAGATGTCTTAACCTGCCGTCCACAGCTCCCCAGTGGACTCAGCCTAGCATGCAGGCAGTCCATGTACTTAGATAAGAACAAGATTAGATTCTTATTTTCATCGACCTTTGATGGGAATTCAGCATTTCCTTCAAATGGAATGTGATTCATGGCTGGTCACCAGTAAAGTCATTGATAGCTTTATTTCATATCACCAGTGATGTAGCAGACATCTCAAAATATTTACACATCACGTTCTGGAAATTCTGGATGTTGCAGATGCCCTTGTATTTAAGACATCAATAAAGAAACACATGATAGTCATACCATGCCCCAATTGACAGAATATCGTGGTATTTGTATTTTAACAGGATCAGCAGTTCTTGGCAATTTCAATAGGATTGCTAATCTTATGTATTTTTTTCTTTTTTCCCCTCTCCCACCTCCTTATGCATTTTATTTTATGCTTTTTATTTTTTATTTTTTTTTAAGATTTTATTTATTTATTTGTCAGAGAGAGAGAGAGTGTGTGCGCAAGCACAGGCAGACAGAGTGGCAGGCAGAGGCAGAGGGAGAAGCAGGCTCCCCACAGAACAAGGAGCCTGATGTGGGACTCGATCCCAGGATGCTGGGATCATGACCCAAGCCGAAGGCAGCTGCTCAACCAACTGAGCCACCCAGGCATCCCTATTTTATGCTTTTTAAAACATTATTCTGAGTTAGGCCCATAGGCTTCACCAGATTGCCAGAGGGAGCCAGGAGACAAAGGAGGTTAAGTCACTACATAGAGAATCATGATTTAGGGCTGGGTCTGGAGCCAGACAGACTCAGGTTCAAACCTTAATTCTACCATTTACAAGCCAAATTACCTGGGCCTCATCTCCCTCACTTCTAGAATGGGGATCACTACCTGTCTTATTGGATTAACATCTCATACCTGAGTAAAGCTGAAGTCCAGTCCCAGCCCAGACTGCATGGTGGGACACACAAAGCCTGGGGGTAGGAGAGCCCTCAGATGGGATAGGGTCTACCTTTCCCTGGGCTTCCTACCTCTCTTATCAGGGAAGTCATTTGTCCCCCCTCAGACTGGCTGAGCCCATATTTCTGTAGCAGGACAGAAAATCTGACTACAGACTCTTCTGACATACTCTATGCCATTTCTGAGCCCAGACTCTTCACCCAACTTCCCAAATTGGCTGACCCAAGGAGGCACCCAGGAGAGCATCGTCTCTCCTCTTCTAAGCATTGACATGCATATTCACATTTGTCCACTAGGTGGGGCTGCTTCACACTCTTAACCCTTCAGCCCAAGGGCAGAGCGGGAACTCAACACTCAACACTCAACACTCAACTCAAGGTGAGTTCTCTCACCTTGCCCTGCCATTTTTTTTTTTTTCTCTTCCAAATTGAGCCTGACATTCAGAAAAAACACCCACTTTGTGCTCCTTTCCAGCAACCTACTACTCTAAGAATGGTGGTGACTATCCTGACTTTTAACATAGGCTAACTGCCTACTCTTACACTTTATTTAAATGTAGTCATAAAGAATATATTCTTAGAAATTGAAGATGCGGGGCGCCTGGGTGGCTCAGTGGGTTAAAGCCTGTGTCTTCGGCTCAGGTCATGATCCCAGGGTCCTGGAATAGAGTCCCACATCGGGCTTTCTGCTCAGCAGGGAGCCTGCTTCCTCCTCTCTCTCTGCCTGCCTCTCTGCCTACTTGTGATCTCTGTCTGTCAAATAAATAAATAAAATCTTAAAAAAAAAAAGAAATTGAAGATGACACAAAAGGAAAGATATTCCATGCTCATGATTGGAAGACTGAATATTGTGCTCGCTTTGGCAGCACATATACTAAAATTGGAAGACTGAATATTGTTAAAAAGTCCATACTGCGCAAAGCAATAAACAGATTCAATGTAATCCTTATCAAAATACCAATAACATTTTTCACAGAACTAGAACAAATAACCTAAAATTTGTGTATAGAACCACAAAGACCCCAAATAACTTAAGAAATCTTCTTTTTTTTTAAGATTTTATTTACTTGACAGAGATCACAAGTGGGCAGAGAGGCAAGCAGAGAGAGAGAGAGAGAGAGAGAGGAGGAAGCAGGCTCCCTGCAGAGCAGAGAGCCCGATGTGGGACTCGATCCCAGGACCCTGAGATCATGACCTGAGCTGAAGGCAGAGGCTTAACCCACTGAGCCACCCAGGTGCACCTAACTTAAGAAATCTTGAAACAGCAGAACAAAGCTGGAGGTATCACAATACTACAAAGCTGTAATAATCAAACATTATGGTACTGGCACAAAAACAGACACATAGCTCAATAGAACAGAAGAGAGAGCCCAGAAATAAACCCATGATTACATGGCCAATTAAAGTATGACAAAGGAGACAAGAATATACAATGGGGGGAAAGACAATCTCTTCAATAAATGGTGCTGGGAAAACTGGACAGCTCCATGCAAGAGAATGAAACCGAACCACTTTCTAACACTATTCACAAAAATAAACTCAAAATAGGCTAAAAACCTATAGGTGAGACCTAAAACCATAAAAATCCTAGAAAAGAGCACAAGTAGTAGTTTCTCTGACATTGGCTGTAGCAACATTTTTCTACATATGTCTTCTGAGGCAAGGGGAGCAATAGCAAATATAAACTGTTGGGACTACCTCAAAATAAAAAGCTTTTGCACAGCAAAGAAAACTATCAGCAACAACAAAAAAGGCAAGCTACTGAATAGACAATTTTCCAAAGAAGACATACAAATGGCCAACAGACACATGAAAAGATGCTCAACATCACTCATAATCAGGGAAATGCAAGTCAAAACCTGATGAGATATCACCTCACACCAGGCAGAATGGCTAAAATTAGAAAGACAAGAAATAACAAGTGTTGCAAGGATGTGGAGAAAAGGGAACCCTCATGCACTGTTGGTGAGAATGTAAATTGGTGCGGCCACTATGGAAAACTATATAGAGGTTCCTAAAAAATTAAAATACAGGGGCTCCTGGGTGGCCCAGTTGGTTAAGCATCTGCCTTCAGTTCAGGTCATGCTGTTGGGATCCTGGGTTGGAGCCCCACACTGGGCTCCCTGCACAGCAGGGAGACTGCTTCTCCGTCTCCCTTTCCCTCTGCACCACCCCCTGCACTGCTCATGATCTCTCTCTCAAATAAATAAAATCTTCTTTTAAAAAATTAAAATAGAAATATCATATGATCCAGTAATTCCACAACTGGGTATTTCTCAAAGAAAATGAATACACTAGGGGCACCTGGGTGGCTCAGTGGGTTAAGCCTCTGCCTTTGGCTCAAGTCATGATCTCAGGGTCCTGGGATCGAGCCCCGAATCGTGCTCTCTGCTCAGCGGGGAGCCTGCTTCCCCCTCTCCCTCTGCCTGCCTCTCTGCCTACTTGTGATGTCTTTCTCTCTCTGTCAAATAAATAAATAAAATCTTAAAAAAAAAAAGAAAATGAATACCCTAATTTGAAATGCTCTATGTACCCCTATATTATTATAGCATTATTTACAATAGCCTTAATATGGAAAGACTCTAACTGTCCACTGATTGACAAATGGATGAAGAAGACGTGGTATGTGTGTATGTGTGTATACATACATGTATATACACGTATATGTATATACATGTATACGCAGATACAAAAGAATATTATGTACTCATAAAGAAGGATGAGATCTTGCCATTTGTGGCAACATGGATGGACCTAGAGAATATTATGCTAAATGAAATAAGTCATACTGAGAAAGATAAATATCATATGCTTTCACTCATATATGGAACCTAGAAAATGAAACAAATGAATAAACAGCCAAAAAGCAGAATCAGACCTATAAATATGGAGAATTGATGGTTACCACAGAGTAGGAGAGTGGAGAATGTGCGAAATGGGTGAAGAGGAGGGGGAGATACTGTCTTCCAATTATGGAATGAATAAGTCAGAGAAATAAGGGGTGAAGCATAGGGAATATGGTCATTGATACTGTGATAGTGTTATATAGTGACAGAAAGTAGTTATATTTGTGGTGAGCATAGCATAATGTAGAGAGAAGTTGAACTCTCAATACATGCTAGACACCTGAAAATAATTTAACATTGTGTCAATTACACTTAAATTAAAAAATTATAATTATAATAACACAATAATATATTCTTTTGTGTTGGTTTCCTTTGTTAAACATCATAAGATTACATGAAGTAGTTCATTTATTCTCACTGTCCTCTAAGTTCCATTGGGTGATTATGCAATAATTTATTTATCTGTTTATCTGTTGACTGGGCATTTGAATTGTTTCTACTTTGGGGTTTACTATGTAGTTGCTCCATGAAGGGTGGTATCGTCCTATCCAGAATTGGTTCAGAGCTGGAGACCGGTGACACAATACACTCACCCAGGGGGTCTGAGAGATTCATTACTCACATAGTGAGGCTTTCGGGGGAGAGCGCAGCTACACTCAAGCCAGACTGGTTTGAGTAGAAGGGGAAAATGGCTCTGGATTTTACAGTGGTTTGGGGTGTAGGAGGTCCAGGATGAAGACTCCCTCTTCCACAGGCTGGAGTTGGTGTGGCTGTGATTCCCACCCACACCTGGGAAACCTGGGTTTTCTCAGCAGCATGTTCAGATGTGGGACAGGAAGGAAAAAGGGAGTAATGGGCTTGAAGGCTATCAGTGGTCAAACATAAAAAATGGAGTCAGACTCTTGCTCACAGGGTTATTACAAGTAGTACTGCCATGAACATCCTGGTATAAGCCTTTTGGCAAACATATTATGCATTTCTAATGGGTCTCTAGCCGTGCAATTGCTGGGGTATATGTTTGACTTTGATAAACACTGCCAGTTTTCCAAAGTGATTGTACCAAATTACATTCTCTCTAACAACACTTATGGATGCACTTACGGATGTTTATCCACTCCACAGCTGAAGGACATTAAGTTTGTTTCCAGTTGTATGTGCATGCATGTGTGTGTGTGTGCGATTACAAATAAAACTTCTATAAACAATATTATGTGGGATTTTGTGTAAATATAGGTTTCATCTCACTTGGGTAAATACTAGGAATGGAATGGCTGAGTTGTATGGTAAGTATGTGCTTAACTGTGTAAGGAACCACGAAATCCATTTTCCAAAAGGGGCTGTACCATTTTGAATTTCCACTAGCAAAATATGAGAGTTCCAATTGCTCTACATCCTCCTAAGTACTTGGTATGGTCAGTCTTAGCCATTCTAGTAAATGTGAAGTAGTATTTTATTCCGGTTTTAATTTGCATTACCTTAGAAACTAATGATATTGAACATATTTTCATATGCTTAATTACCATCCATACATCAAGTGTCTTTTCAAAACTTTTTCACATTAAAAAAAAATAAGCTGTTTGTCTTCTTATTCTTGGGTATACAGGGCTCTTTAAAAAATATTTCTTTTTTAAGTAGGCTCCACACTGGGTGGAGCCCAACATAGGGCTTGAACTCATGACCCTGAGATCAGATGCTTAAACGACTGAGCCACCCAGGTACCCCTGCAGGGCTCTTTATAGATCATGGATACAAGTCCTTTATTGGACATATGATTTGCAAATGCTTTTTCCTACTTTCCATTATTTTAACAGTATCTTTTGAAGAACAGAAGTTCTTAATTTTTGTGAAGTCGAAAAAATTTATTTTTTTCTTTTATAGATTGTATTTTTTTTGTCTTACCTAAGAAATCTTTGCTTACCCTAAACTCTTAAAGATTTTCTCTTACGTTTTCCTCTAGAAATTTTATAATTTTTACTTTTATATTTAGGTCTGTGATTGACAAACCTATATTAGCAAACTTCAGAAGGCTATTTACAAGGGGGCTCTGATAATGTACATTGAAAAAGGTCATAGTTTAGTAAAACATTTAAGATACATAAGGAGGGTCATATTTTCTGTGCATGGAGTCAGTGCTAAAGATTTATGCTAATTCAGGATTTATCTTTCAGAATAAATGATATGAGATTCTAGAGATGACAGGAGCTGCTTTCCTTTTTACATCCTCCCTTTGATAGATGTACATCCACGATATATATTTAATAGGCTATAAATATGTCCTTTTAGGCTATAAGTAATTTCATATAATCTTGGCTTTGTTCCTCTGTTCCCCAGAGGCTCATGTTTTCATCTTTCAAAAATTAAGAGTTGGGAGTGAAGCTTGTTTAATTTAACATGGCAAGTGAACCGTAAGTAGCATAACAAATACATACAAGTTCATCTTGCAATTAAGATAATTAATTTGTAATTAATAACTTAATAATTGTCCACCAATGTCCAGGATCTACCTGAACCAACTGATACAGTATTCCTCTCTTATAAAGTGAAGAAACTAGAATACTTCTCCAATTTTCTGGGTATCTTCTTCTATCTACTTTGAGTCACTGTTAAAATTCCTGAGCTATTTTATTCTTCCTTTACAGAGGCAGGAGACAACTCTTTGGTTTTTAGAGTCCCAATGACAACTTTAGTCACATTAGACCATGTTCTAGAATCCCCACAGGTTTTACAATGGGCCTCTCGAGTTCAAAAATCCCAGTTCCAGGGCACCTTGGTGGCTCAGTGGGTTAAAGCCTCTGCCTTCGGCTCAGGTCATGATCTCAGGGTCCTGGGATAGAGCCCCACATCGGGGTCTCTGCTCAGCGGGTGCCTGCTTCCCCCTCTCTCTCTGCCTGCCTCTCTGCCTATTTGTGATCTGTCTGTCAAAAAATAAAATCTTTAAAAAAAAATCTCAGTTCCAAGGATTAGAGCTAGAGAAAGGATATAAAACCAAATGTTCCAAAACATGAAGAATTCTCTACATTCCAAAGCAGCTGACCATCACACACTTACTATATCAGGGAGGATTCATGTCTCAGGTAGTCTTTAGCTGGAGGAATTTTTAGAGTATCTAGCACATTGCATCCCAAAGATGCAGCCAAGAACTTTACAGACAATGCTAAAATCTGTTGTGTACCAACTACTGGATGGCTGTGAGTCACCACTGCAAAAGACATTTGAAAGAGAGAGCTATGGTGGAAAGGGGCAGGGAAGAAGGATCTTCCTGATATGCAGCAGTAACTACGGTAGTAAACAAGGTGAGGACTTAAGAATCCTAATATTAGACAAGCAGTCTCCCACTCTATACACTAGACTTGAGGTTATTTATCTGGCATCTCCATATGTCCTACAAAACTTCTTTGCAGCCTTCACTTGGTCCATCTTGGATACACCCAGCAACCCCTTTTCCTTTCTAGAATAAATCTTCCACAGGTCTTTGGCGGTCTCTATTAAACAGATTTACCTTGCTTGCTACAGATTTTGATATGGTTGTGGCTTGTCACTCTTGTATCCTCAAGGATCATCTAGAGCCCCATAGAGATGTGGCAATGGTCAAGAGGACATCATAGGACTCCTTCCATCTGGGTTCTTTCTTGAAATTCTTTTTCATAGCCTGCTAAACATATGCATTATATGGGGTCCAGGATGGCCTGGGCTGCAAAGGAACCCAGCACATGAATACTTGGTAATAAGGAAGCAACAGACAAATAAGAAAGTTCTCGGCCACTATTGGAATGCTAGCTAGATAATACTACTGAAATGGGCTGGATCCCCAAATCTGGTGGATTGTAGAATTGTAGAATTTGAGTTCATCTCTCTCTCTTCCTTCCTTCCTTCCTTCCTTTCTTTCTTTCATTCAAGATTTTACTTATTTATTTGACAGAGAGCATAAGCATGGGGAGCAGCAGGCAGAGGGAGAGGGAGAAGCAGGCTTCCTGTTGATCAAGGAGCCAGAAGTGGGGCTTGATCCCAGGACCCTGGAATCATGACCTGAGCTGAAGGCAGACGCTTAACTGACAGAGTCACCCAGGCCCCCTCATCTTGATCCTTGGTAAAGCCTCAGGCCACATAAAGCCCACTTGTTGAAAGTTCTATATAGTTTTTGCTTAGTGCCATAGTTTTGCTTCTATCTCATCAGAGTTTTGGAAGTAGGGAGGGATGTGTGGTTTGTAATTTATACATATGTTGGAAAAGTTGTCGCATAAAATGAGAACATTAGTTTGAGTTTAGATAGGAGTCTATTTTTCCCCCCAGGAAGTAATGCCTTTTAAAGTTCTGACTGTGGTAGCATCTGCCTTCCAGTAGGGGTCGCCTCAAGGCTACCAAAAGAATACGCATACTAGCTCTGAGCCAGTGGACGAGCCTAACGCTGGGCCCTGGCTTCCAGAGTGCTTCCCCACATTACCAGTGCAGAAGAAAGCAGTGCACACAATGAAAAAACCAATATATTGCAAAATCCGGGTGCATGCCTAGCATTTTTTATTCTATCATTCTCCTTCATCCAGCTGTGTGCTAAGATGCTAGCTCTGATGAGCAGGGAGGGGAGGTGGACTTGGGGACCATAAGTCACCAATCTCGGTGAAAGCTACAAACAAGATAAGACAGGATAGCAACCTGTTAGTGTCCAGGCAGGTTTTCTTGATTGGGGCCTCCACTTTGTAGGCTCTGTGGTTGTTTGTTGGAAAGTGACAAGGGGCTAGGGATTAGAAGAGGGTGTTTATAATGTATTTACCTAGTGGACTGCTTCATCTCAAGCATTTCCCTTTATGCACTTCAACTGCTTAACTTTATTTTTTTTTAAAATTTTATTTATTTATTTGAGAGAGAGGCAGTCAGAGCATGAGAGGGGAGAAGGTCAGAGGGAGAAGCAGACTCCCCTCGGAGCTGGGATCCTGATGCCGGACTCGGTCCCAGGACTCCAGGACCATGACCTGAGCCGAAGGCAGTCACTCAACCAACTGAGACACCCAGGCGCCATCAACTGCTTGACTTTAAATAAACAATACTTTCTGGGTAAAAATTCATACTTGTAAATCCAAAACTCTAGATGTGTAAATATTAGGAATTCAAAGATATCATAGATATTTTAATATTAAGAATAATTTAGCAAGATTTCCTCATAAAATAAAAAAATCTGTATTGCTCAAACATTTCAAATCAATTACAAATCTGTCATTCTACCAGACCAAACCCATCCTCCTCTGACAGATATATAAAACATCAAATATGCAAAGCCAGTTTCTTACCATGCAAAAATATTAATACTAATGGGTCTAGAAGAGACCCATAATATTTCTATGATTTATTCTAAGGTTACATTTTTTCCCACCTAAAGAAAGCAATAAAGAAGAAAGCAAATACCAGTGAATTGAAGCTATTTATTAGCAGATACTTGAGCTGGGAGGCAGAGAATTTTGAGGCCCCTTTAGCAACCCTAATGTTGCCGATGATTATGATTATGTTAATGATTACATGATTATGTTAATGGCTCCATATATGATTATGTTAATGGCTCCATAATGTCAAGAGGATAATAATTGGATGAAAATATATGATATCTGGGATTTGCTGTGAAACACTCCAAAACAAAAGAGTAAATATATAGCTAAATATACAAAGAAGGGATCACCTAGTCCACTTCCCTGGATTCAAGTTCTTCTCCCTAAAAGTCTGCAGCTCCTAGCCAAGGTGGTTACTTGATTGAGTTTTGAAATCTTAAGATAAAGAAATGTACATATATGAAGTTATGTAAATATTTTTACTTAAAAATTTATGTAGATATATCTAGAGATGCTTGAATTTGAGGTTCCACAGTAATGTCTTTTGCATTTAATTTTAAGACATGAAGACATGGAACACCTGGGTGGCTCAGTGGGTTGAATGTCTGCCTTGGGCTCAGGTCATGATCCCAGAGTCCTGGGATAGAGCCCGCATCGGGATCCATGCTCAATAGGGAACCTGCTTCTCGCTCTCCCTCTGCCTGCCATTCCCCCTGTTTGTGCTCTCTTTCTCTTTCTGTCAAATAAATAAATAATATCTCAAAAACATGAAGACCTGATGGAATTGTGTTCTGCCATATTCATACAACCATGTAACTCCTACAGATCTTTAAAATTAGATTCAGTTGGATTTTGGCTATTTCACGTGGCTTCCCGTGACTCAAGGTCAGAACTTAGAGCTTCATTCTACTAATATTCCCTTTGAGTCAAAAAATGTCTCCTGCTGTTTTTAACATTTTCTGTAATTTTCAGGATACCAATAAGTGGGTTCATAGCAACATGATTAAGTAACAAGCTCTATAGTAGCGCTCAACAGTTTCCCCCACTTAAATTCTTAATTCTGTAATTGCACTTCCTTTTCTTTTAGACTGAAAATCTTGATTCCTATAATAATTCACATAAACACTATGTTTATTTGTATCTAATACAAGAAAATGGTTTAAAATACAATGTTAATATGATCAATAAACGTACAGAATAAAGTCCAATATTTTTTATAATTTTTTTTTATTTTTCAATTTTTTTAAGAGAGAGAGCACACACAAGCGGGTGGTGGGGGGCAGATGGATTGGGAGAGAGAGAATCTTAAGCAGCCTCAACGCTCAGCAAGAAGCTCCACAGTGGGCTCAATCTCAAGACCTTGAGATCAAGGCAAAATCAAGAGTCTTACCCTTGACCAACTGAACCACCTAGGAGTACCTCTTTTTTTTTTTTTAAACTGTGTCCCAAATAGTTGCTCTCATGACATCCCATGATGGTCAAACCATGTTCTGGAGCTACACTGTCCAACAGAGTGAGTGGCCACTAGCCATATGTAGTTACTGAGTCCTTGAAATTTGACTAGTCTACACTGAGAAGTCTGCCGGTATTAAGCACACACTAGAGTTCAAAGACCTGGTACAAATAAAACAGGGTCAGTATCTTATTAACAATTTAATATTAATTAATAACTTAATAATGATTATTATCTTGACAATATTTTCAATATTTTGAGTTAAATTAAATATATTATTAAAGTTAATTTCACCTGTTTCTCTCTCTCTCTCTTTTTTAATGTGACCATTAGAAAATTTTAAATTACATTGGTGGTCCACCATCTGTTTCCATTGGACAGTGCTGGTCTAGAGTCACATTCTGTGTGTGGCAGTGGGATTCCTTTATCTAACAGATGGATTGGTGAGGTTTTTTCCAATTTGACAGCACTGGGTATCTAACAGTTAATTGTCCTAAGGTCTTAAAAGATAGAGGCTTTCTGCTGTTTGAATGTTCTGAGCGCCGATGCTACTCGAGGAAAAGGGAGAATCTGCTTATTCTAGAAATCATCATCTCCAGTGTTTTGTAAGAGTTTCATTTCATGACCATTAAACCACACAATGATTTAATACCAATTCTAAGTGTAATACTCATAGATATGATTTCTGGTTGAATAAAATTTGTTCTGACCCGTTTTGTGTAGTTTCTATTGTGTAGTTTCTATTAGGACCCATGTATTTTCACAGTAAATTTTGAATTTATCAAAATCTTGACCTAAGGGGTACTGTTGTTTACTAGTAATTACATTTTCAGCATCAAGGCCCATGGAAGGACATTCAGGAAACAATAACCACAGTAATTTGAGCGGGAACAGTTTAATAGAAAGAATTACTATTTAAAGGTGAACTAACTAAGAGGAGGGAATAAAAGAGAACTCCAAAGAATACCCTAGAACAGAGGGAGGGTAACCAAAAGAACCAACTTGGAAGGGGAGGGAGACCCTCCCTAAGGCTGGGATGCAGACCTCATTGGAGAAGTTGTGACTAATGCCACTGACTCCCCCCATGGCAAAGAAGTTCACTGGATTGTCAGGGTCAGAGCTGGTCCATAGTCAGCAGCTGAGGCCAATGGGCAGGAAACCATGGGCCCTGGCTTGGCCCCCACAGCTGGTGTACTAGTAGGTAGAAGCTAGAGGGCAAGAAACCACCTGCTTATATCGTGAAATTTGCTCTCCAATACTCCCTACTAATAAAGCTCAACATTGAGCCTCCCGGCAAAGAAATGTCCTCGTATCCAAAGCAAGGCAATGAAGGATGATGGATCTGGAATGAGGAGATAATAAGTAACAACTGGCACATCTCCTCTAAAGGTAGGAGGGCTTGACTTTCTGCTATCCCTTTGTACTTGTACATAAAAGACTTTGCAGAAAAGAATTTTACCAATAGCCTTAATGAAATGCTGCAACTCTGGGTGGCAATTAAGGAATTAGGCTTTTAATTTTTTCCTTTTCTCAGATGTCTGACTCAGTCTGGCCATGATGAGAAGAACTTTTTTTTCCTTAAACATTTCAGTAAATTATGGTCCCAGGACCAATCTCGGAAGTTTTAGTTCATCTCTGATACACCAATCCTTGATTATATGTAAGAGGAACCAAAGTGTTTAAAATTGACGTTATGGGAGAAGCTGGAGGTCCCCTCCTGACCCAGACAAGAGCATTGTCCATGGAACAATTGTCTAGCCTAAGGAGAAATAGGTACACCTGATTTTGAGGAGTCTGAGAGCAGAAGGGTACGACAAAGGCCAGATAGTCAAACAGATACACAGCCAGGTTTAGCTTATGATGCTTGTCTCAAACAACAATGCCTTTGGTGGGGCGGGGGGGTACCCAGCCCAGACATGGAACTTAGATGCAGCATCCCCAGGAATGGAAGCCTCCAAGACGCCCACAGGAGGACAGGACAGTAAGACATTAAGGGTCTCACTAGTGGGCACGTGTTTCGTCCTGCATTACACCTCTGCTCCTCTTGGAGTTGGTTGCTCCATGCCTTGTTGACTATGCCAGATTGTTGGGGGAAGGGGAAACATAAAAGATTTAACAGCAAGATTTTGTAGGGACTTATGAGGGAGCAGAAGACTGACTGGAGACACAAAGCATAAGCTGACATCTTGCAACCTCCCTCCCCCTACCCCAACCCCACTCCTGGGTGGGAGAAGTGTGACATTCTTCCAGGAAGCTCCCAACTATCTTAATGTTAATGCCTTGCTAGAGGGGAAAAAATCACCTTAACTTGACTAAGGCAAGGCCTAGGATATCTTTTAGGTCCTCTTTAGCATATGAAAGTTCTTTCAAAATCTCCTTTTTTCCTTACCTATCCCAACCCCATAGTATATAATCAGCCACCCCTCGCAACCCTGCCCCTGACCATGGGTCCTGTCCCCGTGCTTTAATAAACCACCATTTTGCATTCAAGATGTTTCAAGAATTCTTTCTTGGTCATCGGCTCCAGATCCCACCCCACGGAACCTCACCTGTATTCCAAAACCACATCAGGGACCACACTGCAAAATGAAAGAGGAGTGAGTGCTGGTCTCACTCATCAGCCAGAGAGACCAGCACCTCTAATTCTTTACATATGGAACTTGACATGCTTTCTCTGATTCAACCCTCCAGGGTTGCTCTTTGGTCACTGGAGGAAGAGAGGCCTTGGGACATTCAGGCAAGAAGAATGACCTTTCTCGGGAGAGAGAAATATGGACCTTGTTGTAAGATACCAAACTTTAAAAAAGTTTAATATAGAGAATGGGTGGTTGTCCGAGGGGAGGGCAGGTGGGAGGATGGCTGAAACAGGTGAAGGGGATAAAAAGTGCACCTATCATGATGAGCAAGCAGTTAGTACAGAATTGTTGAATCACTATATTGGACACCTAAAACTAATAAAACACTGTATGTTAACTATACCTGAATAAAAAGATAATTATTTTTTTAAAAGCTATGTAAAAAGGGAGAAAACAAAACTTTGAAAAGAGATCCCAATATTTGTTCAGAAAAATATTAGAGACTGATGAAAGCATCACAAAGTTTGTTAGTTCAGAGTTTATATTTTATTTGTTTTTCATTTACTTACTTTTTTCCAGAGTTTACATTTTAGAAAATGTGACTTGAAACCAGCTCTTCTCTTGAGAATAGGGTCACAGAAGATGAGCCTCTGCTCCCAAACTTCTCCTGTTCCATAGGGCACTTTATAGTTGAGGGATAACCCCTTCAAATTTCTGCCATGTCCTGTGTCCTTTTTGCCTCTCAGTTGGCACAATGGGGAAAAGACTCAAAGAGGAAAGTCACATGGTGGCGGACAGAGTGCAAGGGGCTGGTAGTCAGGAGACCTTCTACTCTCAACTCTGAAATCCATGTGCTATGGGAATTAGGGCAAATCCCTTCTCCTCTCTGGGCCTCAGGGTCCCTGTCTATAAAGTTAGAGCTGTTCCAGCTCCAGGTTCATATCAGAAAAGTTAAAGAGCTAACAGGGTCAGGATTTGGGGAAAAGGTGAAAAGAATGAGCAGCAGAGGCAAAACCCTTTGGCCTGGTCTCTGGTATTAGCTCTGGGAAAGGTGACTCACTCAGGCCCACCCAGAATTGCCCATCATTCCTGGCCTGCCACACCCATTTTCTCCCCTGACCTCCTTGGGAAGAGAATTTCTGAAAAGTCATAGGTGGAATGCCTTAGTCATCAATTCAATAGGAGCTATTGCCAGGAACACAGGAATCATGTGGGTGATTTATTTGCACCTAGTGAGCTAATCTGTTTGAAAGCTGTAAAGAGTCTTGACATACCTAGGTGGACACAGAGACAGCAGTTTTCCTGTGTGTTGCCTCTACCAAAGGCCAGGTCCACAGCTTTCTGGGTACTTTGCATTGATCCAGTAGTATTTCTGATACATTCCAACCTCTATGGCCCTCTCACTGACCTCATCTCTTCTCTTCCACCCTGTCTACATCTGTTACCCATCAGAAGATCTGTTCTGTCCCTTCTCTAACTCTCCTAGCATCAGATGGTTCAGTGGCTGTCAATCCACATGACCATGACTGTGACAAAGATACTATTCCTTTCCACTATTATATACAATTGTAGGCCAGCCCTTGTATTATCCTACTGTTTTATGTAACTTGCTCCACCAAAATTGCAAGTATTGTACTTCATAAAATACTTTTATCTACTAAGAGGATTCTATTTTCAAAGATTACTAGAGAAGAGTTTTACATTCTGGCTTGAAAACCTCCTTTATTACACTGCATTCCTGACAAGAAACCTCCAGGAGTATCTGCTTAGCCCCAGAAATTATCAGTCTTTATCCTAAATTAGATAGAATAAAATGTCTAAGTGGCATGTAGAATGAATTCACTTCTTCAAATCTCATACCTCAGACCCTCCAAGGACATTCCCTTACATGTGAGGTCTAGGAGGATAACAGGCCTCAAAATAATTCATTTGTTACCCCTAGAAGTGATCCTCTTGGGATGAACTTGATCTGACTTTCCTTAGCTAAGTCAGCATGTAAGTATCATTTGACCTGTCCAATGATTCAAGCTTTTGACTAGAGCTCTTTCCTTTCTTTGTTGACCTTACATGCATTCTTTCGGACTTGCAGTTTCTTTTATGGCAAAGACTGAAAGATGCATACATTTAGCTAAAAGGCAATCTGATTTTCTCTCACTGCCCAAAGCTGGCAAACAACCGTCATCTAGTCCTGAGTGGGGAGTGTAGGGGTCTCTTCATGTGGGTGAGAGTATATAAGTGGAGGCATGTCTAAGCTAGATGACCAGCTGCCAGAGGATTCTACACTGACTGATGGCTGGAAATCAGCAGTCCTGATGGTTTTTGCAAACTTGCAACCTCAAAACTCTATGAGACTCTATCCCATGCATGGAGAAAGGCAAGGAGGACAAGCCTAACCTCCTAGAGCCCTTGTCCTTGCACTCGGTCAAATCCTATGTTAAAGGGTTCTCATGTAGATGCAGTCTTCGTAATGAAGCTTCAGGTTCTCCAGAGGCAGAGCACACTGCATTTCTTCTGCTCTAATCTCTACAGTATATAGCCTAGAGCTCAGCAGTTAACAGGGGTTCAATAGTCACCACATTGTTTTATCCTTTCAATGGCATGCTTTAAAGTTATTAGGGAAGTAATATTTCAGGGATATGGAGATACAGTTAAGATATGGTCCCTACACACATACACACACCCCAAACATCAGAGTTTAGCAAGACTGACCTGTAATAACAGAATTTATAACACCGTTATGGGTGTTGGCCTACCCATATACCACAGTTATGGGTGACAGAAATTGAGACAAGGAAACTGTACATTTTTAGCTGGTGAGATGTATTAATGAAGACTTGACAGATGAGATCTTTTGGACCTGGGACTCAACCGATGGTTGAGTGTTTTAAAAGATGAAAAGTGAATAATTAAAACTCAGATAAGTAGAACACTCCACTCAACGACCACAGAATATACATTCTTCTCAAGTGCATATGGAGCATTCTCCAGGACAGACCATGTTAGGCCATAAAACAAGTCTCAAGAAATTTAAAAGAAATCAGATACAGTCCCATTGAGAAACAACTATTAGCTGTCTATCTTGCACCACAACACAGGGAGGACTGACTGTTGACCTGCCAGCGGTAATACAAACCTCTGGGCCAGGATAGATTAAGGATGTGTTCAGCAAACATAAGAACGCCTGTGCCCAAGTAAGCACCTTACAGAAATGGCACACTTACCGACAGCATAGGAGCACTTACAATATCAGCCTGCTATCTCATGAACTGCACTCATTATAAGGGCCGGTCGCTTATGTCAACTCAGCCCAACTTCCAGAAGTTGGTGACATTATGTCTCTTCTCCCCCAAGCAAAGAACGAAGGTGCAGAAGACACATGGTATACTGATGGCAGATTCCAGGGAAACCTGCCTCTTAGGCATTCCTGTGCCATCCAACTAGATTCTAATGTACTTTGGTTTGAAGAAGGAACTAAACAAAGTAGTCAGTGGGCAGAGTTGAGAGTGTTATGGACTGTGTTAACACATGAACCCATGCCCACTGATTTGAGATCTGGCTACTGATAGCTGGGCAGTGTGGAAAGGGTTAACAACGTGGATGCTGCAATGGCACAAAGGAAGCTGGGCTATATTAAATAAAGCCCTATGGGGAGCAGACCTCAGGCAATATATTCGGGTTGTATGCACTAAACCTGATGCAGCTGCCCATGTACAGCAGGTGTCCGCTCACTCCCTACCCACACTGCCAGGCAATCATGAAGCAGATGCACTAGCCTGGGCAAGAGCCCTTCTGCTGGAGGGAACTTTGACTCTGTCTGATGCTGTAGGATGGGTCCACTGTAAATCAAAGCACTGAGGTCCCCAATCTACTTGGGAAATAGTAAAAAGATTACATTTGCCTTTTAAAAATTCCAGCATATGAGCTGTTGACAGACTGCCCCCAGTGCCACCTCAGGCAAGGGCTGCTGTGCCAATACCCCTACCCTGGGGTACAGTGGGCAGATTACATGTCCTCTGTCTCACGGGCAAATAGATTACACAGGCCTTTTGCTGGTATGGGAAGGGCACAAATTACCAGTATCAATCTGGAGGATAGTTCACTGTTTCTCCCCCACCTTCTAAACACATGAGAAAAACATGCAGTAAACTAGACAGATATTTCCCCCAAAATAACAAATGACAAATGAACACATGAAAAGAAACTCAATATTATTAGCCATCAGGGAAATGCAAATTAAAACCACAATGATATACCACTTCACACCCACTGGGATAGTTATAATCAAAAGATGGATGATGACATGTGTAGGTATAGATGTGGGTAAACTAGAACCCTCATGCATTGCTTTTGGGAATGTAAAATGCAGCTACTTTAGAAAACAATTTGGCAGTTCCTTAAAAAGTTAAACATAAAGTTACCATAGGCCGGGGCGCCTGGGTGGCTCAGTGGGTTAAGCCGCTGCCTTCGGCTCAGGTCATGATCCCAGGTCCTGGGTTCGAGCCCCACATCGGGCTTTCTGCTCAGCAGGGAGCCTGCTTCCTCCTCTCTGCCTGCCTCTCTGTTTACTTGTGATTTCTCTCTGTCAAATAAACAAATAAAATCTTTAAAAAAAAAAAAAAAAGTTACCATAGGCCTTGGCTTATACCCCCCAAAATTCAAATCATATGTCCCAAGAAAAAAACATGTACATGAATGTTCCTAGTAACTTTATTCATAATAGCAAGAAAGAAGAAACAACCCAAATGTTCATCAAGTGATGAATGGATATACAAAAATGTGGACTATCCATGCAGGGGAATATTATTTAGCCATTAAAAAGTAATGAAACACCTATTCATGCTATAACATGTATGAACCTTGAAAACGCTGTGCTAAATGAAAGAAATCAGACACAAAAGTCCACATGTCCTATGATTCCCTTTTTGTGAAATGTCCAGAACAGGCAAATCTAAAGAGAAAGAAAACAGAGTGGTGGTTACTGGAGAGGTCTGGGGTAGGAGGGTAACAGGGAATGATAAAGAATGTCACCTATATTTGGCATGATGGAACGTTGTTCTGGAATCAGTTAGCAGTGATATGGTGATGGTTATACAACTCCGTGAATATATTAAAAACCGCTAAACTGTTAACTTTGCAGGGGTGAATTTTACAGTATATGGATTATACTTCGATGTTTTAAAACTCAAAATAAGTCACAGAATCAGAATCAGTGTGATATACTTAATATAGAACAAAGTGCAACTAATCACCCTTATTAGATTGTTTGCTGTGTTAATAAAGGAGAAAAGCAAAGCACAGAAATCCAATAGATTTCAGTAATTCATTCCACAAAAGTTAATGGGGCTCTTGCCATCCTATCCAACCGTGCTAGTTGCTGCAGAGTGTACAAATCTGAATGGTCCTCGGCTCCTAAGGGTCTTAGAAGCTAATTGAGAGGCTGAGAAGCTAACTGAGAGGCTTAGAAGAGTGGACTGGCAGCCCAAGCAGGGTTGGCTGTGCTCATCTACCTAAGCATGGCTTGTCAGAGCAGGCCACGAGCTTCCAGTCCTGGGAGCCACAGACAGTCTTCCCTGGAAAGGGAATGACTGGTGAGATGAAGGCTAACAAGCTACCCAGGAAAGAGACACTTGAATAAATTATAGAATGAAATCACGCCTTGATCTCCCACATAAGAGAGAACAGTTGTGCACCCTTCTGTCTGGGGCCCTTGACTGGGAGGGAAGGATTGGGCCAGCATACTCTGACCCCTGACCTAATCTTAGTGCAAGATCTTCTAGATAAGGGGACAGGGGAGAGGGTAAGTTAAGAAACAGGAAACAGGAAAACATGAGTTATCATACAATAGGTTTTATCAGAGATTAAGAAAATGAGGGGAAGGGGATAACTTTTGAAAAGTACAACCTGGGTGGAAAGAGATGGTCCCACTTTAGCAAAGTGATGGAGAGTAGAGACATAGCCTGGCCCGTGTGAGGCATGATGGAATAACGGGGCCTAGCTTGGTACTGAGTGATAGGAGAGAGGACAGCATCACACACAAAAAGCAGACTGGGCATGATGGTTCACTCATGTCGCAGGAACAGCAGTGTAGAGGAGACATGGCCAAGAACACAGTGATGGGAAGAGAACAAAGTCTGGGACATGGTGGATATAGCAGGAAGATTCTAGCCTTCATGATGGGTACAAAAATTAGTCTGTTAATCACCATTTTCATCATTAGCTGTGCCTCCCTGACTCTTCCCCTCTATAAGTTTGTGGGCCCTGGGAAACTGAGGTTACACAGAATACAAAGCAAAATGCTAGAAATGCCCCAAGACAATACAAAGTGCTAGGGAAAGGAGTGTGTTTCAAGAGGAAAAGTGAAGTTGGGAAAGATTTTACTCATAAAGTTAGTAGCACATGAACTTGAAAGGATGTGAAAGATTTAAAAAACTGCTTCCTGGTCACAGTAATATTTAGTTTCAGAAGTATAGAAAAACACGAAGAAAAAAAATGAAAAGCTCAAATTATTCTCCTACTCAGATAAAAGAACCATTAACATTTGAGGGGTTTATCTTTCCGGATTCTGTTCATTTATATCTGTCTATAAATACCTACATCTAACTATATAGGCATATAGATATTAAAAGCACATTGTGTCTGTGTACACCTATATATACACACACATACATATATTTTTAAATATTTTATTTATTTGAGAGAGATCGCACGCAGAGGGAGAGTGAGAGGGAGAAGCAGACTCCCCGCTGAGCAGAGAGCCACATGCAGGGCTCAATCCCAGGACTCTGAGATCCTAACAGAGCTGAAGGCAGACACTCAACCAACTGTGCCACCCAGGCGCCCACACACATATTTTCATATTTCCAAAAACACTTGTGGTTGATAAGGATCTGACAGGGAAACAGAAGGTGAGACAGACAATCAGAACAGGTAGGGGGAAAGAGCGCTGGAAGGCAATGGAGCATTCCAGAAAAAACATTAACTAAACAGGACTGGCTTCAAATCCTGCCTCTGCCTCTATGGAAACTCTAGCAAGTTACTTCATTGTGCTAATCCTCAGGTTCCTCGTGTGTAAAATGGGTATACATATACCCATATACATATGGGTATACATATACCAATATGTAGATGACAGAGCCACTTTCATGATCAGAGACATGACAGCATCTCAAGTACATAGCAGCGTGCCTAGAGAACGGTAGGCATGGAGCACGTGACAGGGTAGAACAGGTTGTTTGGGCCGCTGCGTGTGGCTCTGCTCGCTTCTGGTCCAAGATACTTGCAGGTAATGGAGAGGTCAGAAACAACTCACTCACTGCAGCCCATGGGTCACAAGGATTCCAGATCTCAGCTAACTGAAGAACAAATTATCCAGAAGTGGTAATAAATCTTTTAAAACTACTTACCAGCCCACTCAATTTCTAGAGAAATCACTGCATAGTACACACACCACAATCAGCTGTTTCACTCTGATCAGCCCTATTATACTAGGCAACAGGCCAAGGTTACTAGTTCACATTTTTTTTTAAGATTTTTATTTGTTTATTTCACAGACAGATCACAAGTAGGCAGAGAGGCAGGCAGAGAGAGAGAGAGAGAGAGAGAGGAGGAGGAGGAGGTAGGCTCCCTGCTGAGCAGAGAGCCCGATGCGGAACTCGATCCCAGGACCCTGGGATCATGACCTGAGCCGAAGGCAGAGGCTTTAACCACTGAGCCACCCAGGCGCCCACTAGTTCACATTTTTAATGGTTATTCTAATGTTCTTCATGCTTGAAAAATTCCTCTGGCCTCATAAACCAAAGTGGCAGAAGGACTATGATGGCTAGTACTTGAATGATTCACTGAGTGAACTTGGGTCAGACAAATAATCTTTCTTTCTTGTGTCTCCTGAAACAAAGCAGATGGGTTTCTGTCCCTGAGCAAAAGCATCAGCATAGGGAGAGTAACTCAGGGCCACCAATTTGGGTGAAGTGTCTGTTTGCATATCCGTCTTTCTGCAAAGCTATAAAAGTATTGTCCATCCATCTCTGCTGAAGGAGACCATTATTCTGTCCTTACTGTGATTAGGATCATTTTAGATATCAACTACATTATGAGCTCTCGATTCATTAAGCCACTGAGGCAAACAGATGGTGCCTTGTAATCAGGGTGTGGGCAAAATGACTTGGAGAGCCTGGAGATCAGTCAACAAAAACCTATTTGCAGTGCCACTGAGGATAGCAATGCCTCCCAGAAGAGGCACCTCATTCTTAGAGAATTAGCAGACTATAAAAATAGCCCTAAATCATTGTTGGGAGAGACAGAGTGAGGGGAAGCAGAGAGGCAATCAGTATCCAAGGCAGTAGGGCAGAAGCAAGGGGGGTGCTGTGAGAGGACGACTGTGTAAAGGGTGGTGACCAAGAGAATTAAGAAGCCATGGGAGCCTATAGGCCCCGCCTAGCTACTGCAGCCCCAGTAGCTGAGATGCAGCCCATGTCACTGAACTCAGTGACTCACCTCTGCAAAGAGGCTGCGAAGAGACAGTCATTCAGCCAGTACTCACTGGAGGCCTCCCATGTACAGGATGCCACTAAGCTAGCATTGTAGGCAATACAAAGATCCCTGTAACAGAGGCTCTGCTGCACAATGCTGGCAAGCCAATGTTCACATATAACCATGGTACTCAACATCATGTCAAGAGCCAGAAAGCAGCTAGGGAGGGAGCCCAGGGAGAAAAATAATGTTTATCCTCTCCGATAGAAAGAGCTATTTGCTTATGATAAGCAAAGCTTTTGCTTCCAGTAATCAATTGTATTTTCATACAACCTGTGCAAATACAGATCATAAGGGGCGCCTGGGTGGCTTAGTCCTTAAGCGTCTGCCTTCGGGTCAGGTCATGATCCCAGGGTCCTAGGATTGAGCCCCACATGAGATTCCTTGCTCAGCAGGAAGCCTGCTTCTTCCTCTCCCCTTCCCTCTCTTGCTGTGTCTCTCTCTGTCAAATAAATAAATAAAAACCTTTAAAAAAATACAGATCATAAATATAAGGCAATCTTTAAGATTGTAAGTATTTTAATTTAAAAAGTCAGGATATTAAACACAAAACTGAATATTCTCTATTAAAGGGCATAATAACAGAATATATGAAATATAAAATTATATAAATTTTTAAGAAGGAATGATTGTGTTGTTAATCCCAAATCTGAGTGTCTTCAAAACAAAGTCAGCAGGCAGGAGAGCTTCATCTAAGTTAGGGGAGGTCTATGCGGACTCACCCCACCTGCCTATCTATCTCCCCTGCTCCCTCCCTCAAAGAACAAAAAAGGAATTTGAGGAGCTGCATTGAATCTAAGATCCATTTTTGTGTTTGACAACCTCACAGCTTTTTGTTTGAAAATATTGTCAGTGAAAACAGTATTGTGTTCCACCCTAAGATGATATAAAAGCATTTCCTTATTTGATCTGTTTAAGAGCTTTCCTATATAAATAAACCTCTTAACATCACTGCATACAGGAGTCAGGCAAATCTGGGCCAGTTTGGTCAGAGCACATTACTATGAGAGTAAAGGCAGAGTCTCATCTCTGCCTTAAATCTTCCCACAGAGTTTCACAGGGCTGGCCCCTCATCATTCAATTCTCTGTCCAGATGTCACTGGCTGGATGTGGAGAAAGGAGGAAGTTGTGTCAGGATTCATCCAGGTTTCATATTTGGTTAATGTGATGGATAGCTGTTCCACCAACCAAGTCAGGGAATTTAGGAGAAAGTACTTATCAGGAGGGAACTGTCCAGAGCAGGAGGAAGGACAGGGGAGTCATGATTAATTCATTTATACACATGTTGTGGAATCTGTGGACTACTGAGGTAGAGACGTTCAACACACCGTTGAGTATAGAGTTCTAGAGCTCAGGCAGATAGAAGACAAGAGAGCATCAGTATACAGATGGGAATAAAAACCCATGAGGGTACATGAGATGATCCCAAGAGGAGAAAAGACAGTAAGAAGGAAAGTGTAAGAACAGAATCCTGGAAAACACCAACATTTAAGGGACAGCAGAAGTGAATTCAGTGACAGGAACTAAGAAAGAATGGCCAGATTGCAAGAACCAAAAGAAAGGTGTCAAGAGAAGATTCCTGGTGTCAAGCACAGTAGAGGAGTCAAATCATAATATGCGCTAAGAAACTGAATTGTATCCACTGAATGATGTCCTTCTCTACTGTAGTCTTAGTAGTGTGACAGGAATAGAAACAAGTGGGTTAAGCAAAGAGTGATGCGGAAATAGGTATACACGCTTTTTTTCTCCTAAGCTGGGGGAGAGAAAATAAAGCAATAACTACAGGAAGGATTAAGAAGCTAGGAGGGAGCTTTTTATAAGTAGAAGAATCTTGGGTATGAGAAGCCTGTAACAAGAAAGACCAAGCAAAATTACAGATGAGAGTGCAAACACTGATAAGCGAGGTGGAAGGAAATGATGGAGTCCAGTACCGGGTGACTGGTGTTCAGTGGGAGAAAGGCACCCAAGAACAGAAGAAATGACCAAGGTGGGTGCAGGTAAGCCCAGAGGTGGGGGCAAAGGGAGAGGTGAGAGAAGTTCTCAGTGTTCTCAGTGGAAAGGGTTTGTGGGGATATCAGGGGACTGGAAGGTGAGGCTGAGCAAAGATAAATAAAAGGATGACTTAGGAGCTTGGTTCAGGAAACTTATAGGTCTAGAAAAGAAATGTAATTTAAGGTTGCATTGCTGGTTACTGCCTAGGAATATGGCAGCAAGAGGAAGGGGGTTGGTTTAGAAAGGGGAACTAATATGTCCTGAGTGTCTATTATGCCCCAAGCCCTGTTCTTGGTATCTTATATAGGGTTCTTTACAGACAGTGTAACCCTATAAGGTACCTATTAATATCCCTGTTTTGTTGATGAAAAGTTGAGATTCCAACAGGCTAAGTAACTTGTTTAAGGTCATAATGCTAATAAGCATTCAAGTCAGCATACAAATCCATGTCTTTTGACCACATGCAAGTAGCAGTCCTGGGGACAGTCTAGTCCCCTTTCCACTCCACTACATTTTTTCCCCTTGGTACTTATTAAGAAGAGTGCTGTTGCCTGGAACAACAATAACAAGTGATACTAAGTGCATTAGTGGAAAAATCAATTCAAGACTAAGACATTTAAAGTACAATATGTGGGGCACCTAGGTGGCTCAGTGGGTTAAGCCTCTGCCTTGGCTCAGGTCATGATCTCAGGGTCCTGGGATCGAGCCCCGCGTCTGGCTTTCTGCTCAGCGGGGAGCATGCTTCCTCCTCTCTCTCTCTCTCTCTCTCTGCCTGTTCTGCCTACTTGTGATCTCTGTCAAATAAATAAATAAAATTAAAAAAAAAATAAAGTACAATACGTTAGTTCACTATGGAAAATATCCCTATCTAAAGACACAAATCCTACTGCCCTATTGGTTACTAATAGGAAAAATATTTTACATGGTTGAATGAAACCAATGATTGAAAAGTAGGAGAGAGTGTCAACTGAAGAAATTAAAGAAAGTCCCTGATGTTCCTTGCTTCTGCTCTCTTAAAGTCTGGTTGTGAGCATCTTATATTTATGATTTGTATGCAAATCCTCTGTAACCAAAAGACTTTTAAATATGGAAACCATACAAACACATACACACAAGTGAAACCACCAGTGGTGTTTACAACTTAGCTAAGTTGAACTGCCAGGAATTCATACACACAAAAACAAAACCAGAAATGTCATAATAATTAACATATATAGCACTTACTATATATGCCGGGCAATGTTGCAGTTTTACATATCACCTGAGCCTCCCCAGAGTCCTATTATGTAGGTCCTATTTTGTACAAGTGAAGAAACTGAGGCACAGAATGATTAAGTAACTTGCTCAGTATCACACACAGCTTGTAAGCAGCAAAGCAAGCTCCAGAGTCTGTGGTCTTAAACACTATCATACTGCCTCTCATAAAATGTAAAAGGTAGTTGTGACTTTCCTTCCTCTGGAGAACTTTGAGATTACATTTTGTAACTATTCTTTCTAAAGGGCAGAGCAATGGACAAGGTACCTCAGACTTAATGTTTTGAAATATATTAAGTTGTGAAAAAGAGAACCTGTCACACCTGAGCAGAACAGGGTGGTCTGATGTGATCAGCAGCTGCTCCTGGGGGCGAAAAATAGCATTTCTTACAAAATGCTTGGAAGACTTACAAAAGCAGTCCAGGGAGGGACCCAATTACTTTTTGCCACAGGAGATTCTTTCGTTTGCCTAAAGCTCCTACCTTGTGGGCTAACTTTAAATAAAACTTTAAGGGCAGTTGGGTGGGTAAGTCGGTTAAGTGTCTGGTTTCCGCTCTGGTCATGATTCCGGGGTCTTCAGGCTCATGGTTCAGTGGGGAATCTGCTTCTCCCTCTGCCTCTGCCCCTCGCTCCCCCTGCCTATGCTCTCTCTCTGTCAAAATAAATAAATAAAATTAAAAATAAATAAATAAAACTTTAAAACATGCTATTAATGTACCTGGGAAATTTCTGTTTAAAACAAACAGTTTAAGTACTATTCCATGACTCTGCAAAGTGTAAAAGGTACAAAACTGTCCCATATTATGAGTAGCCCTGAATTTTATGATGTCTCAGCCTTGGCAGTTCTCCCTGGGAACTGCTTTGTAAGGACAATTGCTGCTTCAAAGCAGCGGTCCTTGTCCAGGAGGTTAGAGGGATGACGCCCCCGCATGTAGCAGCCTTCCATATCCTTGAGACGAAGAATGTGGCCTCAGTACAAATAATATAATGAGCTACATACTGAATAGTTTTTAATTTTCTGGCTGTGTAACACTGATATTCCCTTTCTAATCCATTCTACTTCACTACAAACTACCTCAAATGTATTCTTGTCAACATCCTGCTCCAAAACCTTCAAGGGCCACCTAATAGAATACTGTGCAAGGTAACCAGTGTTTAAAGTCCTCTCCCAGGTAGCTTAAACCTACTTCCCATTATTCTGACTCTGCTTTAGTCACAATTCTTTTTTTTTTTTTCTTTTCCCCACTCATTGTCTATGCTGGAGCTACAATTCCATAGTCTACTGCTATTCCTCTGCCCATTGTTTCCTCTTTCTGAAAGAGTCTCCCAACTTATTTACATGCTAATCATCATTCCTCAAAGTTCACTCATTCAAGTCCCAGTCCCAAGAAGCCTTCTCTGAAACTGCGCATTCACTAGGATATCTACCTGAAGCCACATTCAAAGCACTTATCATAAACTGTCTTTGATGTTTTTCTATATCTGTTCTTTCTACCTAAAAAGATTATAAATCATCTCAGAGAAGGAACTAAATCTTTAACTTCTGAATCCAGAACAGTGCCCAACACAATATACATGTCCAGTGATTGCTGAAAGGGACTTTGAACTGTGGTTTCAAAAATATCTGCAGATGGGATCCCTGGGAGGCTCAGTGAGTTAAAGCCTCTGCCTTCGGCTCAGGTCATGATCCCAGGGTCCTGGGATCCCAGGAACTTGGGATAGAGCCCACCCCTCTCCACCCCCCTGCCATCAGGCTCTCAGCAGGGAGCCTGCTTCCCTCTCTCTGTCTGCCTCTCTGCCTACTTGTGATCTGTCAAATAAATAAATAAAAATCTTTAAAAAATATATCTGCAGATATTACCAATTTGCTCGAAAGATTTAACATTTGGTTTAGACAAAATTCCACAAAGATCACAAAGTAGTTTTAAGAAGGGTATTAAAAAAACAAGGTAATGTAGCTTTAGGCTGGGCCTCAGCCTAAATAGACATCTGAGTTTTGAAGCCCATTTCTCTTATAGTAGATACAAACATGTGTAGACTGCTACTTGAAACGTGAGAAGTTACAAAGATTCTCAAAAGAGGGGAAATTAGCAAAATAGGCAGATGCTGCTTGTACTGTCTTCTCCTCTATAAACTACAAGTGGGTTAGTTTAATACATGAGAACCTAAATAATTTTTAATGTCTTCTGTATCAATTATACTTCCAAATGACAGAGTAAGGAGAATGAAATAATGCATGATGTATATTTGTTACCAATTATGTCTACATTATGAAAGATGTAATGGTTTGTCAGTTGTCGCTGTCCTTTTCTTGAAACTGTTGGGTCGGCGGGCTCCGGGAGTGCAGGAGGACAATAGAAATGACTGCCGGGCCGCCATCTTCCAGCCCCCCCGCCTTCCCCCTTTCCTTAACCCTTGACTCTCCCGCCAAAAGGATGTATGCCCAGGTCACGTCTCCATAGGTAACCCGATACCTATGCAGGAAACAGAAGTATCAGGACCCCCCACCTCATACCCTCCGATCACCAAATACCCTACCATATACGGAAATGAGCCCATGCCCAGCCTTGGCCTGATAAAAGATCCCCCGCCGCCTCCCTCCCAGCGCGACTTCCCCCACTCCCCTTTACGGAGTCGAGGAACCTTGCCCAAGGGTGCCCACCTCCTCCCGCGGGACTTTCCTGGCTCCTGTTCTCCTGAGCCCCGAAACTTCGCCGGAGATGCCTTTAATAAATCTTGCCTTGCGCCCACCGTGCCTGGTGTTGTGTTTACCTCGCCTGCGAAACTTTACAGAAACACAATATGGAATAAAGTGTAGCAGAATAATTTCTATTAAAAAATCTTTCAGATAGTTATCATTTACCAAGCTTTTGGTTCTAAATATCGATGAGAGAGAGAATTTCTCACACAAATAAGGCAGGGTCTGCCTCTTTCCATACAATTCATGGCACAGGAATTTTTTTTTTTAAAGCAATAGCACTTTTAAAGCATTTTTCAAGCCAGGCACTGTGCTAACACTCTACGTGTTATTTCCTCACTAACCAGCACCACTATTATCGACATTTTACAAACGAAGAAAGTGAAGTTTTGAGAGGTAAAGCCGTCAGTCGTGACTACTACGTGGCCAGCCTGGGGCTGCCACTCAAGTTTCCCTGCTCCCAAATCTCATTCTCCGGAAATGAGCTAACATTATTTTGATTTATACAAACCCCCTTCAGGAATGAATGCGCTTACGGCGGCTGTCAGCCTTTGTATTTCCAGAATCACAGGACTTGAGGACTTGCCTTCATTTTCAAATCTCTCGGGCTCTTTTGTCGTTTTAGTTATCCTAAGTAAGACCCTGATTATCCCTACTTATTTTTGCAGCCCCTCCATTGGGCTCCTACTGAGCTCAAAGACAATGCTCCGAGATGGGCATGAACCAAAGTATGTGCCTTCAAGTAGCTGAAAACATACCAGATAATCAAGGTATGGGGGTTTTCATTCTACACCGATAGCATGAATGTTTCCTATATGTGTCTTAATTATGAGACAAAGAATTTTTCAAAAATCCGGAGGCAGTGTCACAAAGTTCCTACCTGTGTGATACAGTATTGGCAATATGCCTCAATTCAAGGTTCTACTACGGGATTCTAATTTAGCCGCAACTCCCCGGTGGCACAGTCGTTGATGCTTCGCATCAATTCGCCATACAGACTGATTATGTCCTACGAACAAGTTAGGAGCTGTCTCCCGAAGTTCACCCTCACCAAGGGGCGCTGACACTTCTCAGAGAACCCCCCCATTCAGCGTGAGGTCTCCTCTAGCGACCCCATGCTTGCGACTAATGGCTGCCCCTCACCACACTGTAAACCCCAGGAAAAGCTCCGCGAGAGGCCCGACAGCGCACGTTCGCTGCAGCACAGAACCACCAGGGGAACGGAACGGACTAGCGCTCCTTCGCCTCACCGCGGCCGGCGCCCCGGAAGACAAGCACGTCCTCCTCCAAGCCTCCCAAGGACTGGCTGCGGTCAAAACGCGTCAGGCTCGGCCCCGCCCCGCCCGCGCGCGGAACACAATGTTCGCGATGCTCGTCGCGGCTGCACTAAAGGAAAAGCGCGACAGAAATCTGAGGTTCCGCCCGGCTGGGAGCCAGCTGCGCGGAAGAGCGCTCGCGCGAAGCCCTGACGCTGAACTCTCGTGCAGGACGAGATCCCTACGTGAGAGCAGGAGACGCGGAGCCACCGCCCACGCGCGCCGCCCGGGCCAATCCGGGACCCGCCCTACCCACCCCGCACACGCACGCACCCACCGGGACACTCGTCTGCCGGGCGCTGGCTTCTTATTGGCTAGGGCTTGGTGTGGGCGGGACGAGAAGAAGCCGGCTGGACGGCGAGCGTGGGTGAGAGCCAGAAACCAGTTGGAGCCTGAGTCCTGTCCCTGTAGGTATGTGAAGATTGAGGGAGTCCTGGGAGCGGAGGCTACGCGACCGTGGGGCGGGAAGAAGTGCGGCAGCGCTTGGCTTCGCCGAGCGCGCCTTGGGAGTGATGGGGGCCACGGGGCTGGAAGGAGGGGGGCGATGGCCGGGTTGAAGGGGGAAAGTAGAAATTGGCGGGTCTCGGGCCCGACCTCGTGGTTCAGGGAAATTTGGGGGGGGGGGTGTCTCACGGCCTGTCCGGTGAGGGGATGAAATAGAAGCTTGTGGAGTGAATCGTGGCCGAGAAGGAAGACTCGCGGAGGGGGCGGTAACGAGAGAGCCATGGAGGGGGCTGGGGCCGACCTCAGGGAGCCGGTAACGCGGATAGTTCCCGAAGCCGGGAGCCTTCCGGAGAGCCGGCCCGCGCGGTGAGTGAGGAGGGTTTTGGGAGGGCGAGCGCTCCGGCCTTGGAGTCCAGACAAGGTCACGCGAGGAGACAGGGGGTGGGGCGGTTCGAAAGGTTGAGGGCGTAAAACCACACCACCTTACTCTTCTCCCGAACCGCGGGTTTCCTCCCACGCTGGGCGACCCTGTCCTACCCGGGGACGGTAAGAAGGCCTCAGGCCCTGTAGGAAGCATCTGCATCTGTGACGGAATTTAAATTTCATCCTGAAAGCTAAGCCAGCCAGTGAGAGATGGGGAAAACAGAGCGCGGGTTTAGATTGGGAGCCGCTGAAATGATTCGGCGGTGTTACTCGCCTTTCTCCCTTCCATCACGGGTGCGGGCTGCAGCTAGTTCCCTCTGTGGGGTAATCCCCACCGCAGGATTTATGCTTCCAGAAGCACGCAGGCACTTTCGAGTTTGACCGGTTTGGATGGAAAAGTTCAGACAGATCGAAGCGGCATCAGGCCCCAGCATGACACACAAGTTTGAGTCCTGTATCCCAGGGCATCTGTTACTTCCTTGTGCCCCAGAATCAATCGAAGGGGGCCTCTAAAAATACAGATTCCTTGGGTCCCCTGCTCCATACCCTCTGAATCAGAATCTCCAGGGTGGGGCCTTTGCACCCATTTTAAACAAGCTGACAGGTGACGGATGGAAAACCAGAATTTGAAGCCCTTGTTGTTAGTAGTTCCTGTGACCAAAATGACAGGCTGTGAAGATCCTTCAGTCTGTTACATCACTTCACGCTGGACAGCTCATCCTCCCTGAGGTCTTTTCTAAGTTCCCATGCATTTGGAAAGGTCTGCAGTAGTATCTTACTAAGTTTAGGGAATATTTAGTGTTTTCAAACTGGCTTTGAATATCATCTGATCATTGATGCCTGTTTTTGTACCTGTTCAACTTTTTGATAGAGATCTGGGTCGGTTGCAATGGGCAGGTGAGAAAATTAAAATAAAGGAAAACCTAGAAGTGGCGCGAGTGAAAAAGGTCTATTCAAAGCACAGTTGAAATTGGTGGGTGAGTTAAGTCACTAGGGAAGGAAGTTCCATATAATTTTAGGCATGACTTGCATATTTTTTACAATTGAAAGAAAGAAATGCAGGCTTCTGTTAAGAAATGAATTTTAATCTTTTTCAGATTAAGTGTATTATCAGCATCATAAGATTGGTGCTTTGGCAATATACTGTCAGTTAGAAGAACTCTGAACTGTGTGTTAGGAGATCTGGGTTCTAATCCTTGCCGGCCAGAGATATATTCTTGGTGTTGAACAATTCATATAACCCCTTTCCTTCTGTAAAATTAGGCTATTGGCATGGATTAATCATCTGGTTGTTATCAAATTATATGATTCTTAGTTACTGATCCTGGTACTTTTAAAAGTTAGCCATTTTCCATTTGTATGGCTGCAAATCATGAATGCTTGGGTCAGATGGTAATTAGGAAGAGAATTACCAAATTTTATATGCAAGGAGTGTTGTGAATATATGTATGTTAGGTAGAGAAATAGAATTTGAATTATAGTTTAATCTGTGGTGTGAGTGTTGGACTTTTTATATCCCTCTTTTGTCTTTAAGTGTGCCACAGGGTGTTCTCCATCAGAGACAGGTTATCTTTAGTCACTGAAAGCAAATAATGACCACATGGTTACCCCCACACCCTTATTCTTACTCTAAGGATTACTTTCTGAAAATCTGATCAGATGACCTACTCATACAAACTTTAGATTCTGTATCATAGGTGAGGACTGGAGATGAGTGGATTTTCTTTTCATATATGTACAGGAAAGAGACTGCCATCCTCTGTCTTCCTGAAGGAGGGAGAAAAGACTTTTGCTCCACGGACCTGTTGAAAATTTTATTGATCCAGATGTGAGGGATTAGAGGAAAGACCACTGACTTTCTTGTTTTTAAAGATAATTCCTGGGGCACCTGGATGGCTCAGTGTGTTAAGCCTCTGCCTTCAGGTCAGGTCATGATCTCAGGGTCCTGGGATTAAGGATTTCTTTGTCAGATGATAGAATTGGATTCTTCCCAATGGGGATGGGGGCTCAGAAGGATGATTTCACTTTTCAAACTAAGCAGTACACCGCCCTCTAGAGTTGACTTTTCTTTGAGGGTCTTACCTATGGCTCACACCCCCGCAATAGCAAAGTGTTGAATGAGAGTGGTTATTGAAGGGAGTATGATGCGTGATGCACATGAAGAAACCCAGAAGTGAAGGTAAGATGTTACATGGGTAGTGGGATAGGCAATTGCCTTTTGAAGTTATTGTAACTGACACTAATCAGACTTGTACACTTAACATGTGTTTGACTCCCTTCTTTTATCTATGGGTAACATTTACAGGCAGTTTAAATCAGCTCAGTGAAGAGGGAAGTATATACATATTTATTTTGACTAAGGTGAAACTGACTTTGTTATTTTCTCATTGTGATGAAACACCTGTTAAATAGGTGTAAAAGGAGATGACTGAAAAAGGGAGAATGGAGTCTTTGGTCTCTATAAAAGAAGGTAGAGAGTTTTAAGAGGGAGGTCCAGGGAATGTAAGGTATGTAAAGGAAAGTCGAGCTGAAGCTTAGGAGACATTCATTCATTAAGAAGGTCCTGAGGATCGTTTTTTTGCTGCAGTGATGTTAAAAATGATAACCCTAGGTTAAAAAAAAAAACAACCCAAAAGGCTATATTATGTTCAATTGAACATAAATTATGCTTAAAAAGAGGCATTTCTAACAATAGTATTTAAAATAAAAGCTTTATTTTTTTTTTAAGATTTTATTTATTTGAGAAAGCAAGACAAAAGTTATTTCAATTAAAAAAAATTTGGGGTGCCTGGGTGACTCAGTGGGTTAAAGCCTCTGCCTTCTGCTCAGGTCATGATCCTGGGGTTCTGGGATGGAGTCCCTCATC
Organism: Lutra lutra; assembly: GCF_902655055.1. Classification (NCBI taxonomy): domain Eukaryota; kingdom Metazoa; phylum Chordata; class Mammalia; order Carnivora; family Mustelidae; genus Lutra; species Lutra lutra. Next base: position 151,049,548 of record NC_062278.1, read on the forward strand.
GGGCTCTCCGCTCAGCAGGGAGTCTGCTTCCTCCTCTCTCTCTCTCTGCCTGCCTCTCTGCCTACTTGTGATCTGTCTGTCAAATAAATAAATAAAATCTTAAAAGAACAAAACAAAACTTTCACTGTTATCAGCAATGTGCTGCCAAAAAGGAATTGGTTGGGGTGCCCTGTAGCTCAGTCAATTAAGCATCTGACTCTTGATCTCAGCTCAGGTCTTGATCTCAGGGTTGTGAGTTCAAGCCCCACCTTGGGCTCCATGCTGGGTGTGGAGCCTACTTAAATATAAATAAATAAAAAGGAATTGGTTGTATGGGATGAACATAAAAACAATGGGGGGGGGGATAAATACAATTCTTCCTAAAGGTAGCTACAGGTTAAAAGTTAATTTCTAAAAAATACTTTCTAAACTTCATGGACAACATACCAGGTTTTTAGGTGGAAAGTAGGAGCATTTTAAGTACATCCAGCCATTCAGTGTTCAAGATGCTTTTAATTGTAGAACTTCCTGGAAATTCTCTTTCAGGAGGATTCTTCAGCCACTATGTCAACCGGCACAGATGTTTCTCTTTCTTCATATGATGAAGATCAGGGATCTAAACTTATCCGAAAAGCTAGAGAGGCACCGTTTGTTCCCATTGGTAAGTTTGACTTTGATGTTCTAATAATCAGTTTGTTGTAAGCTATAAATCAGTAGAAGTGTGGTCAACTCATTCACCAGGCACATCCTGAAAGCATTTGTTTTCATATATTTTGTTCCTATGTTGTTGAAATATGTAAGATTGCCTTGATACAACACTGTCTATAAAAATTCTTCTGTGTGTCTTCAGCCTTCATTTATTGACTCTCATTTCAGTGAATGTGTTGGGGGACCCCATGACCACCCTCAGTCTCAGTGATTTGCTAGAAGGACTCAACAAGGCTCAATAAAAAAGCTTAACCTCACAGTTATGGTTTATTACAGTCTCTGCTATGTTAACTGATTCCTCTCAGGGGAGGAAATAGGACTGAGAGGAAGAGTTCCCTTGGCACTCTTAAAGCATCTTACTGTCTGCACAGCCCACAATTTGAAGATAATCTTAACTTCCTGAATCTGCTACTGTTTACTACCAATTATGGGTTTTGGATTTTAAGAGGGAAAATTAAAAACTCAATTTGTGTGTTAGTTAATTAATGGTCTCAATAGAACATCTTTGTAAAAATAGTAGAGGTTTACATTGATTGATAGTAAAGTCATCTTGCTTCCCTGACCCCATGTAATGACATACTTGTGACACTTTGTGTTACAGGAATGGCCGGGTTTGCAGCAATTGTTGCATATGGATTATATAAATTGAAGAGCAGGGGAAATACTAAAATGTCTGTTCACTTGATCCACATGCGTGTGGCAGCCCAAGGCTTTGTTGTGGGAGCAATGACTCTTGGTAGGTTCTTAGAGGAAATTTTCACGTTTCTAATTTGCATTAATAGATTTTATAAATCAAGGTAGGTACTTTTAGCTGACTTTGAAATAGTTTGAAATGTCACTTATATTTTTTGCATAAAAATTGTATTAATAAAGGTAGTTCAATTAGTGACACAGTTTTTACTGTCTGATACAGTAAATGTTTTATTTGTTTTACATGTCTTAAAGATAAAAAAAGGCCGTTCTGTCCATCATAGAACTTATAATTTTATTAGGGTCTAAATATGTAAATAGGGTTGGTAGTAAGAGCCATTATCTGGAAGAGACATATGACATATGACTATTATTTTATTGAACTTTTGAAAGTGGAAAAATTTATTGGTTTTTTTTAGAGCCCAAGGGGGTGAGACAGGTTGAGGGAGAGGGATAGAGAGAATCTAAGCAGCCTCCACATTCAATGGGGAGACCAACATGGGGCTTGATCTCAGGACCCTGAGATTATGCTTAAGCCAAAATCAAGAGTCAGATGCTTAACTGACTGGGTCATCCAGGTGCCCCAGAAAATGTTTTTTTAATGTAGGTATTACAGTCTTTTATTGGCTTTATAATTTTGTTGGCTTTACTTACATTACATGGCAAGAGTAACTCCTTTTAAAGTTGTAAGATAAATATTAATTGTTCTTTAAGACAAATATTTCAGTAGTCTGAAGTAGTCACACTAGCCTCGAGCTACTGGGAACCTATATAAAAAGAATTTCAGAAATTTAAATAAAGAAGGCAAGAATATAAACAGCCTGGGATCTTGTTCCCCTTGTAAATATTGCATGCTAGCAAGGTGCTACTTTTAGCTATTTTATGAACTGTTTTCCGTTTTCTTAATATCATGGAAAATATTAAATGTTTAACTACTTTTTTTTTTCTTTAGGTATGGGGTATTCCATGTATAAGGAATTCTGGGCAAAGCCTAAACCTTAGAAGAAGAGAAGCTGTCTCGGTTTTGTTGGTGGTGTTTGCTTTAGTTAGGCATCTCATATTGAGTTTATATGTTTATGTTGAAAATGAATCATTTGAATGGGTCAAATAATACAGTAGTTTAAGTATTGGCTTCCTTTCTTGCAGGCTTGATTTGCCTGGTTACCAAATTACTAGTGACCAGTCAACTCGCTAGGTCATTCAGGGGAGTCACATTAGCACAAAAGAAGAAACGTGTCACTTTTAAATGGACTGGACAGTGGTAAAATATGCTCCTCCTTAAACTCTTGTGATAAAATCAGTTATAAAGAGGACAGTGTGCCAATCCTGAAGTACTCCTAGTTGCTGATTTGATTCTAGTATCAAAACATGCTTTTGATGTTATGTAGGAATTCCATTTAATTTTTTTCTGCCTATTTTGCAGATTGATTGGGTACTTTAGTTTTTAGGACTGGTTGGCTCTTAATCCTTTCAGAACAGTGCATGGAATATAGTAAGCTTCCCCACAACCTAAAATATGTTTATTTAAACCAAACCTAAAAAGCCGATAAAGAGCTGTTTAGAAGTAGTATTTATTTCAGAATCATACTTGTAAACATGAGAATAACCTAACTGTGGATCCCAGTTTAGTTTTTTTTGTAATTGCAGTTATATTTATGCTGCTTTGGTATTAGGATAATTTTTAAATGTTGAAATGTGTATTTTAAGTACTATGCAAAGATTAAGTGAAAAACACTTTTTTAAATGTATGAAGCTTGTTTATTTTCTCTGTAAGAATCATAAATGTTAACAAATTACCTATAGTTGAAGTGATTGATGATTTATTCGCAAGGTAGTTTGGTCAGACATAATACACAAACTTTGGTATACTCTAGAATGCTTTATTAAATTTGTGAAATTTTCTTGTCTAACCTAAATTTACATTCCATGGTGATAACATGGTAAATGTAGTGTTAGTAAAGAAGGTGAACATATCAATTGCCTTGTATTTATTTCAATTTGGAAAAAAATCAGTCATTCCTTAGTAAAACAAGGATTAAGTTCCAAGAAAAAAAGAAAATGTTGTGTACCTTTGGTAGGAACTATGGTTAAAGTATATTTATCAAACAGGAATAATCGTTAATATCTGTTGAGTATTTACTATGTGCCACACACTATTCTAAGTGCTTTTCATGTATAATGTCATTTAGATTTACTAACAGTCCTAAGAGGTAGGAATTATCCTTATTTGACAGAGGAGGAGACTGAGGCATGAGTGTAAATATCTAACCCAGGGTTACAAAGCTAGAGAGGGTTGTAGGTTTGGGACTAGAACCTGGGCAGTCAAATCATAGATGCCAACAGGTATTAGAAATGATGGCCTTTATGAAATTGAGTGGCCACAGTTACCATAAATTAATAAAGTTAGGCAAGAGGTTACAGCATGGTCTTGACTCACCACTGACTCTTAAACTTGGATTAAATCCGAGTTTTCTCAATCTTAGGTATAAAATGAGAAGGTGAGCTAGGTAATTTCTACAGTCCTATATAGCTTATAGGTCATTATATGAGTCTGAAAAATGCTTTAAAAATAAAAACTATTACTAGGAACTATTTTCTCAGGTTCCAATAGACCTGATAGGAGATCCTGGTAGGCAGTCCTAGCAATTGTTTCACGAAGGATAAGCCTTCTGTAGAACAAATTTGGGAACAATTTTCAGAAAATTGTTCTAACAGATGAGTATATTACTGATTTGTTAAACCAAATAAATACTCATTTGAGAGAAGTTGGCCTGGGCCATTGCCAGAGGATAGGGCAAACAAAAGCAAAGTGTTGGAAGGGTACTGAGCATTATGTAATTAAAGGTGGGGTTGCTCATTCAAGGAAGAGAGTGGTAAATTAGCTGGATGAATAGATTGGCATCAGATAATGAAGTTCTTAAAAGTGGCTTAGGTGGTTGTGATATTACATGTTATTAAGTCAGTCCTGGGTTCACAGCTCTGCCACCTATTACCCAAGTCATCTGTAAGATGGGGGCAATATTAGTGGCTGAGAGGGATGGTAAAATGCAGTGGTGACTGTAAGGATCTTAGCACAGCACCTGATGTGGAAGGAAACTCTACAAATGACTGCTACGCCAGTCGGTACTGTGGTAAGCTTGGGGAAGGCCGCCATTAAGTGATTATAGAAAGCCTGTTGAATGCTAGGGAGAGGTAGCAGCAATAACATCCAGCGTGGTGGATGGGGGGGTGCGACACTTAACCCAGGTTTGGAATCAGAGATAGGTACCCCTCAGGAAGCGATATTGTACCTTAAAGAGATGGTATGTTGATTTTCACTGAGAGTTTGATTCCTTGGCTTAATGTTTCTATGTTATTGGGGCATTGATGTGTGATTGCTTCCATGTCTCCTTTAGTATTTTTTTTTTTAAGATTTTATTTATTTGACAGAGATCACAAGTAAGCAGAGAGGCAGGCAGAAAGAGAGAGGAAGGGAAGCAGGCTCCCTGCTCCATCCCAGGACCCTGAGACCATGACCTGAGCCGAAGGCAGAGGCTTAACCCACTGAGCCACCCAGGCGCCCCTCTCCTTTAGTATATTTGAGGCCATGATGATCCTTTTCATTCAGAGCACCTGGCACTAGTGCCTGTCTCATATAAATGTTCAATAAATATTTGTTTAATGGGAATAAATAGGTTTTGTTTTTTTGCATTTGAGTCAGTCCCCAGAAGTTCCCTATTTTTGATGAGCAACAGTGACATCTGGTGGTAAGAGTTGGAACTGAAATCTTCAAAGTACACGGCTTCTCTGTCAGGATTTTGGAGTAGTGCATCAGTTAGGGCAACCCTCTTGCCTCACAGATGAGGAAATGCTACTTGGAGAGTTTCAGGAACTTGAAATTTAGGCTCTATCTCTATGTACATCTACAGCGCATCATAATATACCTACTAGGCCAGAACAAAGCTGAATGAATAAGGTATTTTAAAGTTCTCCTGTGTCAAATGATAGAATTGCCAATTACTATTTATATACCTGATCCTCTTTGAAATAAAGAATTTTCTTTTAGCAAGGTATACATTAGAAATTTTTTTCCCTAAATTCAGCAGTCATAATTCTAGTTTGGAGGTCAGTGTCCACATGATCCCTTCAGAGGAACTCAGTTAACAGGTCCTCTCTAGTATTCTGAGCTGCGTATAATGGTATTTGGTTTTTTTCGTGTCTCCAGTGTAACTGAAGTGTCACAGACAAAAATTTCACAATGTGAGGAGGAGATGCCATCCTTCCTTTCATGGCTGTACCTAAACTCAGCCTGCACATAACTGTACTTACTGTCTTCCCCACTGGTGCCCCTTGGCTCACCCATCTCTGTCACTGACAACCTCCACCTCCCTCTGACCCTCTGGCCTCAAACTCTTAGAAATGTCTTTACTTTCTCCTGTGTTATCACTGTTAAACCACTCACCAAACCTGCCAGGTTTTCATAAACAGATTTGTCTTTTTCCACCTGTTGCTACTACTTTAAATGTAGGCCCTTCATCTCCTGTCCTGTGACCTACTTCAGGAGTGCCAAAGCCCTGTGCTCTCCACTGCCCCCAACACCTTTGCTCCTGTGCCACTGGTTTTCTGAGTGTTCCCTTTCCCCATTCCCAGATAATTAAAATGCACATCATAAAGACCCACCCCAAATTCTATTTTGTAAAGCTTCTCTGAACTCTTGTAGGCCACAGTGAACTTTCCCTTTTCTCATATCTTCCCATAATGAGTTGTAAATGCCTAAGACAACACTTTTGTAAGAAAAAAACAATACTTTTGTGTGCTGCTTTGCTGTATAGTAAACACTTCAGTACTCTTCTAGTTCCCCACAAAAAGACGCTGAAGTACATATTACCCTGACTTTATCCACAAGGAAAACTAATTTACTCAAATACATAAAATTGAAAAGTGGCAGAGCACAAACCTAGAGCCTTGGTCACATGGAGAAACTGCATGATGGAAGGGAAGGTAGATAAAGAAGGTACATACAGTAATAACTATTCAAGAAATAGAAGTCTTACCTTCATTTCCACCTTCCATCACACACACATGCATTCCTTCCCTATTCAGGTCCTAAGTCCAGTGTTTTTTTTCCAATGTGCCACAGCTGCTTTGTCCTCAGATTTCTTCATTTATGAAAATTCTCAGTATTTGTTGTGGCCTTTATGAGAAGAAAGGTGAATGAATTCTCTATATAAATGGTCTTTACTGTGAAGCTGGTAAAATAAAAAACTAATATGTACTCAAGGCACTGGGAACCTAATCAACAGGGAGAAACCAAGAATTCCTGACACCAGGTAACTCATCCAAGTGTTTTGAAAAACCATGATATGAGCCAAGAGTGAAATTGAGAAATTTTGAGTAAAATATAATGACCAGTCCATTATGCTGAAGGCTAGGAGGAGAGCCAAGGTAGATCTCATCCATCAGAGAGGTCCCTTGGAACTAAGGACTACTGAATCTTGGCAGAACATTTGAGTTTTCTAATAAGATCAACATACGATGAGTGAGATCCCCATATGTACAAACACATTTTAGATGAAATAGCACCATGAATAAAATAAGACTTGACTGTAGCCAAAATGGTGTTACACTAAAACACAAAGTGTACTGGGAGGGGTCTGTTAGAGGCTGAAAACCAGCAAAGAAAGCCCAAATCCATGGTGAGTTGAGGTGGAACTGACGTATATTTAGCACCTTCCAGCAAGAAGGATCTTGCCCCTGGTGAAAACGAACAATTTTTGTCTCTTGGAGGGGGGAGGGGTTCCTGATTATGAGGAATATTTTTATAAGGCTTAACACTGGGTCAAAAATATCTCAAGGCAGTTTGCCTCTGTTTGCTCTGAATCCATGCTCAGAATATCTTTCCAATGTCGCTTGGCTTTGTGGGTGTTTGATTCTGGGAAGGGAGAGGCTCTGGATATGGGTCACAATTCCCTAATGTAAACTAGTGGCTTAGTGCTCTGGTTTATATGTCAATCACTTAATGCCATGACTGCTGTTAAGTCTAGCCCCAGTAGACATTTATGGTATAATGACCAAATTAGATTTTGGACCTGCAAAGTTGAAGTCCATAAGTGGAGAGGTCTGAAATGTGTAGAGCCAAATGGCGCCTTAGTTTTAAGCTGCAGCAAAGCTTGCTCCCATTTTGACACAAAGCAGCAAAATATGTAATAATAAACCTGAAGAGCATTTCACAGTTTACAAAACACTTTCATGACCTATTTGATTGTCATGGTTATAAGAGTACTATTGTTATTTTAAGAAAATTGAGGTTTGTGACTTGACTAATGTCAGAGAATTCTTTCTTCTGATCATTTATTCAATTCAATTTTGCTTCTCATAGTAAGAATAGGATCACTGCTTATGTTATATTTCTTTGTAGGGCAGTGCATATAATTCCAGTGAGGGAAAATCTATTTGGTGACCTTATGATCATCTTTTAAAAAATAAATAAGCATGGATAAAAGTCCCGCTTTAAAGTTGGAGCTATGGGAAAGACCTAATTGAGGGATTAGGAAAAGAAGCAGTTAGGTCCACACACATCGGTGCAACTGATTTTTTTATTTTATTGTAAAATATACACAACAAAGTTTACTATTTTAACCTTAAGTGTACAATTCAGTGGCACAAAGTACACTTGACAATGCTGTGCAACTGTTAACGCCATCTGCCTCCAGAACCTTGTCATCGTGCCAAAGAGAAACTTAATACCCTTTAATAAATCCAGTTTCCCTTTTCCCCGGCCCCTGGCAACCTCTCTTCTACTCTTTATGTATTTGCCTTTTCTAGGTACCTAATATAAGTGGAATTATATAATATTTGTCCTTTTATGTCTGGCTCATTTCACTTTAGCATAATATTTTCAAGGCTCATCTATATTGCAGCATGTCAGAATTTCTTTTTTATGGCCAAATAATATTCCACTGTATGGATAGAGCACATTCTGTATATCCATTCATCTGTTGATGGACACTTGGGTTGTTTCCACCTTGGGCTATTGTGAATAGTGCTTCTATGAACATTGGTGTACAAATATCTCTTTGAGTTCCTGCTTTCATATTTTGGTTCTATACCCAGAAGTGAAATTCCTGGATCATATAATCCTATGTTTAAGTTCTTGAGGAACTGCCAGACTTTTCTATAGAAGCTTTACCATTTTATACCCCGCTAGCAGTGCATAAGGGTTGCTTTCCTCATCCTGATCTGCACTTGTTATTTTCCTTTTTTTTTTTTTTTTTTTTTTTGGTAGTCATGCTAATGAAGTGGTATTTCACTGTGGTTTTGATTTGTATTCCCCTAAAGGGTAGTGATGTTAAGCATCTTTCCATATGCTTGTTGGCCATCTTTTTTTTTGAGGAATTCATTCAAGTCCTTTCCTATTTTCAAATTAGGTTGTTTTGTTGTTGAGTTTGCTCAGCTGATTTTTGACAAAGGTTCAAAAGCAATTCCATGGAGGAAGGCTACCTTTCAACAATGGTGCTGTAGCAATTGGACATCCATAAGCCGAAGGTTGGGGGTAACCACAACCTCAACTTTACATTTCATGCAAAGATTATGTCAAGGTAAATTGTGACATAAAAATCTAACACTTAGAAAATCATAGGGAAAAATCTTTGGGATCCAGAGCTAGACAAGGGGTTTTTTGTTTGTTTATTTTGTTTTTGGCAAGGAGTTCTTAAATGATCCACAAAAGATTGATAAAATGGACTTCATCAAAACCAAAACCTTTTGTTCTGCGAAAGCCCATTCAAAGAAAATTAAAAGACAAGCTACAGATTGGAAGGAAATATTTACAAGCCACATATCCAACGAAGGACTGGTATCTAGAATATACAGAGAATTCTCAAAATTCTACAGATATAGGACAAAAGACATGAATACCAAAAATGATAGATAACAAGCAAATAAGAAAAATGCTCTATATCATCACCCAACATGCACATTAGAACCACAATGAGGTGTCACTACATACCTATTAGAATGGCTAACACAAAATAGAAAATTCATCAAATACTGGCAAGAAACTGGGTCACTCAATGTACAGTTGCTGGTGGGAATGTGAAATGGTACACCCACTCTAGAAAACAGGTTGGCTGTTTCTTTTCTTTCTTTTTTTTTTTTTAAGATTTTATTCATTTATTTGACAGAGATCACAAGTAGGCAGAGAGAGGAGGAAGCAGGCTCCCAGCCAAGCAGAGAGCCTGATGTAGGGCTCAATCCCAGGACCCTGGGATCATGACTTGAGCTGAAAGCAGAGGCTTTAACCCACTGAGCCACCCAAGCGCCCCTGGCTGTTTCTTATAGAACTAAACATGCAGTTGCCATACAACTGCACTCTTGGGCATTTATCCCAGAGAAATGAGAATTTAGGTTCACACAAAAAAACTGTACATAAATGTTCCTATCAGCTTTATTCATAGTATCCCCAAACTGGAAACAACCCAGAAGCCTTCCAGTGGGTAAATGATTAAACAAACTGGCATGTCCATACCATGGAAAACTACCCAGCCATGAAAAGGAGCAAATTATTGATACACACACAATAATTTGGATGAATTTCCAGAGAATTTCTCTGAGTAAAAAAAAAAAAAAAGAAGAAAGAAAAATCAATCCCTGAAAGTTAGATATTGTATATTTGCATAAAGTTTTTGAAATGACAACATTTAGAAAAGGAAGATGAATGGTTACCAGGGTTTAGGGACTGGGAGGTGAGAGAGGGATGTGAATGTGGTTATAATCCTCGAAGAGAGGGATCTTTGTGGTGAATGAAGTGTCCTGACTGTGGTGGTGTGTACAAAATCCTACTCATGTTGTCAAATTGAAGAGAACAAATTACATCACAAACATGAATACAAATGAAACATGAATAAGATAGGAGTATCAGTGTCAGTATTCTGATTGGTATTGCAAAGTGTGGTCTGGTGCCACATCTTTCTGAATGTCTATGGGGTGAATGCCTTATGAGGAAAAAAGAAAGAAAATCGATTATGAGATGTCTGGACATTTTCAAATTACAAAGGCCTGAATCAATACTTGGAAAGCTTCCTTCCATTTCCTTTCATAGAAATTTGCCTCCTACTTTCACATAGCCATTAATATGGTAGTGATTTAGGTTGGGCAGTGTCTTAAAAAAACAAACATACAAGTGTTTTTTCCACGATGAAAATAAACCATATTCATTATTTTTATTTTTTTTAAATAGTTGGAATATTCTTTTTTTTTTTAAAGATTTTATTTATTTATTTGACAGACAGAGATCACAAGTAGGCAGAGAGGCAGGCAGAGAGAGAGGAGGAAGCAGGCTCCCTGCTGAGCAGAGAGCCCAATGCGGGGCTCGATTCCAGGACCCCGAGATCATGACCCGAGCCGAAGGCAGCAGCCCAACCCACTGAGCCACCCAGGCGCCCCCATATTCATTATTTTTAAAATTCCCCAAAATGCAAGAAGAAAAACAGCACTGTAATTCCACCACCCAAATATAATCATTTTCTTTTAATATTTCTGTGTTCCTCACAGTCTTGTTTCTTTTTAAAAACAATTTAGCAATTACTATTTTGCATCCTGCTTTTTTCACTCACTATCACAACACAATTTCCCCCATTTTTCAAAGACCTGCAGAATACGTTAAATTTCGTGGTGGGATCATTTTCACCTCCCTTACAGGACAACTGAACGTGCATCTCTGCACAAAATGTTTAGCCGACGAAACTTTTAAAACATGTTCCAGAACCAGGTAACTGGGCCAACGTTAAAGTTTCAGGCACAAGACTCCTATTTCAGCCTACCGCCCCTATTCCCACCCCTCCTCAACCTGGTCCACAAACGCCACCGTCACTTTTCCAGCTCCCACAGCCCCCTCGGCCTCCGTAGACACGTGGAGACGTCACGCTGGTCGTGACGTTGCTGGTTTCCCTAGTGACGGTTGCTGGGGCAGCGCGTGCCGGCGTGGGGAAGAGGAGACAGAGCTGCTTTGGCCTTGCATGCAAGTGAGGAGCGGAGTGACGGCTGTAAGTGCTGGGAAGGGCGGGAGGTCCTAGGCTGAAGCCCGGGGAGCCAGCAGCTGCTGGGGCTGGGGGTGGGGGGTGCCGGACCTGGGTGGGAGCGCACAAGCTCGCCCGGGCATCCTTCCCTGCGGCTGCCCGGTGCTCACTGCCTGCCTGGCGAGCGAGGTCTCTCCCCACTTCATTCTGTCAATCTCCATGTAGAGCTTCCTCGCCTCTCCAAACAGAGACTTAGATTCCGTGTGTTTACAGGAGTTAGTGAGGTGCACAGAGGGATCAGCTGCCCAAAGTAACACAGTAGGCGCCATGGTCGGAACTCCGACCCAGGTCCGTCGGACCAGCACCCTCTTCTGGTTATCCCCTACTGCGCCGTACTGAGAGGTGGAGCGGGAACTAAGCGACTTGTTGCTATCCACTTCCCTCATATTCCCGATTCAGGGCCAGCCCCCACGGACCGAAACCCAGATGAGCGAGTCCCCTCAGAGCGGGACTCCCGCCGGGCGAACCAGACCTGTGCGCCCCACCCCAAACCCATCCCTACGTTGATGAGGGTCCTGACAGGCGACTAGTAGATGCACAGGGGTCTCAATTGGGAATCTCTTGGGCTTCTCCTCTCCACCCCCAGGACCCCAGGCTGTTGCTCGGAATACTCTAGGAGAACATAATAAAAAAGAGAAGGAAGAGGGAGGCTGGTGGAGGCAGAGAGGCTCGTGCCTGCGAGATGCCTCAGCCCTTCCTCCCTGGTGTCTGTTCCCAGTGCTCAACTGCCTCTGGGACCTTTGCTTTGCTTCAGGAGTAGCCTAGTGGGTAGGTGCCATTCTCCCCATCCTTTGGCTCCAAATCTTTCCTGAGCCTAAAGTTCCTTCCATGCAGACTTAGCTTTAACTTTAAAAAAAAAAAAAAATTTAATAAATAGGCTTTATTTCTTAGAGAAGTTTTAAGATTTACAGAAACATTGAACAGAAAATACAGAGTTCCTATATAGCTTCCCTTTTCCCCATTATTACCATCATGCATTGCTGTGATACATTGTTACTACCGCTAGAGCTATGTCCTTATTAACTTTAAAAGTCCATAGTTTACGTTAGGGGCTGTGTGAATGTGTGTGTTGTACAGTTCTGTGGGTTTTGCCAAATGCATAATGTCAAGTATCCACCATTCAAGTATCTTACAGAAGAGTTTCATTGTCCTAAAAACCCATTTGTGCTCCACTGTTCATCCTTCCCTCCCCTCTCCCCAAACCCTGGCCACCACTGATCTTTTTACTTCTCTGTAGTTTTGCCTTTTCCAGAATGTCATATAGTTGGAGTCATACAGAATGTAGCCTTTTCAGACTGGCTTCTTCACTTGGCAATATGCATTTAATTTTCCTTCACGCTTTTTCATGGCTTGATAGTTCATTTCTTTTCATCACTAAACAATATTTCCTTGTATGGTTGTACCAATTGTTTTTATCTTTTTCACATACAGGAGGATATCTTGGTTGTTTCTCATTTTAGGTAATTATGCATAAAGTTGCTATAAATATTCACTTACAGGTTTTTGTGTAGACATAACTTTTCAACACATTTGGGTTAATATGATTGTTGGATCATTTGGTAAGAATATGGTTAGCTTTGCAAGAAGCTGCCATTCTGTGTTCCAAAGTGGCTGTACCATTTTGCATTCCCACCAGCAATGAAGGAAAGTTCCTGTTGCTTTAAATCCTTGCCAACATTTGGTGTTATCAGTATTTTGGATTTTAGCCATTCTAATAGGTGTGTAGTAGTATCTCATTGTTTTAATTTGCAATTCCTAACTACATATGGTGTGGAACATCTTTTCCTATGCTTATTTGCCATCTTATATATCTTCTTTGGTGAGATGTGTATTCAGATCTTCTGCTCATTTTTTATTTGGGTTGTTTTCATATTGTTAAGTTTTAAGACTTCTTTTGCATATTTTGCATGCAGTCCTTTATCAGATATGTGTTCTGCAGTCAAAGTTTTCTCCCAGACTGTGGCTAGTCTTTTCATTCTCTTAACAGTGTCTTTTGAAGAGCAGAAGTTTTTAATTTTAATGAAGTCCAACTTACCAGTTTTTTCTTTCCTGGATCATGCTTTTGGTATTGTATCTTAAAACTCACTCCTAAACCCAAAGCCATCTAGATTTTTTCCCTATATTGTCTTCAAATAGTTTACAGTTTTTCATTTTACATTTATATCTATGATCCATTTTGAGTTAATTTTGTGAAAGGTGTAAAGTCTGTGTCTAGATTCATTTTGTTGTGTGATATCCAGTTGTTCCAGCACCATTTGTCAAAAACACTATTGAATTGCCTTTGCTTCCTTTCAAAGATCAGTGGACTCCTTTTGTGTGGATCTATTTCTGGGCTCTCTTAGTTCCATTCCATTGATCTGTTTGTTTTTTCCCCAGTACCACACTGTTTTAATTTCTGTAGCTTTATAGGAAGTTGGATAGCATCAGTCCTCCAATTTCATTCTTTTTCTTCAAAATTGTATTGGCTATTCTAGGTCTTATGACTTTTCATATAAACTTTAGAATCAGTTTGTTAGTAGCCACAAAGTAACTTGATGGGATTTTGACTGGGATTGTGTTGAAACTATAGATCAAGTTAGGAAGAACTGACAACTTTTTTGTTTGTTTGTTTTGTTTATTTGGGGGAAGAACTGACATCTTAACAGTAGTGAAGTCTTCCTGTTCATGAACATGGAATATTTATTTAGTTCTTCTTTGATTTCTTTCATCCGAGTTTTATAGTTTGCCTCATACAGATCTTTTACATATCTTGTTAGATATATAATAAAGTATTTCCATTTTTATGTGAATGCAAATGGTGTTACATTTAAATTTCAGTTCCTAGTTGTTCTTTGCTGGCATATAGGAAAACAATTGACTGTTGTTTACTAAACTTGTGTCCTTAACCTTGCTATAGTTGCTTTTTATTTTTATTTTTTTAAAGATTTTATTTATTTATTTGACAGAGAGAGAGAGATCCTAAGTAGGCAGAGAAGCAGGCAGAGGGGGAGGGGGAAAGTAGGCTCCCTGCTGTGCAGAGAGCCCGATGTGGGGCTCGATGTGGGGCTCAATCCCGGGACCCAGAGATCATGACCTGAGCCAAAGGCAGAGGCTTAAACCACTGACCACACAAGCACCCCTATAGTTGCTTTTTAGTTCCAGGATTTCTTTTTGTTCTTTTTGTTGATTCTTTGGGATTTTCTACATAAAGTCATGTCATCTGAGAACAAGAAAGTTTTATTTTTTTCTTTCCAGTCTTTTTCTCTCCCACTGCCAGAAGCAGGATTGGATTTTCCTCTGATTTTCACAGTGAGAATCTGGTAGGGTTCCTGGGGCTAAAAATCATAAAAGTATGAGGGCCCCCAAAGAACTAGACCCCTTGGAGTTTTAAAACTGCAAGCTAGTTCACACCGAGCCCCCAACAATTACTCAGTTACAGGTTAGTGTGTCTACTGATATCGAGTCTAGCTGTAGACTTCTGCTCCTAGTAAGCTAATTCTTTGTATTCACCTGACTCTCCAGTTTTCTGGGAGCAATTTGCCCTATGACCTCAACTGTCTAATGATTCTGAGCTCCACTGATTTCCAGTTGTTGATTTTTAGATTTTTTTCTTATTGTGAGGATAGAAATGATAGCTTCTAAACTCTTTACATGTCAGAAGTTCTGTTCAGCTTTAACTTTTAAAACTCTCTGCCCCTCCACATCCACTCCTTAAGTCCAGAACAAGTAACAAGACCCTGGTTATGCCCCAGAGCACCACATGTAGAAGGCCCAGTATTATTAAGATGGATTTTAAAAGATAATGCTTGTCTAAGCACTTGTTATCATTACTTATGAATAGCATGTTCGCAGATAACAGCTGGTTACCAAAGATGGTGGGACTAACAAAGGCCTAATTAGTCATTTTTCCAGAAATACTGAGCACCTAAATGTGTGCTAAATTCTGTTGCAGATCTGAAAGACAGCAATGAAGATGTGCCGTGTCAGGTAGCTTATGTACTAGTTAGAGAACATAGATGATAAACAGATAAAATGTTCTGTATATCAGACTTTGAAAAACATGATGGAGAAAAATAAACATGGGTAGGGAAGAGGGAGTTCAAGGGCTGGAAGCAGGGGAAGGGAATACAGAACTAGGTAGGGTAGGCAAGGAAGGCTCCCTGAGAACATGCCCTTTGAGTAAATACCTATCTACCTGTCTGGCAGTGGGAGAGGAAAAGTAACCATTACAGGTTGGAAAGGAAGAAATAAAATGATCCTGTTCCCAGATGACCTGATTGTCTGTGTAGAAAATCCCAAAGAATCAATAACAACGAGTACCTTGGAAAGAACATTCCAGCAGAGGAACAGCCAGCAGAAGAGTCTGTGAATTTGATGTGTCCTTGATAATGAAAGATGAGTTGGCAGAGGAACCAGATTACACGAGGCCCTATTTTTATGCTGAGGTGGGCATGGTCTGACTTATGTATTAACAGCGTGAGTGTTGAGAAGAGACCATGGGGTTGCGGGCAAGGGCAGATGTAAGGACAGAAATTAGGAGGCTATAGCAGGGATCAGGAGGTGGCAAGTGCTTGGGTTCTGGGTATATTCTGAATGTAGACCAAGAGAATTTGCTGATGGATTAGACGTGCAAGGGGAGTAGAGGTCTCTGGTCATTAGAGGCCAAGCCATTTTTCACTCTGCCACAGGGCCTCCACACATGCTGTCCCTCTGCCCCAAATGCTCTTCCTCTGCTTAGCTCTTACTCATACTTCAGGTCTCAGCTCACTTCCTCGGGACTTCTCTCCTAGATTCTCCAGACTATGTCAGACTCCCTGATGGAGAGTCTCAACCCTATGTCTCTCCTTCAGAGCATCCCAGTGACCATTTTATGCTTTTTTTAATGGGATCATTGGACCAATGTCTGACTCCTCCTCCAAACCACAAGCTCCATATGAAGAGATCTATCTATAGCTCTCTGTGCGATGCCAGTACACATTTGCTGAGTGATCTTTCAACCACACTCTCCAGGACCAAATGAAATCAACTTGAATGTCTTCGGTGCTATTTGCTCTAAGGCCAAAACAGCTGCTTGGCTTCTTTATTCATTTGTGGCATGCATGTCAACTTAGCACCGTACCCATGCTGGCTTATACTACAGAGACAAGATTCGAGATGAACATAAGATTTTCCACCTTGAGAGTACATGGAAGGTGACAGGAAGTCTTCCATTCTTTCATCTTGACTCCCCAAAATACAAAGCACAGGTATATCTTTGCTCCTGTTCTTAATGTTTACCAACCACATGGTCATGAACTAGTCAGGAATCAGGTGGGGCTAAAGGGTGTTTTGAAAAATCTAGCTTTAGCATTATTGTTATTTGCTTTTATAAAGTATAAGTTTTCCTTTCTGCTTCCTGGGAATCAGCATCCCCTACTGAGATCTGTGTTGTCTTTGGTCAAGGGTCTACCTTGATTTGTAATTAAGTTGTTTAGGAAGAGGAGGAAGAATGTGGTCTGGGGCCCATCTCGGGAGGTCTCTGGCATCCACCCTTCAGTGACCCCTAATTGCAGCCTCCTGCCCCCACAGCCTCTGCCCTGATCAGCCCACCTGCCTCTTTTTTGCTCAGACTCACCCATCTGTCACCATATCTACCTAGTAGTATCTGCTTACTTCTATCTGCTCCTGGCTATCTCTTCTTCCTCCATTGTCCCCTTCCTTCTCTCTCAGCTCCTTCCCAGACTCCTGCTCACCTTCTCCCCACTGGATTTTGTCCACCTCCCAATCTAGGGCTCCTGAGGTTCCAGCTCAGTCTGCCCTTCTGAGCCACAGACCCACCCAGCATCTCCATGTAGAAAGCCAAGGGAGTCTCAAATTTAGCAGTGCCTGGCACCAGGCTTGCCTGCAGTTTGGAAAACTCTTTTGCCCAGGCCCACCATCTCCCCAGCCACTTAAACCCAAACCCACTAGATTCCCCTCTCCTTCTAGGCTGCATCCTTGCTTCCCATCTCTTCCATTTGCCACCATTCCTGTTCCCTATTCTCCATCACCATGGCCATAGCCTTGTTTCAGGACCATGTTCCTTTCTGGAAACATCCTCCCAGCTAGGCCCCTTTGCCTCCAGCTTCACAAAATGCAAGTGTGATCCTGTCTGCACCCTCTGAACATCCCCAACATTCTCAGGATGAAGTTCAGGGTCCTTAGGTCAGATAAGGCCTTCTTTCCAGTCCCTCCCCAAACCTCTGCCCTGCCCTCTGGCCGTCCTGAGCCTTTCTCAGTTCCCCACACTCATCACATTCTCTCTGCAAATGCTCTTCTGACAGGACAGCCCTCTGCACCCCATCCCCCAACTCCAGCACCCCCTTTTCCCCACCCTAAGCCAGTTTCTTTAGTGCTCAGCTTCAGGCTGATGGAGGTGCTCTCTCCTGCAGGTCTCCCCAGCCCCTCAGACTGCTTACCTCCCCTCATTCTCAGGCCTACCTCATCGTTAGACTCACATGGGAAACTGCAAAAATAGATGTAAAAAAAAAAACCAAACACACAAATAAAATAAAAAATAAGTGAAAACACACAGAGGCCCAGGCCACAGCCCAGGTCAACGAAATCCAAATCTCCACTGGTTGCCAGCAGAGCACAGAGCAGGTGCCAGCAACCTGGGGGCTGATGTAGACCAGAGGGCCCTGTCTGTCTGTGGTGCTGTCTGTCTCTCACAGGCTTGACCGGGGTGAGGACACCCCATTTCATGGAGGAAAAAGATAATAAGAGCTAAATTGTCAAAAAAAAAAAAAAAAAAAAAAGAGCTAAATCATCAGGAGACCTTCTGGGCCAGGCACTATTAACACTTGCCATGCATTCTCTTGTTTACTCCGTGAGTGAACAGCCACCCTGTGAAGTATATAACGACTATCCCTCCATTTTACAGATGGGAAAACTGAAGCACAGAGATTAATTTGCCCAGGTAACAGTATGCATCTAGGAAATATCTGTTCCCCAGTGATTTCAAGTGCACATCAGGAACAGAAGAAAAGGCTTTACAAGTTACTCCTTGTTCATATATTCACTCAGTCACTCATTTTTAAGTTTTTGTTAAAAACTCATAGTTGCCCCCAATGTTACGTTAGTTTCAGGTGTATGACAGAGTGATTGGACAAGTCTATATGTTGTGCTGTGCTCACCACAATAAACGTGGCCACCATCTGTCACCATATGATGCTATTACAGTATCATCGACTATATTCCCTGTGCTGTACCTTTCATTCCGTGACTTACTCATTCCATAACTAGAAGTCTGTACCTCCCACTCCCCTTCACCCATTTGGCCCATCTCCCACCCGCTCCTCTCTGGCAACCACGTTTGTTTATTCTCTGTCTCATGCATTCATTTTTTCCCCTTCATCCTTGAGCACCTGCTACATTCTTTCAATGACAATTCTATAAATAACCAAAAGCCCATTCTGGGTGAGATGCTGAGAATTAAAAAAATAAGACCACTGCCCTTAGGAGTCCTCTTAGTAAAAGGAAGGAATAGAAACAAAATCATAGATAATTATAATACATTGAAGTAAGTTTTGTGATTAAGGGACACTCAGGGGATTCTAGGAGTCCACAGTGTGCCCCCCAGGGGAATCCTAAAGGCTAAAGAGTTAAAGGGGGAAAAGCCGGGGGAGGAAGGCATTCCAGGAAGGTAGAGAGGCTGAAGCAAGGCTCTGCGATGCCTCTAGGCTTGAGCATTAGGAGGAGTCACAAACACAGACATCTGCTGGGGCTGATGGGAAGTGAAAGTGGTTGAATCCAGCAGGTGTAAGAGAAAGAACAGCATTTCCAAGCAGTGACACCAGGTGGCTGATGTGCCGGCTGCAGCATCTTGGGGTGGTCTGGATGGTGTTAAGTGGGAAGAGCATAGGCTGCCCAGAGGGCACTCCTTCTGCCCAGACACTGCTATTCATGCTGGGCTATGGACCCAGAATGGCCAGACCTGTAAACTTTTTAAAAAGAAGCTGGAAATCTGGCTTTAATTGAAATCTGAAGATCTTTGAATGTTGGCAACAAATTCAGTTAAATAAAAGTTAAATAAAAATGTGGGATGGATGGCACCCTCGGGCCAGCCAGAGTACCCTCCATGAGTCCTGGCAGGGTCTTGGAGAGGTAGGAGCCATGTAGATCTGGTTTTAGAAAGGTCCTAAATGGCCATATGTGGTATAGATTAGAGGTACCGAGACAAGACCCGGAGCTAAGGTGGGAAGCAGGCAGCCAGAGAGATGGGGAGGTACTAGGAGCATACTGGGGCGAGCAGGCTGGAGATAAGGTGCAGAAGAGGTGACCTTGTGAGGTGAAGGAGTGGCTGGCGGCTTCCCCAGCCATATCATGGGGCTGAGGCACTGCGGGCCCAGCAGCCATGGGAGGTTTTCTGCTGATAGGTCACAGGCATCACTGTGAGGGACAGGAAGCATCTAGGTGTGGGGCAAGGAGGGGAGGAAGGGAGTCCCCAAGAGAAATCACCAGGAAGGGGGAAAAAAATATTTTGTTCCTGCCAATGAATAGCTAACAAAGTATCTTCACACAAACACCCACACACACCCCACCCCCGCTTTGCATTCGCCCCTCCCAGCACATCTGTGGCCTCCCTGTCATCTCATGCTTCTTGAAGAGGGGTTAAGATCCAAAGAGGTCTAGAAACACTCTGGACTCACACAGAGCCAAGTTCACTCTGAACCCTTGGTACCTTCTCAGCTTGGGCCAGGCAACTGGTAATCAGTAGCCCAGACCAGCATGTCTGACACCCAGGCTGCACCCTGACCTGTGACTTCAGAAACCCTGGGTGTGGGACCCAGGCACCAGGATCCTTACAGCTTCCCAAGTGGTTCCAGTGTTCAGCAGGGGTGGGAACTGCTGCTTTATATTCTAGGCACAGCCTCCAAGTTGCTCTTGACCCAAAATGATTATTAATAGCTCTCCCTTTCACTCTCCAAGGTGACCCAATTTGAAAAATGAAGTATATGATTGTCCCCTCTTACAATCTACGGAAATAGGGAATCACAGGATAAACTTATTTTTAAACTCTTGGGTTATATTTTCAAATAATAGGCTCAGTAGGGTTTTCTTCAATCTCTGAACACTTTTTCAGGTGAAATTCCCCTAAATTGGGTTGGCAAGCTAAGGTCCCACAGTCCCAATCCAGCCCACTGCCTGTTTTTGCAATAAAGTTTTATCTGAATGCAGTCACACCCACTCATTTCTGGCTTATCTAGTGCTACTTTCTGCTACAATGGCAGAGCACAGTACTTACAACAGAAACCATGTGGCCCACAAAGCCTAAAATGTTTACTGTCTGGCCCTTTACAGAAAAAGTCTGATTTGCCTGTTTGTAACATTGAGTCCAGTTGTTAAGTTACATTATATCTCTGGGTGTCCCAAAAGATGGGTTGGGAAATGGAATGACTAAGGTCAACCATGCAGGCAATCAGCCATGCCTATGTGATTGACCCCCCAATAAAAACCCTTTTGTTTGTTTGTCTGCTTATTTAATAAAGTGTGAGTGGAGACTTATCTAGGGCTGTCACACATTCACCAGAGGTGTTCAGGGGTTCCTGTAGTTTGAGGAACCCCAAGACTAGCCTCAGTTTCCACGATTTGATAGAAGCATTCTCAGAGCTCAGAAAAGCTGTTATACAGTTAATTATGACAAAAAGGTCCAGATTAGAATCAGCAAAGGAGAAAGGCACATTGGGCAGAGTCCAGGAGACATGAGACACAAGGTTCCAGTTTTCCTCTCCCAGTGGAGTCTCAGGAACAGTGCTTGCTTCTCCCAACAACACGCATGGAGCGTTGCTAGCCAGAATAGCTCACCCAAGCCTTGGGGTCCCGGGTTCTTACTGTGGCTCAGTCACATAGGCATGGCTGACTGCCTGCATGGCTGACCTTAGTCATTGAATTTCCCACCCCTGTGGAGGTCAAGCTGATATATGGCGTGGCCTAAGGGCCCCATCATAAAAATCACATTGTTAGCTAGTACAGACCATCTGCAGTGGCCCAAGTCACCCAGATCAAGAAGGGCATTGTTGCCAGGAAGGATATACCAAAGACTTAGAGGTTAGCTTCTAGGAGCAGGTCAAGGGTCAAACCTTTCTTTGGAATGGGCTGGGTGTGGACAACCCAGAATGATGAGTTAATTCTTTAATGCATATTTCCTTTTATGGGCGAAGCTACCTGGTAAGGAATTCCAAGGTGACACCAGTGCCTCTTTTACTGCAACAGGCTCAAGGTCAGACTGCAGGCCCAGTCCTCAGCACGTCCCAGCCACCTGGGCCGCGCTAACACAGCCCCATGCCTAGTCTCCAATCCAGACTCATTCGATGGAACCTCCAGGGCTGGGGCCTGGACATCACTACTTATAGATCGTATCCCTAGAGATTTGATACTGAGATAGGTTTAAGAAGCCCTTGGTATAGGCTCTGGGACCACCTCTATGGACAGGGTGGAGATAAGCCCAGTGGAGAGGTGTAGAAGCTGGGAACATATTCTTCCTGGAGGGTCAGGAAGTGCTATTTATGCTGGGCCTGGGGGAACTAGCAAGGTTTAAGTCAGGGGAGGGGGAGATGTAGAGACAGAGGAGGAAGGGGACACTAGAGAGGACTATAGGCTGGAAGGAGAGACAGAGGCTTAAGCCCCCAAAGCCTTTAATGCCATTGGACTTGGTTTTGCAGCTAATGGGCATCTAATGAGGCTCTTTGGTGCTGGGTATGTCAGGCTCAGAGCTGTGCTTTAAAGAAAGAAGTCCCAGGGTGCCTGGGTGGCTCAATGAGTTAATGCCTCTGCCTTCGGCTCAGATCATAATCCTGGGGTCCTGGGATGGAGCCCCGCGTCGGGTTCTCTGCTCAGCGGGGAGCCTGCTTCCCTTCCTCTCTCTCTGCCTGCCTCTCTGCCTACTTGTGATCTCTCTCTATCAAATAAATAAATAAAATCTTAAAAAAAAAATAAAGAAAGCAGTCCCTTGGCCAATGCAGGCTAGACTCTAAGTGAGGTGGGAAGAGGGAGAGGACAGCCAGGGCAGGAGGGACCCCCTGAGCAGTCCTGGGAACAGAACCATCCATCATTAGTTCACCAAATACTCACTTCATACCTGCTACACACCAAGCCCCATTCTAGGCACTGAGGGCCCAACAGTGAACATCACACAGTGCCTACCATTGTTGGGCTGGCAAACAGCCCAACAACCAACAAACATACAGCATGTCAAGGGAAGCTAAGTGCTGTGGAGGAAGATACCAAAGGGTAAGGAGCATGGGAAGTGAGAGAAAGATTTCTACAAGAGTAGAGTACAGAGGCCTCTCTGATAAGGTAACATTTGAGAGAAGTGAGTCAAGTAGTTGTTGGCTGAGGGTGTGGGGGGTGGGAGAACATTCCAGGGAGAGAGAATCGCAAGTGCAAAGGCCCTGAGGTGGCCATGAGCATGACAGTGAGAGTGGTATCAGTGGAGCTAGAAATATGGGGGCAGATGTGAATATATTTATGGAGAACCCGTAAGATTTATGAGTAATTGTATGGTGGGTAAATGGTGTGGCTTAGGTTTGGCTTAAGGTAGGGGTGCTTAACAATTGTCTACACTTTAAAATCAGGTGTGGACCATTTAAAAATTCTAGTGTCAGTGCTCTATTATTCTGTTTATCTGAAGTTCAAAAGTGACAAAACTACCCAGAATGTATAAGGAACTCTGACCACTCAATAATAAATAGACCATGCTATTTAAAACTGGGCCAAAAAAAAATTTATATATATACAGACACATCCCAAAAGAAGATATGCAAATGGCCAGTAAGCCCATGAGAAGATGCTCAATATAATTTGACATCATGGAAATGTAAATTGAAGGCACACTGAGATATTACTACATACCTACTAGAAAGACTAAAATTGAGACTGACCATACTAAATGCTGACAAGGCTGTGGAGCAATGGGAACTCTCATACACTGCTGGTGGGAATGAAAAATGTTATAGTCACTCTAGCAAACAATTGAGCAGTTTCTTATAAAGCTAACATAACTTTACCATATAATCTGACATTTCTACTTCAATGTATTTACCCAAAGGAAATAAAAAACGTATGTTCACACAAAGACTTTCTTATATATGAATCTTCATAGCAGCTTTATTCATATTAGCTGACAATGGAAACAGTTCGGTGACCAATAACAGGTGAGTGTGTGAACGAACTGTGATATACCTACACAGTGGGGTACTACGCAACCATAAATAGGGATGAGCCAATGACACATATGCAGCGACACAAGTATATGTATTTGTCAAGACTCAATTGCACACCTAAAATGGAATATTTTAGTATCAATGAATTATACTTCAGTAGAGCTGATTGAAAAGAAAACCCATCTTTAATGGCAGAGGTCAGAATAGTGGGTACCTGGGGGAGGGGGCACTCCTGCCTGGAGAGGGCACAAGATAGCCTGCTGGGGGACAGGAAGTACCTGATACCCTGATCTGGGTGGCCACCATAAGGATGTATACTTAGGTTAAGACTCATTGAACGTATACTCAGATTTATGCACTTTACCATGCGTAAATTATACTTAAAATTTAAAAAGTAATGATGTCTGGACCTCACTCCTAGAAACTGGGATTTAACTGGTCCAAGAATGTTGTCCCAAGCTTTGCTATATTTTAGGGGCTCCTAGGAGAGCTGAAAATCCAGCCAGAGCTGAGAGCCACCGTTTTCAGAGACAGGAAGGAGAACAGTGTTGAGTTTGAGGACTGGGGCATAGTCTGACCACCATTCCTGGTCTGGTGGCGTATTCAGGGCTGGGGAGGATGCTCAGTTCAGCTTTGGCTTTCAGGGGATTTGAGGTGAGGGTGGGTCTTCTGAGCTTCTATATGGACACACACAAGGCTGAGCAGGGTCCTCCGGACTTGGAGACTGTAGATAGAACTGTGTGCTGAGTACTCTCATGAAATGTGTACTTGGTGGGGTTTGCTGCTTTTCCTACTCCTAGGGCTAGATGGCAGCAGACGAAGGCACACAGGACACCTTACGCCTCCAGTTCAAGGCCATGCAGGAGATGCAGCACAAGAGGTTACAGAAGCAGATGGAGAAACAGAAGGAAAAGGAATTGAGCCTCGAAATCAAAGTTGATGACCAAAAAGAGTCCTTTGAGATCTCCGATGGCCTCAGCCTTCTCCAAGCTGGGGAGCAAAACTCGAAAAACAGCTTTGAGCAGAGGTAAATGCAAGTTTGAACTCTCCCAGGAGCACTGGAGGGAGAGGGAGAGAGGGGGTGAACTGATCACAGACCACTGGACTGATCAGGTTGATTAGATGTATGTTTCTAAGTTGAGCCACAAATGTCTGATAGATCTGTGCCCCTGTGGATATAAGTTTGTATGAATTGTATTTAAAAATCATTTTAAGTCAAATGGAAAACTGGAAGCTCATCAGGGTGTAGTTTATTCACTTGAATTTTCTTATTCAGTCTCTCTTTCATGAAAATCGTGTTTGGGTTTCTGAGGAGCTGATTGGCTAACTGTCATGGTTCATAAAAGATCATTGCTCCAAACTCTCATCTGGGATCATTCTCCTATGCCAATTTCCCTCTTCTGACACATAACAATCCATAAACATACCTGCATAAAAAAGCTCTTGATTCATTCCTTGGTTCTTTGCAGTGAAAAGGTTGAAAGGAGTTCAGAATCTTCTCATTTTGCTCTAAATTCAGCAATATCACAGATGCATATTGATTTATTCTTGCTATTAGAAACAGAAGGCTATGTTGATACAAGATTCTCTGCAAGTAAAAAAAAAAAAAAAAGAAAAAAGAAAAAAGAAAGAAAGAAAGAAAAGAAGAAAAAGAAACCATAATAATTGTTGAGTTGTCTCTTTGTTTCTGGTTTGGCCCAGCATCTCTCTTCTCCGTTTTGAGATTCTACTTTTTATGATTTCTCAATTTTCAAAATATTATGCTAAAAAATGCTAATTGGGAAAAACATACAGGTTGTTCATTAATTGAAAAAGTTCCTATGGCTATTAGCTCTAAGTTAACTCCAGGCCTACTTCCCAATGATCTTTCCCCAAATCGGGAGAAGCTGGAATTGGTGGAGACTTGTGCCATTGGTAGAATAACAACACTAATGATAATACCAGGGGCCTCTGGGCAGCACAGTCAGTTAAACATCCAACTTTTGATTTCAGCTCAGGTCTTGTTTTAAGGGTCATGAGGTCATGAGTTCAAGCCCTGCGTTGGGCTCCATGCTGGATGTGGAGCCTACTTTATTTTATTTTGTTTTATTTTATTTTATTTTATTTTATTTTATTTTACTTTATTAAAAGATTTTATTTATTTATGTGACAGAGAGACACAGCGAGAGAGGGAACACAAGCAGGGGCAGAGAGAGAGGGAGAAGCAGGCTCCCAGCTGAGCAGAGAGCCCGATGCAGGGCTCAATCCCAGAACCCTGAGCAGAAGGCAGAGGTTCAACTCCACTGAGCCACGCAGGCCCCCGTCGTACATGCCCGTTCTTACCGCCACCTAGTGTCTGGCCGGGTACAGCACACCTGCGCGGCAGAAGCCTGACTCCCGCCCATTGCTCTCTGTAATTCTTTCCCTTGTAGGATGCTTGAAGATGAGGTTGCACACCTTCGAGAGCAGCTCAGGGAGACGGTGGATGAAAATGGGCGATTGTACAAGCTGCTGAAGGAAAGGGACTTTGAAATCAAACATCTCAAAAAGAAAATAGAAGAGGACAGATTTGCCTTCACAGGTAGCCGCAGCGTGGCTGTGAAAATCCCCACCCCACCCCACCCCCGCCCTGACCGAGAAGTACCCGTAGCGGGCTCAGCCGCCGCCACCGTGGAGCACCCCTGAACAGGGCAAACAGCAGGTTGCAGAGGGCAGGTGCTCAAGAGAGAGTGCCAAGGGCCAGCTTCGGTCAGGCTTGTCCAGATGAGGGCGGGAAGTGAAGCATCGAGTGGAGGAAGAGAGCAGGCCGGGGAGGCCAGTGTGCCAGGAAATGGGAGTGCGAGAACAGCGGGGACAGTCAGCAGGCTTTCCGGGCAGTGCTGATGGCCCATCTAGGACTCACAATAGGTGCTCTCCATAGGTTCTTGCTGCATGTCAGTGGGCTAGTGGGATCCATTCTGAGCCACCCAGGTGCCCCTGGAATTGGTGGAGACTTAAACAATCACCAAAGCATTGTGTTTGGCTCAGACATTGTATTTGGATGTGAAAAAACCCCAGTGGAAGTAGGCATTTTCCCCACAGCATGTGCTGCCACAGAAAAGTGGATGGGACAGGGAAGGTAGCTGTTCTGAGGGGATTTCCTAGGACCCTGGAGGGTCTAGAGTGGGGCTTGCCTTCACGTGGGGCTGGACTTTGGCTCTGTTGGTAGGGACGTTGGCCTGTGGTCCTGGAGTTGACCTTAGCTCTGTGGGTGTGGGCTGGACATTGGCTCTGTGGTTATAAGCTAGACCTTGGCCCTGCAGATCTGGTGGGGACTTTGGCCCTGACTGTCCTCTATTCCATCTATACCCATTGAGCAATTCCCAGGTAGCTGACTAAACCAGAAAGTTGGTGTAACCAATCACAGATAACAACGGGCCTCTGCTGCCATCTGCCAGGGAGTCCCTCCCTGCCTTCAAGAGCCAGTCTCTTTAAGTGTGGGTGCATACAAAGCACCAGTACTGAATGAAAAAGCAAAGGGAATTTGGTATCCTAAAGACCCTGGGTAGCCCAATGCGTCTCCCTCCATTCTTTGGGCCTCTTCTGTCTAAAACAAAAACCACACTGAGGAGATGGAGTTGTGAGACATAGAAACACACCCAGCCTGGCTCGAGCTCAGATGTGAAGGGGCAACTTGCCCTTGGACAGGGCTCTAGAGAAGCCCATAAGCTGTAGGGGGAAGCACAAGATGCTTCCTCACCCTGGGAGACTGGGGATCTGGGGGTCCCTCCCTCTTGCCCAACCTGTCCCATGCTCTCTCTTTGTCGTCTCTGCCTGCTTGCTCATGGCCTCCTCTGATTCCCAGCCCTAACACTTCCTCAAGACCGCTTGAATCCAGTCCTTGCTGTGCAGTTCCCATTTCTGATTTCCAACGTCAAGTCTGGAACAGAAAAGTCTGATGGGCCTGGCGCATGTTTTTAGACCAGGCCACAAGGAATGGGCTGCTGACAGCTGACAGACTGGTTTTCTTTTAGCTGGATCTTTGGTGATTGCTTTAATTCTGTTTTTTTAAAAACTCTATTTCTTTGTATGAGTTTTTAGTGATTGCTCAGGTGAGCACAAGATATGTACCTTTTCATAGTCTACTTAGAATTAGTATTTTGCCGCCTCAAGCAGAATGAAGAAACGACCACCCTATCGGTCCCTTTGCCCTCCCCTGTAGAATGCAGCTTTATACATATTGTATCTCTATATATTGAAAATCCCAACAAACAGTGTTATAATATTTGCTCTCAACCATTACACATAAAAAGCCTAAGGAGACACAAATAGCCTATTATATTTACCCATATATTTAGCATTTTTGTGCTTGTCCATTCATTGCTGCCCCCTTACCATGTGGTTGAAGCTTCAAGAGTGGGGTTTAGGAAAGCCGAAAAAAAAATTTTTTTTTTCTTATTTTCTCTGAGTCCCCCTTCCTGCCCTTTAGACTAGAAAGGGCCTAGTAGGAACACCTGGGTGGCTCAGTCAGTTTAGCATCTGCCTTTGGCCCGGGTCCTGATCTCAGGGTCCTGGGATCAAGTTCCCCATCCGGCTTCCTGTTCAGCAGGGAGTCTGCTTCTCCCTCTCCCTCTGCCTGTCTCCCCAGCTTGTACACTCTCTTTCTTTCTCTCTGAAATAAGTAAAAATCTTAAAAAAAAAAAAAAAAAAGACTAGAGAGGGCCTCTCTTGGACCTCTTCATGACCTCTAGTTCCGGGATTTTTGAGTCCTGGAAGGAAAACATAACCCAGAAAACTCGCTGCTGGGCCATGTGTACTTCTAGGTCTGGCTGCCATCCCCATGTTCTGAGCCCTTTCTCTTGAAGCGTCCCTGCCCTCTTCAGCAGATGGAAGATGGCCAAGGGCAGCCACTCCTAGTTGCCCTACTCGGTGCCGGGCCCAGGCCATCAGCAGCAAGCCTGGGCTGAGTCGCCTTGAAAGCCATCCAGCATGCTTGTTTACCTTCCACCAGTTGTCACTCTCAGGCTGTTCTGAGGCTTGTGACAGTCATATTAAAAAGCAGGCCTAGAAAGGTGCCCCTGCCAGTTACCCATTGCTAGAGTGGCAGAAGCGTTCAGAGAACTTGCAGACCATCTGACCAGACCTGCCATTGCACAGCTGGGCTGGGGGCTCTCAGGCTGTCCAGTCAGTCAGTAGCCAAGGTGGGCAAAGTCTCGTTGCCTGCCATCGGCACAGCACCACATCTTTCAACTTCCCACATTCCCATCCTTCCAGCTACCTCTTCCCCAGCCTCCTGCCCTTGCCCACTGTGTTCCAGCTACTCTGCACTGCCTGATGGTCCTCAGATACTCCAAACATATTCCTGCCTCTGGACCTTTG
Organism: Lutra lutra; assembly: GCF_902655055.1. Classification (NCBI taxonomy): domain Eukaryota; kingdom Metazoa; phylum Chordata; class Mammalia; order Carnivora; family Mustelidae; genus Lutra; species Lutra lutra. The sequence continues at coordinate 151,078,478 of NC_062278.1, forward strand.
CACTCGCTGTGTCCTCTACTTAGAATACTTTTCCTAGTTGAGAACACTCTTCTTTATGGCTTGACCCTCACTTCATTATTCATCCAGGTCTCTGTGCACACGGATCTCCTCGGACATGCCTTTCCTCCTGGACTAAACTAAACTCCAACTAAAATAGTGTCACCGATCCCTCTCACCCTCTTGCCCAGCTTCCCTTTATTTCATAGCCCATGGTCCTCCTGGACATTGGAATATATATTTATTTGTTTTTTATTATCTTTCGTCCCAGCTAGAATGTAAACTCCATAAGTCTTTTTTATTCACCATTAAATCCCTAGTACAGAGAGTGCCCAATACTTGATGAAACCCAAAAAATATTTACAAATGGATGCGTGCGTTTGTACTGGTAAGGTGTCACCACAAAACTGTGTGCAGGAAACCAGCATGTAATGTCAGCAGCATTCAGCAAGAAGCATGGATTAAGCTCAAACATCTGGGGTTAATTGGGGCTCAGCAGATCTAGGCCAGGCCTGGCTAGGGCGGTTCAGCTTTGTTCCACGTGTCTCTTCCTCTTCCTGGGACCAGTCAGCTGGTCTGGCTGTGTACTTGTGGACAGTACAAGCAAAAAGAGGGGGAATTAACTGCCCAAGTCCTGTTCAAGCCTCTACCTGTGCCTTATCTGCTAACAACCCATTGGCCAAACAAGTCATTGGCTGAGCCAGAGTCAGGCAGGCATAGAAGGGTCGAGGGGGTACACCCTATTGGCTAGAGGGCACGGCAGAGTCATAGAGCCTAGGGTGTGGATATGTAACCCTGTCATTGAGGAGGACATGAAGAATTGGGGCAATAAACTTACATCCCATAGAAGTAAAATGTATACTTTTCGGAGCAGCTGCATTTCTACTCATTGGAGTTGGGTTTCAGGGTTCCCAGGTACGTGGTCACTTGCCTGAGGCTCTGCCCTTCCATGAGTGTTCTAGCTTTTAAAACCCCGGGGCCACTGGTAGTGTGCCATGAGTTTGATGTGTAGGCCTGTGTGTTTCACTGACCTCTCTGTTTTACTTTATTGTAGGGACAGCCGGTGTGGCCGGGGATGCGATTGCCACCAAGGTTGTGGAGCTGTCCAAAAAGAACCGGGTGCTGGCAGCAGAGTCGGAGAGCGCAAAAACCAGAGTCAGGCAGCTGGGCAGTCGTGTCCGGGAGCTGGAGCGGGAAGTGAGGGGCCTTGGTCATTTTCCTGCCCCCAGAGGGGACTCCCAGGGCCCTGGTCTACTCCTCCAGAGAGGGAGCCACATGTAGATGCTTTGGGTCCTTCTGAAGGGCTGGTGGGTCAGTGTTTACAAGAGTTCCTCAGTCTTTGTCATGTCCTGGGGCGGGGGGGAGTGTGTCTAGAAGCAAGGGGGGACACAGGGCACAGGGAGGCAGCCATCAGGGTGGTTAGGACTCGGATCTGGAGCCTGACCACCTGGGTGTGAAATTCAGTTTCATCACTAACCTGCTTTGTGACTTCCAGTAGGTTATAAACGCACCGTGCCTCAGTTTCCTCCATCTGACACATACAGTACTAACAGTACTAACTGTAAGGTTTTTCTGACCATTAGGAGATGTAACAGTGTAAAACGTTTCAACCTGTGCCTGGCAGGTAGCAAGCACTAGGTAAACATTTGTACCTAAATTAACAGGGATCCTTGCTAGTGTGAAGCTAGACCCGGAAGCACTCCAGCAGCTCGTCTCACTTTTGCCATCTTCCTCTTTCTGCTGCCCCCTCTCCTCCCACTGCTAGTCACAGACCCCCCTCTTGCAAGGACACAGCCCAAGCAGTTCATGGTACCTTTGGAGCTGGGATGGAATCCACGTGCTACAGAAAACCTATGTAGCTCTCTTATGTGGTTTATATTAATATTAATTAACTTAATAATAATATGGCTATATTAGGGGGCTTTCTTGAGTCACACAGCACACAGTGGTGCCTCATTGTGACCCCAATTCTGTGACCCTCCACAGTCCCCCTCAGTTGTTAAATGCTGCCACTGAATTAGAACTTCGTTATTCTGTAACAAATGGTCTGAGAACCACCTCAAGCTCTGTGCCAGGAGCAGAATAGGCATGGGCCTTGCCCTCCTCAGAGGCAGACCCAGCACCAAGGGCCCCTTAGAGGAGGGGATGCACACAGTGGGTCCCTGGAGGGTGGGAAGGGGCCACACCGGCAAAGGTGTGGGATGCCCCCTCCAGCCCCCATGCAGAGGGCTCAGCAGGCGCCAAGGCCCTGAGTGGGGATGAAGGTCTGAGAGGAAACCCAGGTGGCCAAGAGTAGAGGAAGATGAAGTTAGAGAGGTGGGAGGGCAGGTCACCCCCGGCCTTGTCAGATGTGGTCTGGTCTTTGGGTGAACAACTGGGAAAGCTTTAAAAGGGCTGTATGAAGCTCTGGGCTCGGCTCCAGGCCCTGAGCCAGTGGGGCAGTTTCTTAGCATCTCTGACCCTGTCTTCCTGTCTGCCACATGAAGTCCATTATCCCTTTACATTGTGCCTCCCAGATTGTGGACGGAGCTCCAGGATATGGACCACGGCTGCAGTATTAAGTGTGAAGCTGTTAGTGAATCCTAGTGTGTGACTGGGGAGTGGGCCAGATGATCCATTAAACCCTCTCCCATTGCAGAGCTGTTTGTAGGGGCGAGTTCTTCCGTGAATGGTCCTAAAGTGAGCTGAAAGGTGAACCAGTGAGATCCAGTAACCACACACCTGGCGGTGACATGGAGCACTGCACTCAGGCCTCACAGTTGCCAAACAGAATCCAATATTAAGTGCAAGGTTTGCTTTGCAGCTGCAGGTGGCCCTGGCCAAACTACCAGCCACAGCGGCCACCAACGCGGAAGCCAAGGCGTCGAGAGCTCAGATGGGAGACAGAGCCTTGGTATGAATTCTCTTCTGTGCTGGGGAGTCTGTGAGGCAGCCATGGGCCTGGGCTTCCTGTCCTCTGTGGGAGTGTAGGCGCCTCCGTCCGGGGTCCACCCCACTGAGCCAGTGCCCACCAGTGAAAAGCATCCTCAGCATGGCCATCAGGGAACAGTAACCAAGTCTGTGGCCTGAGGACAAGAATGTCCGCAGTGGAGGTTAGTGAAGGACTAACAGATTCAGTCCCCAGAGAGGGAGAACAGGAAGGGCCCGAGGACCCTCGAAACCTAGAATTTCAAGACCAGCAGGGAAGGCCTGGTCCAAATGGCCTCCCACTCTCAGCCCAGCAGTATCCTTTGTAGCATCCTCACTGGGAAGACATCCAGCCGCTTACTTACCCCAGGACAGGGAGTGCATTACTGCCCAATTGAGTCCTGTTGGGGGTGAGGGGACATTTCATATTGTGAGAAGTCTTCCCTTTTTGGAGCTCTAAATCTACAAAGTTGGGGTGACTGTTGGGAATGGTGGCTTGTTCCCCAGATTCCGTTCTACTCGGCCAGTGAGTAGGGCCTGGAACCCAGGCAATGGGAATTGCGGCTCCATGAAAGGAAGGCAGTGTGACTCTATGGGCTCCAGGGAGGGGCGTGGAGCCCATGCCAGATAATAAGGAACCTCAGAGTCTTTAGAACAACCCAGGAGGCCTCCCAGTGGTGTTCTTGGGGATACAAGGAGCCAAACCTTAGGACTCCGTGTTTAGTGCTCCTTTTCCAGCTCCACCTCCCTTTGCCTACAACTCAGGGTCAAGCCACCGCTTGCCTCTCTTGGGGAGAATTCAGCCTTCAGTCTATAGTGATAGGCCCCCAGAGTTCCCATGGTGGGGAATCTAGGGGGGTGAAGGCTAGTCTTGGGTAACTCTGTCTCATGTCTGGGGAGGTGATAGAGGGGCTCTGCCCTTGGCAGGGGCTGTTCTGTAGAGTTTTTCCTGGTTCCAGGGGACATTGCTAAGCAGCTCCCAGTTTATCCAAAACATTGAGTTGCCATGTCCCTGATGAGGCCGCCATTGATGGGAGGATGCTCGTTCAGTCACTTTTTGGGCGTGATAGGTTTTTCTGAGCCCTGTGACACAGGGAATCCAAGACAGGGCCTCTGTCCACAGGGGAGCCCAGGAGGGGAGATGAGTAGCCACACCGAAGGGAAGCAGGGACAGGGCCTCCGAAAGAGCCTCAGGGCCTCAGAGTTCACAGAGGGAGCACACCCTCCCTGTGAGACTGCCAGGAGGTGGGCTGGAGGAGGGGGTCCTGGGGTGGGCCTTGCTGCAGAAGGGGGATGGTGGGGCAGGTTCCCTCCAACAGGAGCCATACAGGCCAAGGCTGAGAGGCCAGGGAGCACTAAGTATCCCTATTCTGTTTGCTAGCTGGGTGTTGGCTGGACAGTGTTTTGCTGCAGCCCTGGGCCCACAAGGGGAAAGGGGAATGTAAGCCACACAAGGCTAGGGTGGGGTCACCCACGGAGGGCGGCCTTGACCGACCAGCAGCTAGAGCTGGAGCTCTCAGCTTTGCTTAGTGGCCGCAGGGAGCCTGGCAGGCTTCTGACAGAAGAGGGGGTAACGGGCGGCAAGCCTCCGTTCAGCTGTACCCTGTGTTTTCCAGGGCACCTTCTGGTCAGAGAGAGAACCAAAGCAGCATGCACCCTCACTACCTCATTCAGGGTAGCCCAAGCCTGAACCACACTTCAGAGGTCTATGCGGGGGCCAAAGCACATTCCAGAGTGGAGCTGAATGGCCTGTCCCCACATGGCATGGTGGGCGCGGGGCTCCCCGAGGCTGAGCTGCGAGAGTACTGGCATCATCTGTTCCCCCCGCACTGCGTTGCAGTTACTCCCTCACAGAAAATAGCCCAGGGGAGGGGAGGGTTAGGCTCCCACTCAGGTCCCCCACAAAGCCTGTGGAATTTCACTCTGGGCAGAGGCAGCTCTGAGATGGCAGTGATGTGGGGTTGGCCCAGCTGTCCAGGAGGGGAGGACGGGGCTTGGCAGAGCAGAGGGGAGAAGGCTGCCACGCACGTGGGCCCAGCCCTCCCTAGGACACTGGCTAGCCCCTTTGCCAGCTACCCCAGGCCAGGCCAGGCCCCCCAGCATTGCCCTCTGACAGAATCTGTTTTAGACAGCACACTTCATGTGCCTCTTGTCTCAACACTCACAGGCCTCCTGGGCCCTGGGGTTAATATACCCTATTTTACAGATGACGAGACCAGGCTCAGAGAGGGGGAGTCATGGCCTGTGTTCTAGATCTGTCCGCAATGCGTGCTCTCCCTGTGGTTTGAGCAGGATCACGGTCATCACATGGGACGCTCACAAACACAGCTTCTGCACCATGGCCTGTCAGGGCCAGCAGGCCTAGTGGTACCAAAGGCCCGTTAGGCAGGCGGCGGGGGGACAGGCATCCAACAGCAGGGAGCAGGAATGGCAAGCAGCAGTCAGATGCAGGGGCCAGAGGTGGGGGGGAGGACACGCACACACACACACACCTTATTTTTAAAGATACATTTGTGTTTTATGTAAGTTCCCAGTTTATACTCTGTTCACACTGGGTATGCTGTTGAGCCTTGTGGTGGTGCTGTGAAGAAACAGGACAGAGAAGGATTCTTGTATTCATTCCATAAATGAGGAAACCAGATGAGGTCAATCTTCTCGGACTTTGTGTCTGGTTCCCATTTCCTTTCCTGGTGATTTTCACCTGGGCTGTCCACAACCTCTGGGGACCAGGGAACTTCCCAGACCCAATCTCTGCAGATCTGCCTTCCGCACCAGGGTCTGGGAAGATTCTGCGTGTGCCTAGTGAGGAAAGCTCAGAAAGTCACTGCAACACCTACCTGGCTTCCCAGAAGTTCAGCCTACCTGGTCTGTCGGGGCAGGAGCAGATGGTCTTGGCATCATTGCCTGATGGGCTGCTCCACCCACCCTTGATGCCTGGGTGCCAGAAATAGCTTCAAGTGAGATAATCAGCTAGGGCAGGGGAAGGACCGGGCTCCTCCTAACCCGACTCATGTCATCCCCAGCTGGCTGTGTGTCCCAGGGCAAGTTACTCCCCCTTTCTGGGCCTTATTTTTATCACTTATGGAAGGGGTTCCAATGGGCTAACTGTGGAATCCCTTTAATACCAACCTTCTGAGAGCCTCAGAAACTTCTACTGAAGACGGAGACATGGGCGGCACATTTGAGGAAAATTTACATCCAAGTAGTTTAAATAAAACATAATTAAAAAAAAAAAAAGACATGGCTAAGAGTTCCAGCCGGCAGAGTTTTCATGGTTGCTGCAGTTCTTCAGGCCACAGAAACAGAGCATTTGGCAACGAAACTGGGTCCCTATTTCTGCTGCGGGAGCTCCTTGCCAGGAAGGAGAGCTCAAGGCCCAAGCTGATGGTTTCAGGAGAAGGAGACCCCAAGTTAGGGTGGTCATTGGGGGTTGCCTTCTGTGATGGAACTAGTCTCCTCTTTATTCTGAGTGGAGATGGTTTTGCTGTGGTTCCAGTCTCCCGAGCATAGCAGAGAGAGCCCACGCCTAAGAAGGGTCTGGAAGGGGTGGAGCTTGCAGGCCTCCTCCAAGGACTCCCCCTTGGTGGCCACCACCCTTGTCCCTGGTTCTGCAAGACTCTGAGGAAAGGCCTCAGTCCCTAGAAGTGGGCTGCCACGATACACGTCCCTGCTCCACCTGTCCCAGCCAGGTTCCCCACCCCCACCCCAGCCAAGAGGACTCCCCCCACCTCCTCTAGCCTCTGCTTTGCATGCACATCTGGAAGGGACTGACAACCGAACCCACCTCACAGATCTTCTTGACGATTCAATGACTTGCATCACCTGGAGCCCCTAGCCCGGTGCCTGGCACAGCCCTGGGTGAATGGAACCAGGATTGTTGTGATGACTTCAGCAATAAGTGACCACTCTCTCGTCTGTCCTGCCCAACTAGCCAGAGACCCCAGAGGTGAAGGCCTTGCAGGACAGGCTGGCGGCCACAAACCTGAAGATGAGTGACCTCCGCAACCAGATCCAGTCCGTGAAGCAGGAGCTCCGGATGGCCCAGAAGGTATTCCAGAGCCAGGGCTCAGGTGTTCTTGTGGGGCTGGGATTGGGAAGAGCATGGCCAGGACAATGGGTTCCATTCAGGAGCACCAAGTGCTGGGCCCTGTGAGTATCATACTCTGGGCCAGGGTCCAGATCCAGTAACTTCCTTCTGTCAGCCCTTCCTACACACCATTGGTGAGTGGGGTTGCTGGCTGCCTGAGGGGCCCTTGTGGTGCCCTCCCCAGCCCGGACAGAGGAGGACAGTGCCCTCTACCCAGGGAGAGTTCTGTAGATTTCCCTTGAGCTATGTGCACCCTAGTGGATCCTGGGTCTCTCCTTCATAAGCCACCTTGGACTTGGAAGCCTGCCCAGACTTGCCTCCCGCCCTCTGCTCTCTGTAATATTAGGAAATGAATAGGTTGTTTGTGTATTAAAGGCTCCTTTCAAAGGAAAATACTCAGACTTGGGACACAGTCCCAGCTGGTTCATTATTTATTTTTATTTACATAGTGAATTCTCTGGCATTTGTCTTCCCTGCTGGAACCACCCAGACTAGCCAAGATTTCCAAAACAGTGTTCTATTGTGGAAACAAGCGCCAGAGACTCGGGGCGCTAGATTGGTTCCCGTGACAGGCTTCAGGGGCCCAGGGCACCCACTGGAGGGTTTTGTTTCCACCTCAAAGCCTTGAAGTAGGGCCTGTGCCCCACCCTCCAACAGCCGCAATGTTGAAACTTTCTGGAATCAAACATCCCCAGTTGACATTTAGGGGTTCTCCTCACTGCACTCAGGCATGGCCGCTAGTCAGAGGCTTTTCACAGAGGACAAGGCACTGTGGTAGCATACTTCCTGCAGCCATCCAGAAGGATCTCAGTTCTAAGTGGCAGGTGAACAAATTGAGGAAGCAGATTTTGGTCAACTTTGTGGTTCACTCATCCCAGAATATGTCAAGACCAGAGGACCCCATCTGGGCACTGTTGGCAGTCCCTTGCCTGCTGGAAGCATCACCTAGAAATGCAGGGACAAGGGGATGGCTACTTTCCCAGGGACCGCTGCTCCGAGAGCATGGTCAGCTGGCCTTTGAAGCAAGAGGCAGGGGTGCAGATGGGGGGCCAGGCCCTCTGGGAGCCCCACGCCCCCAGCGCTGCTTCTGAGGATGCATCACTTTTAGGGCTCTGGTGGGGGCCCTCTCCCCTGGCCTCAGTAAAGGCCCCGCCCTTTTCAGGTTTTGACCAGCGAGGTCGGCGAAGATGTGAATGTCCAGCAGCTCCTGTCCTCCCCGGGGACCTGGAGGGGCCGGGCTCAACAGATTCTCGTGCTGCAAAGCAAGGTGAGTGAACTTCTGCCAAAGGCCCTGAACAGAGGGCTTGAAATACCCCCAGAAAGGTCACGCCACCCCACGTGAGAGACACAGAACCCTAAAAAGGCCCTCAGGCCCAGCAGAGCATACTTGCAGGGCTGTTGAATATTCTCCCCCCACAGCCTGATTTTAATTTGTTATTTGATGAACAAGCATTTATATAACACTTACCACGTGCCAGTCCCTGGCGCTTAACACATGCCAAAACCTTTGATTTATTTTACTCTAGGCATATTTTTTCCCCTAGTTCATGTAAATTCGCGTGACTGTTGTACTTGCCGGCTTTTTCCAGTTTTGTCCAGATGCTTGTAGACTTTTGAAAGTTTGAGTTACCCAGTAAAGACTTAGCCTTGTCTCCCTCCTTATGTTCTAAATATTTTGGAACATCTTTAGAGGCTAAAAGCTGGCGCTCTGGAGCCAAACTGCTTGGACTCAAATCCCAGCTCTCAACTCAGCAGCTGTACGACCTTGGGCAAGTTCCTTCACCTCTCTGGGCCTCGGTTTTCTTCTCCCTATACCATGGATAACGATAGGGGCTCTCCCACAGGGTTGATGGGAGGACTGAATGAGTCAATGCGCATAAAATGGCCAACACAGTGCCTGGCGCAGAGCGAACACTGTACAAAGGTTGAATGTGGTTAACTTCTTCTTTCCCCTTCAAGCCAAGAAGCCAAGAGTAGGAATGTAACTTCCCCTATTAGCCAAGCACATGGCCTTCATCCCCAGGGACTTCAAGTTCACAGTTCCTGGGTCTCTTGGATCCTTGGGGCCTCCTGTGGGATCCTTGAAGCCAACACGAAGAGGGGATGGTGTCCAGAACACTGTGATGAATGACCGATGTGTGGCCTTGGGGTTCAAGAGACCACAGTTTGAGTCTGGCCTCAGTCACTGGTCTACAGTTTCAGTGACCTTAGACAAGTCACTTCGACCCTCTGCACCTCAGTCTCCTCACCTGCAAATGGAGAGTGTTGTGGGTTAAATGAAATAACATCTGTAAAGTACCCAGCACAGTGCCGGGCCATAATAAGCACTGACACATTAGTTGTTAGTTGTCATTGTTAAGCTGTGTAAATAAACGATTGAGAGTTTCACACTGTGTTCTCTAATGCTTAAATGGAATTACCACACAGTGCCACACGAGGGCGCTGATATGTGCTTTCAAAACGATGCCACTGCCCTTTACTGGGGATCCTAGGGAATTTGGGCCCCGCACAGATTTACCCAAGGTATTCCATCATTTATGTTGTATCACCATGGGAATCAGGACTAGAAGAACCCTAGGAGTTATTCACTTCTACCCCAGTGCAATAAAGCCATCGTTCTGTGGGGTGATATCTACCTGCCACTTGCTGAGAGCCTGTGAGTGCTGGACATGCTGAAGGCTTCACCCAGGCCATCTTGGGGTTTCTTAAAATTACCTAGCCCTAAAAAGTGCCCATAGGCCTTGTTTAAAATGCAGATTCCCCATCCTTCCCCTGGAGCTCTGACTTGTTGGTCTGGAGTGGGCCCCAAGATTTGTCATCCCAAGAAGCATCTTGGGGGTTCCCAGACTCAAGACAAGTTCAGGATACTGAATCCTTATAACATTATGTGGGGGGAACCCATTTCACAGATGAGGGGGCCCGAGATTCAGAGAGGTTAAGTAAGCTGTGCACAGTCACACAGCTAGTGAGGCTTTGAACTGGTCTCCCAGCTTTTAAACCCCGCCCTCCCTCTGAAGCGTCTCTTGCAAGTGGCCAGGACCCCACATCTCCCAGGGAGCGCACCTGGTCTTGGGTCAGAGAGTCCGTCCTTGTACTCCATCCTATTCCTCCCAGATTCCTGGAGTCACATCTGCTTCTTGGTCTCACAGAACCCCTAAGCGAGGGGGTGATTTTTCTCATTCTCAAGCTAAACCTCCCTCCTGTCCTCCCCTGCTTGGCTCAAGATGCCACCTCAGACCTCCCGCCCCCACTTCAGTGGCCCTCACACGGGGATCCTGCATCCACCTTGAATAGCAGCGTCCTCTGTCTAGTGGGGCTTCCTGTCGAGCACCTCAGGGCAGCCCCTGAGTGGCTGAGTCTGTGAGGGCAGACCCCCTGTGCAATGACGAGTTTTACCCCCTCAGGTTCGCGAGCTGGAGAAGCAGTTGGGACAGACCCGGAGCCAGTCTGCAGGAATACCCCGTGATGAGCTGCCTGTCTATCCAGACCCAAGGAAGCTGTCAGCACAGGAGAAAAACCTGCTGAGGATCCGCAGCCTGGAAAGGGAAAAACAGGAGGGCTGGGAGGTAATGCAGGTCCAGGGAAGAGGTCAGTTGGGTCCACGGGACCAGGAGATCGTGACCACCTCTGCAGGGCCCTGAGGCCCATGTGGTCACGAGCTCTGAGCCACTCCTTAGAGGCAGGAGATACCTGGGGCTTGGGGGTCCCCCCAGTGCCTCTTCTTCGTGTCCTGTCTGTCAATCCAGCTGGAACTGCCTGACTGGGTCATCAGCCCATTTCCTGAGCTTCGGGTGTTCTGGAGATGCTAGACCTGAAATTCTCACCGTAGAAGGAGCAGAGATGGTCAGGGCCCAGAGTGATGATGGCCCAGGGACAGGGTTAGGTGGGGCTCGGGGGAGAAGAGCTCCAGACTGCTGAAAGCTGGGTGCCGCATCTCCCTGACTATGCCAGGAGTGGCAGGAGCCCCACTCTACCAGGCTTGTGCGACAAACAGAATTGATTGGCTTGTGTAGATGAGTGGTATAGAGGTGGCCTAGGTTCAGGCACAGAGGGATCCAGGGATCTGGGGATGTGGTCTTGCTGCCATTTCTTCTGGACCAGCTTCACTCTCTCCCATGGGGACGCCCAGTAGTCCCAGCCTCTCTCTTCCAGCCTGGCCCCCACAAACAAAAGGCTTCTCTTTCCCAGTGGTTCCAACCCAGTCCCAGAATGAAGTTGTCCCCTGGCTAGCTTAGGCCATGAGCCCATCCCTGAGCTGGTCACTGCCACTGAGGGTCCAGGCTGCTCTGACCAGCCGGGCTTCAGATCCCTACTCCAGGTCTGGGAGCTGAGTCAGCCTCTCAGAAGTGGGGAGCAGGGCTTTCTCAAAGAAAGTAGAGGAAAAAGTGGGATGGGATGCTGGCAGGTAGTAGGCTTCCTAATAATGAGGCCTTACTTTTCCATCAGGAGACTTCCATTCGTGAGTGCCAATCCAGGACTAGACCCTGTGTTAGGAACATTGTGACCATGTACACATTGTGACCTGTAGTACACCCCCAGGATTCTAGATCATCAGGTGTCAGGAGGGAACAGTGGGCCTGGAGAGGCTGGCCCGGCCATGTCCTCCTTGACCTTGTAAGCCAGCCAGAGGTTTGGGCTCTTATTTGAAGGAAGTGGAGAACCACCAAAGTGTTTTAAGTTGTGGAGGGACATGACGGCTGTGCATGTTGGAAAGGTCACATGGTTAGGTGGGGGCAGGGGCACCTAGGTCGGAGGACACATGGAAGGCAGAGGCAATAATCCATTTGAGACAAGACCGAGGACCTGAACCAAGGAAGTAGGACTATAGCCAAAGGCCAGACACCTGCCACATTTGAAGGTCGACTTTACAGGGCTCAGTGACGGGATAGAAAGGGGAGAAGCAGAAGGATTGTGCAGGACTTCCAGTGAGTCTAACAGGTGGGTAGGGGAGACAGGGAGGGAACTCAAGGGAGATGGGAAATTTGAAATATTGGGTTTGAAAATGTTGGGTTTGAGGTGCCCTAGCTTAAGAGTTACATATTCACACAGAACAGAATATATTGCGGTCATTGAACCAATTGTAAGCCACAACGTGGGTGGAAGGAAGTTATTCCCTGTGTGTCCTTCCTCTGCCAGATGCCTGCTAGAGCCTAGAGTGTGTAGACAGCAGAGCAGCAGGTAAAAAAGGGTGCCTACAGCAAAGATCGGTGGTCTTCAGGATTCATCATCTACAATTTTTCATTTCTGTAATTCACTTCCACAAGGATCTGAAAACACTTTTCCAATGATAATTAACCCTCAAGACCAAAGCAGATTACATCACCTCTTGCCCAAAACCCTCCTCAGGGTCTCAATCTTGGTTCCTGATGGTTTACCTAATCTAGTCTCTGCCCTGTCTGACCTTGCCCCTGACCTCTCCCCTCTCTCACTGTGCTCTAGCCACACATGTTCTACCCCAGGGCCTTTGCTCATCCTGTCACCTCCTTTAGTCTCTTCTCAGATGTCAACTTTCAGAGAGGACTTCCCTGACCATGCCATTGTCCTTCCCCACCCCATTCCCTTCCCCAGTTTTCCATAAGCAGAGCAACAGGTAAGCAATGATAACAGGTAAACGTTTAACATCTGTCTCCCCAGCTAGGGTGTTAGATCCTTGGGGACACACTGTTTTGTTCTCTGCTGTTTTCCCAGCACCTATAACAGTTTAAAGCACACAGTAGCCCCTCAGCTGAGGCCTTATTTGAGAAGGAAGGAAGGAAGGGAAGGGAAGGAAAGGGAGAAGGAAGGGAAGGAGGAGGAAGGGAAGGAGGGAGGAAGGGAGACTCTGAAGGTATGCCCAGCACTTGAGTTGCCCATTAGTAGCTGACCAGAGCATGGCGCAGTCTGGGCTGACGTGCTGGACACGCGCAGAGGAAGTGAGGTGACACAGCAGGGTGGCCCCTCCCTTTCATTCTGGCTCTTGGTGGGGTGAGCACTTCTGTTTGAACCCTAGACTTAGCCCACAGTTGGCAAGTGGGGCTCCTCTCATGTCTGACCCTGACAGAGCAAGGGCAGCTGCCTTGATGCCTGTGTTCTTGGGCTGACGGAGGAGTGCTGTCATCTATTAGTGACATCTGTCACGTACAGGGCAAGGCCCCACCTGGCACCCCGGAGAGGTGGGGCCCAGGAGCTGGGGCCCCAGCTCTGCTGCCTTGCTCTCCAGGCTTCAGAAGTCCCCTCCTGTCCCTGGGCCTCACCTGTGAGAGGGAGCCTGGGATCCCTTCAGCATCACTGCCCAGGACTGTCCTTCCTAATTACAGAAACTTGTGGCTGAGCGGGATGCTCTCCAGAAAGAGCTTGAAGAACTGAAGAAGAAGTTGGAGGGTGTCAGGTCCCGGAATAAGGTGCTATCCAGCGAAGTGAAGACCCTCAGGAGTCAGATGGGGACCCTGGTGGAGAAGGGCCGGCATGATGATGAGCTCATCGACGCTCTCTTGGTATGGCTCCGCCGCTCAGGCCTGACGAGAGCACCCGGTGCCTCCAACACGGGGCCCCCAACCCGCCCGGAAGCCCGTGACCCGGCCCCAGGCAGAGTGAGCCCTCATAGACCCCAGAGGCCGCCACCTGCATCCTTCAGAAGCCCGTGGCCTCACCTGAGTGCCAGCCCCAAAGCCACACACCAGGGACAGGAGCAGCTCTGAGGCTGCCCAAGCACACGTACACATCGTGTTGTGTGGTGTTGGTGCCGGCTGTAACGTGTGAGAGCCTGGCACAGCCACTGGACCTGTGGACCCCAGAAGGGAAGAAGTGGGTTTGGGGGGAGGAGACGGGAGTACACACTGGGTCATTCCATCAAGGAATGGAAGGGACAACTGAAGGTCCAGAACAAATTCTTGTCCGTGTGACAGCATACAGTCCCTTCTGGGTACTTGGGGTACATGTGGTTCATAATGGTTAGTCACCAAGACAACCCCTAGGGTCGTCTGTTCTAATCCCCTTTCACACCTGGGGAAACTAAGACTCCAATTAGTTGACTAAGTCGTCCAAGATTGTACAACTGAGTTCAAACCAGGTTGCTCTGACCATAAGGCCCACTGCTCTCCTGACCCCTAGCCTGGCCTTTTCTCTCTGGGATCTGTGCTGCCCCAGGGTTTGGGTCTCTGAATCCCAAATTGTGCCCCAGGCCCCCGGGATGGCCATGCCTGGCTTGGCTGGGGGGCCTGGGGTGGCAGGAGGAGTACACCTCTGGGGATACCTCCCTGGGGAACACTAGGCCAGTGGCACCCCCTCTCTGAGCCTCAGCTCCCAGTTTTTAAATAAGCTGTGGAGCTGCCTGTCCTTGGCGGTCGCTGTGTGCCATCATTCCGTGTTACTGCAGACGGCAGGATGAAGGCTGCAGACGAGCCCCAGCCAGGCCATCCACCAGCACTGTGCCCTTGGGCTCTCTGGGCCTCAGTTCCCTCCGTGTTCCCAGTCACTGACCTGTCCTTCCTGTTGACTGTCAAGTGAAGCCTCCAGCCTGCTAGTGTCCTGGGGGCATCTGCAGGAGATGGGGGGCCTCAGTCAGGTGCTGAGGGATCCCTGGCCAGGGGTCCAGGTACTGCCTTCAAGGCCATCTCCCAGCAGAGGGATAGGGTTTCTTCTTCCCCAAATATCTCCCCCACTGGCTGAGGTGCTTTCTGTCGTCCCGAGAGTACCTTCGATGTCCTTCTCGACCCCATCTCAGAGAAGGAAGTTGAGGACAGGACAAGGGCATGGTCCCCACCTGCCTGGTGAGTCCCCCAAGGGCAGGCAAGGAAAGTCCTCCTGCTTCTCAAAGGAACAGGTGGTGTCCCACTGTTAGGTTCCTGCCTCAGCAAGGAGTGGGTGACAGAAGGCGGTCTTCCCTGTCCTGCCTTGCCCAGGGGTCATGGCTGACCTTGTCTGTCATCTGCCCTCCTGCCTGGCCCCGCAGGACCAGCTGAAGCAGCTCCAGGAGATTCTGGGTAGCCTGAGCCTGCAGGAGGAGAAGACCCGGGCGTCGCAGCGCCACCTGGACCAGAGGGTCAACAGTGAGGTTCAGCAGAGCAGCAGCCTCATCACCCAGCTACGGGCCATGGTGGCAGAGCGGGAGGCCAAGGTGCAGCAGCTGGAGGTGGAGATCGGCCAACTCAGTGTGCAGGTGAGTTGGGCACCAGCCGGGCCCGACATTGTCTCCAAGCCCCAGCAAGTCCATCTACCATCCAAAGAAATCTCAGCAGCTTCCTCTCCTCTCCACTTATCTTCCCTCAGGCCACACCACGTCCTCCCCAGCTCCACTCTGGCCCTCAGCTTCCATCTGGCTTCCCATCCCTTCTCACATACCTTTCCTCTCTTTCCTGGTTGTCTCCTGCCTCTGCACAAAGCCTGTCTGTGGCTCCCAGTCGCCCTTGGCCTCAATCCTTAGGGGTCCAGGCTCCCTCCTGCATCTCCTCACCGCCCCCCCAGCTGTGGCCCTCATCTTAACAATCCAAGATGGTGGCTGCAGTGCCAGGCTTCACGTTCGTATTCCAGGCAGCGGGAGGGTGGAAAGGAAGCGGTACTCCACCCAGCTTGCAGGGCCCCACATGACGAGCTCCTGCTGCCTTCCCTCCTGCATCTCCTCTTCACCCTCCCTTTCCTCCCACACTCTGGCTGCATGACCACCATTTAGCTCCTCACACAGCCCTGCTTTCTCCCCACTCCAGGCCTGTGCGCATGCCTGAAGCACGTGCCTTCCCTTTCCTCCCCCACTGCCACTGTCTGGCCAGGGGCCCCCAGCCTTTAGGAATTACCAAGTCATGAGCTCCTCCAGGGAGCCCCAGGGCCCCCAGGCTGTGCTCTGTGCCCCTCTTGGGCACTCTCCTAACTCCCTGTGCATCCCCAAGACAAACTGTTGTCACCCTGTGCGATCGTTTTCCTGCCCCCCACACCCAGAGGCGTATACCTCAGTGCCTCCTGGCTTGGCCCAGGACTGGGCAGCCAGTAGAGGCCCACAAATGCTATCCAGTGAGGGAGCTCCTGAAGGGTTGGACCTTGACAGATGCCTTATGGGCATAGCCCAGGCTGCCAAGAGTCAGGCGCCATGGGTTCTCTGCAGCTCCTTCCAGAGGTGGTGGTAGTGTTCAGAGGGGAGGGGACTTGGCAACCTTGACAGGCACACAAATCTCCCAGTGACAGAGAAGCCTCACAGCCAGGCTGACTGGTATAGCCTAAGGCATGTCACAGAGCAGCCCTGCCCTTTATTCCCAGAGTTCCACAATCCCCTCAAAAGCATGGGAGCCCTGGAGCTCCTCAGCTCCAGCCTTGGGCTGGTGTTTGTTGGGGCTGGTGGTTTGTCTCCCTCAAGCCGTCCATCCCCTAGGACTCCGGTGGCTGGGGTGGAAAATGCTGAAGTCCCCGAGGCTGAGGGGAGCCCAGGGTTATGTCAAAGGCCTGGGGACAGGATGTGTGTGGCAGTGAGCGGGGGGCACTGCCTCGCCGTCTTTGCCCTGCTTGCTTCCTACTGGGAAGTGAAATCTGAAGGAACACACGGGAGCATTCCAGGAGTTTCACCTCACCACTGTCCTGCCTCCGGACACACAAAAGGGAAGCACTTCTTACCTCAGAGATCATGGCTGGGGGCCAAGTGTGACCCAGCAGACAGCTGATGGGTGCATCTCAGGGGGGCTGGGGCTGGGGCTGGGGGACATGCCGGGTGGGCTGGCTCTCACACCAACTGTCCACCCCTGCTGGGGGTCCTCGGGGGACTCCTTCTTCAATCCGGCCTCACCAGCTATCCGGAAGAAGGAGGTGGGAGGAGGAGAGAAGGGGGCCTGGTGAGCCCAGCCTCCCCCCAAGACTGTGGCCCTTGTTGAGGCCCTGCCAACCTCTCTCCTTCCGGCTGTCTGCCAAGTCCAAGTGTCTCCAGCTGACAAAGGCAGCTGGCCTCAAGTCACACCTGGCATTCACTCTGTGTGGGTGGGGCTGCCCTGGAGAGGTGTGTCCACTCAAAGACATCAGTCTCTGATCTGGCCCGAATCAAAGGCTGTGCACTTCCCTTTGGGACCTGAATGTAGAACAGCTTCCCGGCCCAGTGGCCCCCTGGCGCCATGTAGCTCCCTTTCTGAAGAGAGTCATTATTAGACACCATTATCATGCAAGGAGTGCCTTCACCGCCTTCACCAAACAGGCCTGGCTTTCCACTCCTGAAAAGAAGCCTCTTTCATATCCCCTCAAAGCCCCACGCTCTAGCCAAGGCCCCCCTCCTGCCTTCTCCAGGCCTCTGAGCCAAAGCGCTGAGAATCGACCCCACGTCTGTTCCCTGCAGTATCTTCAGAATAAAGGAGTGGGCAAGGGGTCTGGTGGGACCGAGGTCAACACCGCCTACACCAAGTTCCTGGAGGACCCGGGCCAGACCAAGTCCCCGGCCTCAGCAGGCGATCACGTTGGCAGGCTTGGATCTTCTCGGTAAGAAAGAAAAAAAAATGGGATAGAAGGGTTGGAAAGTGAATATTAATTATTTAGAAGAAAGCCTGCCTCCTCTGAGAAGCCACGGGTGCAATTTTAAGATGACTGTGGCATTGTCCTTGCAATATGAGGGCCTCTCGTATTCCATTAGCCTGCATCTGCGTGGGGGAGCCAGTTAGGCCCAGATATTATTACTGGTGGCAGTAATAATTCTGGTGGGAGCTGCCTGTGATATTGTCTCTGAGCTGGCCTTGAAACGCACCTGTTTCTAGGACTCCCCAAAAGACCTGTGTTGGATTGCTCGAGGCTCTGATGCCTCCTGGTTCTGTCTTGTTTTGAGCCAGCAAGAGTCCTGGAAAGAAGGGCAGCAAATCCGCAGGACTGCCCAGTCCAGGTTGCTGCCAGGGCCGGCACTGGCCACTTCCTTGGGCTCCCCGGATCCCTGCTGGCCCCTGCTCTCCTCCCAGGCGAGGCCCAGCCTGCCTTCCTGGGTTGATGAGCCCCTTCTGCCTTCACACAGCTCCGTGACCAGCCTGGGCCACACGCTGGTGGAATCTGCTCTCACATGGCCTTCTCTGTCCAGTCCTCATGGGGCTTCACCCAGGTATGAACCCAGGACCTCAGGGCCCCCATGGTCCCTCCCACCCTTGATCGCTCAGCCAGTACTGCCATCCCACTGAAAGGAGGGGAAACCGAGGCCAGGCCACGTCCAGGGACCCCTCCAAGTTTACATAAGGATGTGGAGGGTCAGGGAGACCCAGTGCCTTGTCCGAGGTGATAGAGCAAGAAGCTACTGGACCAGAGTCTTGGCCTCTGGCTTGCAGTCTAACGTCCCTTCCTGCTACCACAGAGTTAACACAAGGAACCTTCCAGGGCTCCTTCCAGGGCTTCCAGCCCAGCTCCCTTCCTTGTCTTCTCTTCCCCACAAGAATCAGTCTCTAAGGGAAGAATTTCATGTCATATGGGTTCCCACTTTAAGTCACTGATATCCCCTCAGCTCTCTGGCCCCCTCTTTGTTGTTAGAATCAAGCCTAGGCCTTCAATGGGCTTTTTGTTCTTCCTGCCAGCTCACAGACAAATGGTGGCTTTGTCCTGCCTCTGAGCCCTGTCCTGAGCCCTGCCCCTTGTCCACTGGAGCCATGCTCCTGCTGTCAGCCCCCATCCCCACCCCTTAGGCAGGTCAGCTCAGGCTCTGGGCCAGGCCTCTGTGAAGCCCGACTCTATGTTTGACTTGCTGTATGGCTCCAGGCAGTGATCATCTCTGAGATGTTATTTCCCAAGAAGGGCCTGAGACACTTTTGGCCTGACATTTGGCAGCACGGGGACCGTGGGCCAAGGCCGACCCTACGGCTGCCCCACCCATCAGCCTGGGGTCACCAGGGCATTTGGGTGAGAGTGGGCTGCTCTGAGCCACAAGGGTTCATGCCACACTTCCCAAAGTGGAAGGCCTCCTGGTGCCCCACGGAGAATGGACAGGCTCTGTCTCCCTGAGGTTTTAGTCACAGTAGTGGGAGCAGGAAGAAGGACAAGATGGTCCTCAAGACCCCTTCCACGCCTATGTGGCTGTAACCTTTGCCCTCCACAGGGAAGCAGGAGCAGATGTGCTCCTCGGCTGTCCAGACTGCTAGTTCCCAAACTTCCGTGTTGTATACTACCCAAAAGCTTGCTGAACCCAACCATGTGCCGGCCCTGTCTCCATGGAGCATACCATCCTCTTCCGTCAGTGACAGGACAGGCAGGAGTGACCCCAGAGAGAATGTCTACTGGGGCTGGTATGGTGACTGTGATGGGGTGTCTGGGAAGAGAGCCCCTTTCTTCTATGGCCCTCCCCTCCCTCTCCCCCCAAGAGAAAATCCTGGAGGTGAGATGACCAGAGCTTTTCTGAAAGTCAGCGTGCACATAGACCCACCGGCTATCTGCTGGGTTAGATGTGGGCTCTGACTCGGCAGGTCTGGACCCCAGCTCCTGACTCAGAGACCATACTTGGAGCAGCGAGGCCTTAAAGTGTATTTAGGAGTCAGAACACAGAAGGCTCTGCAATCCTCAGGCCCATCTCAGCCAACCCCTCAGTGTTCAAAAGGAGGACCCAGGGCCAGAGAGGGAAAGAGACCTGCCCAAGACCCCAGACCAAGTTAACCTCTGGTCTCGCATACTCCAGCCCAGCTCTCCCTGTGTCCTGTGATCCTAGAGGAGCAAACCAGGGCCACCAGGGTTTCTAGGGGAAAGGTGAGAGCAAAGCAGAGAGCAGCTTGGGACTCACATGTGCGCTCTGGGGTGGGGGTGGGTGGGAGGCAGGGCTCCCCTTCTGTCTGGGCTCCAGCCAGTGGGTAAGGGTCCAGTAGGCAGGCCCAGTGATAAGGAGGGAAGCGGTGACAGGCTAGATCAGCACTGAAGAAAACTGACCAAATCACCAAGCCAAGCGTCCATGAAAGTGGGCTGGGCATGGGGCCAAGTCAGGGGCTACAGGAGGACAGGGCAGGTTGACAGGGAGACAGAGGTTGGGCTCACCTGGCAATGGCAGAGCAGCCAGGCCCCTGGCCACACAGGTACCCAGGCCACCCTAGGTCCTCAAGGGCCAAATTCTATAGCAGCCAGCCCAATTCCAGGCCCCATACAGGGACTGGATGGACAGAGGTACTGATGCAGCTCTAGCCCCGGTGGGGTCAGCTGTGCAACCAGCTGAGTGAGATCTGGAGATTTCAGCAGGCACAGGAATGATGGACTGAGAAGAAGCCAGAGGAGGAGGACCAGCAAGCCCAGGAAGGACTGGGCTGGCTTCCTTCTCTGTGGCTGTCTCTGAGGATCCCTGAATGTTCTTCCGATCCCTCCCACCATCATGGGTAAGTGTGCATCGTCAGATAACCCCTCAGATGACTTCTGACCTCTGACCTCTGCCCCACCCTGGTCCGCAGGTTCTCAGACTCCCCCGAACAGAAAGGCTGGCAGACACAGGTGACAGAATTCAAGGCCCTCTGGCAGGCTGCTGAAGTGGAGCGTGACCGGCTCACCGAGTTTGTCAGTGTCCTGCAGAAACGGTAACACATGGCGCCCAGGGATGAGCTATTGTGGGCCTGTGTGGACTGGGGGTGTGACAGCCTGGCACAAGGCTTGGACAGGGACCCGGTCTCATCTGTGACTGGGTCCACCTTCCTGGAGAGTTCAGCTTCCATGGTGTTGGCCTAAAGTATTCCCATTCGCTACTTGTCTGCCTACCTAGGTTTCCCACAGCCTTGGGGCCCCTATTGTCACAAGTGAGGTTTGCCCTGTCCCACGTGTATTCAGTGGGACTGTCACATGCATGAGGACGTGAGGTGAGAGTCTCAGGGGAGAGGCTCTCTGGAGCAGTTCTATCAGTCAGATCAGTCCACAAATAATCAAAATCTCTGATGAACAGGACACCTTCCTCAGGGCACTGGGGGAGTTGGTGGGAAGACAAAGGCTTGATGCACATCTGAATTATAAAGAGCGAGAGCTGCTCATAGATGGCTGCTGAGACTTCTCTGGGGGAGAGGAAGGGAAGCGTGTGGCCCCAGGCAGTGGACCAGGAGGCAGAATTTTCTCCAAGGGTCTGTTGACAGACTTCCATTCAGATAAATCAGTGCTCCTTGTTCAAGTGACCCTTTTGGCAAGAATTGCAGGTACTCAGGCCAATGCATGGCCCAACTGTGTGACCTCCACACTGAAAAATATAGAGGACACCACTGAGTTCCTGCCCTACCGGGGCATGCGGCCAGGGCTCTGTGGTGACAGACAGTAGAAACCAATCCTGGCTACTTAAGGGAAAAGCAGATTTTGGAAGGTGCTGGCAGGTTTCAAGGGGTGGGACAGGAGAGGAGCCCAAGGAAGTCTGGGAATCTTGGGAGCTGGATGCGGTGGTAGGAACCCGCACTGGCCCGATGGCTTCAGGTTCCTGTGCCAGTGGGTTCTGGGAGAGAAGGTCTAGCTAGCCTAGGTCGCTCACAGGTCCTTCCCTGAATGTAGGCCAAGCACATTGATTGGAAGTACCTACAGGTGCTCACAGAGTGGAGGAGGGATGGCTTGCCAAAGGGAAAAACAGACTACAGTTAGCAAAGAAGGAGTGAGGGCTGCTGGGAAGTGGTCAATGGATGGCCAGTACCTAAGCAGTGAGAAGGGACCAGCTTTAATGGTTTCTTGTGTATGTGTGTGTAACCCATGAAGACACGAATTGCAGACATACTCAGGGATAAGAGAAAAGTAACATTAATTCTTTTTCTGTAACTGAAATGTAGTGGCTGGTACAAGCCTCCAGTCTACCAAATGGAAGAAACATTCTCCCGTTTCCCTCGAGTGGAGCCAGAGTTTTGGGGGGTTTCGTGAACCAAGGTGACTCCGTTGTGTATTGCTGTGTAACAAGCCACTCCACACTTTGTGGCTTCAAACACGATGGTATATTCCTTCTCGTGGCTCCGTGAGTTAGCTAGGGGATTCTAGTCCACATGACGCCCGCATGACTCACATGGCCCGGTTCCACAGGAAGCTCCATGGAGGTGCCTCACTTCTCCTTTACTGGCCTCTTTCTCCACGTGCTATTCCCTCGCCCAGAGCCTCCCTATGCAGAGCTGGGATTCGTGGGAGGCAAGCAAGGCACTCGGGGCACAGAATTTAAGGAGACACTCACTAGGGTCACGCATGTGTGATTTTCTCTTAGCTTGATCTTTTTGGGTTCACTCTGCTGCTCTGTGTCATTTTAGGGTGCGGGGGACCTAGCTCTTGGAGGCTGTCCCAGGCCCATGAGCCAAGACACATGGCCTTTCCCACTCAGGGGCATTGCTGTCTCCTGGCGCTCTAACAAGAGAGCATTCAGATGCCCCCAAACCTGTTTGGATTTCTCACTCTGAAGTATAGGACCTGCCCTTCTCAGAGATCCCCAGTTTTTCTACTCCCTTCTTTTTCTGGGGAGTCTGTTCTGGTCTTACATCAGGGAGGCAGAGTTTTGCCTTTCATACTCTGCCCTACCACTGCCAGTGGCCTCAGGCCCCCTACAAGCTCCCAGTCTTGTGTCCTTATCCCAGTGAGACCACTGTGCTCCGCTTGGGGGTCCCCTTACCCCCTCTCTTCATGCAGTCAGACTAAAAATGACAATAGAGCTCATCCTTGTTTCCCTTCTCTCAAGTCCTGTGCCCAGGGTTCATTGCCTCTCGTCCTGTTGTCCAGTGTTTGAGAACAACTTATTTCTGATATTTTATCCACTTTTCTAGTTGTTTACAATAGGAGGGGCTAGTCTGCTTAGTCTGCCATGACAGAGGTCACTAAACATGTCTCTTTTTGAAAAGCATATAATTGGCTTTGTTTTTAGTTTTTATTTTTTTTAAAGATTTCATTTATTTATTTGAGAGAGAGAGAGAAGGTGTGTGTGAGAGAAGGGGGAGGGGCAGAGGGAGAAGGAGAGAAAGAATCCCAAGCAGACTCCCCGCTGAGCATGGAGCCCCACCTGGGGCTGATGTGGGGCTCGATCCATAACCTTGAGGTCATGACCTGAGCTCAAACCAAGTCGGACACTTAACTGAACAAGCCATCCAGGCACCCCTTGGCTTTGTTTTGAAATTCAACCTGAGACTTGGTGCTTGATTAGAGTTTAATCCATTTTCATTTTTGTAGTATTTGGAAATAGTTTGATCATCTCAATTAATATTTTCTATTTGCCGTGATTTTTCTGCTCCTTTTTCTCTGTTCTCCTTTCTTTTGGATAGGTCAGGTTTTATTTCCCTCTCTTTCATACAAGTTTGGAAGTCATACATTCTATCTCTATTCTTTTAGTGGTTACCTATAACTTTTAACATAGAATTTAGCAAGTCTAAAGTCAGTAGATTTCTTTATTATCCCTTTGAGCAATAGGATAACCATAGAGGTTTTTGTTTTGTTTTAGTAATCTCTACCCCCAACATGGGGCTTGAACTCACATCCCCGAGATCAAGAGTCCCATGCTTTTCTGACTGAGCCACCCAGGTACCCTGAGAAATTTACAGTGTTTAACTCTGACTCCCCTACTTGTGTCTTTCATGTTACTGGTTTCTAAATTTCTCTAATACTGCATTCTTCTTTCTAACCTTCTGACATTAACCCTCCAAGTTAATCTTTTTAAAAATTAGCCAGGGGCGCCTGGGTGGCTCAGTGGGTTAAGCCTCTGCCTTCGGCTCAAGTCATGGTCTCAGGGTCCTGGGATCGAGCCCCACATCTGGGTCTCTGCTCAGCGGGGAACCTTCTCCCCGCTCCCCTTCCCCGCCTGACTCTCTGCCTACTTGTGATCTCTGTCTGTCAAATAAATAAATAAAATCTTTTAAAAAAAAATTAGCCAGTGTTCACTTACTTTGACCAACTCAAAAATGTCTCCTGTCACTCTTGCTTCTACTTTCTCAGTCTCCCTTCTGGGTTCAGCTTCCTTCTTACTGAAGGGCTTCCTTTTGTTCAGCTGAGACCACGTGGATGGTAAGCCCTCCGTGTCCTTGCTTATTTTGGAATCTTTTTTCTGCCTTTCACTTGAAAGAGAATTTCATTTGGTGTAGAAGTCTAGATGGTCGGGTACTTTCTCTCTGCACCAGGAGGCTATGACAGCTCACTGTCTTTGAGCATCCGCTGTGGCCAAAAGAAATCTACTGTCAGTCTGGTTGTTATTCCTTCCTAGTCACCTCTTTTCTCTCTAGATATTTTTTCAGATATTCCTTTTGTCTTTGGCATTTGGAAGTCTCACTGTGGTGGGTCTAGGCACTCTATCTCATTGTATTTCTGCTACTTGGGAATTGGTGTGCTTTTTCATTCCGAGGTCTTCAGTCTGTATATTGCCAGGGGCATCTCTCCATGTGTTGCCTCTCCTCATTGTTTCTGTTCTTCTCGTCTGAAATGCCTAGTCAGCCCACAGTAGACCTTCTTCTTCTTTTCTCTGCAGCTCTTAAACCTCCGTGATATTTTGGGCTGATAACTGCATGGTTTCTTCAAATCTGGCTTCCAGCTCCCTAAATCTCTTCAGTTGCACTTCCTCTGCCACGAAACCTATTTTAATAACTTATTTTTTCACTTCTAGCAGTAAAAAGAAGCCTTCATGAGGAAGACTTCTCCTTGTATTAATTTTAAACTCACTCATCCCTTCAGAGTTGCTCTCTCCTCTTCATTACTTACGACCCTAAGTAATGTCTGTTGACTTCCCCTCCTAGTGAACAATTTCTCTATGTGGTTTGCACTTTCATGTTATTTCTGTGAGCTTGTCTTCAGTGTTGTTGGTCATTTGTCTTTTCCTGTGGGAGTTCTCGGGTTAGGAAAGTGCTCCTGTGGAATGGTTCTGCTTTGGTCTCTGTGGAGCTTTGGGGTTCAGTGGTCTCTGATTGGTTCTTTGTGCTAATTTATTGTTTTAGGGTTTCCTGAGCACATGAGCACTGGCCTTGTGTTTCAGTTTCTCGTGATTGGTGCTTCCCCCCTCCCACACTTAAGGCCCTGATAGACTACAGACTTCCTTACCACTTCCCTGGCTTATGGGTGTCTCAGTCTTTTATTGCAAACAGAGCACTCTGGAGACTTCCAGAATCATGCAGGGAGCTTCCTTGCAGTTTGCTGCCTTATAGGAACCCGGGATTATAGCTTCTGCCCTCACATTGGCATCAAAATCCCTGCTCTATGCGATTGGAAGTTTTATTAGTTTTTCTATTACAAACGTATTTCTGTTATTGTAAAAAGCCTTCTTTTCCAACCTGCAGTTCCCCATTCCCCATATAAAAGAACTGCCAGAACTTCTAAATGTTTTCTTTGCACATCCAAAAATGTACCTGCAGATATATGTATATACGTGCCTGGACATATGTGCACATATGCACGTTTTTATTACAAGATAAACTCATGCTAAACACATCTTCTCATTTTTGCAAGAGTATATCACTGTCAGTTTCTAAATGGAATCACTGGATCAAAGAATGTGTACATTTAAATGTTCACAAATAATGGTATATTGCCCTTTTAACATAAATCCATTTGCATTCCCATTAATAATGGGAACTATCTGCCATTTCCCCATACCCTCACCACTACAAAGTTTTATCAATCCATAACATATTTCCAAACTAATAAAGGAACACTATTATCTCATTTGTTTTGATCTACTTTGCTATAACCAAAAGTGGGGATGGGTATATTTTTCACATGCTTATAGCCTTTTTTAAAAAGATTTTATTTATTTATCAGAGAGAGAGATCATAAGCAGGGGGGAAGGTAGAGGGAGAAGCAGGCTCCTGCTGAGCAGGGAGCCTGATGTGTGACTCAATCCCAGGACCCTGGGATCATTACCTGAGCCGAAGGCACATACTTAACAGACTGAGCCACCCAACTGAGTGCCCCTGTTTATAGCCTTTTCTGTTAAATATCTATTCAAACTATTGCACATTTTTTAGGGAGTCATTTATATTTTTTCTTTACATCCATAAAGAGCTCTTTATGAATTATGTATACAGTATTATGTATGTAGTATAATATTATGTATGTTTGTCTTTCATAAAGGTCTTGTATCATTTATATTAAATTAATACCTGGGTAGGGGGACCTCCTTATCTGAGTATCCTTTGTCAGTATCCCCACACTTAGAGTCCTCATGAAAACAAAATTTTTACATGAACATATTCACAAATGACTTGCCTTACTTAATATCATTCACTTTATACTGCCACTGGGTCAGTTTGGTCAGACTCTTGAATTCTAATAAAAATCAATTACAATGGGGTGCCTGGGTGGCTCAGTGGGTTGAGGCCTCTGCCTTCGGCTCGGGTCATGATCTTGGGGTCCTGGGATCGAGCCCCACATCGGGCTCTCTGCTCAGCAGGGAGCCTGCTCCCCCCCTTCTCTGCCTGCCTCTCTGCCTACTTGTGATCTCTGTCTGTCAAATAAATAAAATCTTTAAAAAAATCAATTACAAAGTAAAATGACAAAGGAAAAAAAAATCTGGTCTGTCAGAAGGTTGATGCACATGGTGTGAGAGACCTGGTAAGAGTTACCCTGAAGCCATGACAAGCATCGAGACAAATTAGCCCATTTTGTGATCAAAGAAGAAAAAAATCTGTGAGAATCAAGACTGGTCCAAATAGAACAATCAGAATCCCAATGGGAAGACTTGATTAGAAAGTGAAACTGTGGGACACCTGAGTGGCTCAGTCGGTTAAGTGGCTGCCTTCAGCCTCAGTCATGATCCCAGGGTCCTGGGATCGAGTCCCATATCAGGTTCCCTGCTCAGTGGGGAGCCTGCTTCTCCCTCTGCCTGCTGCTCCCCTGCTTTTGCTCTGTCTCTGAAAATAAATAAAATATGAAAGAGAAGAAAGAAAGAAAGAAAGAAGAAGAAAGAAAGAAAGAAAGAAAGAAAGAAAGAAAGAAAGAAAGAAAGAAAGAAAGAAACTGTGAAGGGAGGCCTGGGGAGGAGCAGCCCCAGACCAGGTGAAGGAGGCTGGCCCCAGTGTGTGTTTAGAGGTGGAGCTGCAGGGCCTGCGGATAAATCGGAAGCCGCAAGTAGCAAGGAAGAGAGAGAAGGCAAGAGTGCTCCCCGGGTGTTTAAGCTAGGCAACCGTATGGTTGGCGGTGACATTTATCAAGATGAGGAAGGCACATTTGGGAAGGAGAAACCAAAGGTTTGGTTGTTCCTAAACTCTGTGGGAATCATCAAGTGCTTTCGCATTGCTGTGGTGTTTGCTGTTCGTTTATTTCCTCCAGCACAAACAGAATACGAACCTTTGTAAAATGCAAACATCGCTGAAATACACAACAGAAAAATGAAAGCCCCTTACCCTTCCCCCACTGTCTAGTCAGTAACTGGTGCATGTCCCTGTTGTCAGCGTATTGGCTGAGTTTCCTGAGCGCTGGTATCTATTTGTTTTTAAATTTTTAATCTGTTATAAAATTTTTTTTTAAAGATTTTATTTATTTGACAGAGAGAGATCACAAGTAGGCAGAGAAGCAAGCAGAGAAAGAGAGAGAGAGAGGAGGAGGAAGCAGGCTCCCCGCCCAGCAGAGAGCCCGATGTGGGACTCGATCCTAGGACCCCGAGATCATGACCCGAGCCGAAGGCAGAGGCTTAACCCACTGAGCCACCCAGGCAGCCCCTGTTATAAAATTTTTAATTAGGTTATATATAATGCATAATCTTCTGCTACTTCGTTCACTCAATAATGTATCTCAGACATCCTCTTCAGGTCAGTACATATTCTTTTTTTGGCTAAGGAGCATTTTTATTGTGTTAACCCACTATGACTTATTTGTCCTTTATTTATATAAGCGGCATCATATTGTACGCGTTCTTGTGGCACTTTTCTTCTCTGATCCCATGATGTGGAGATCTGTGCTTGTACATGTAGCTCTACTTCATTCCTTCTCGTGGCCAGACCAGTGCTGTCCAGCAGAACTTTCTGCGATGGTGGAGATGTTCTATAGCTCTACTGTCCAGTGCAGGGGCCGTTAGCCACATGTGACTTGGATCACTTGAAATGGGGCTGGTGTGACTGAAGAACTGAATTTTTAATTATATTTCCTTTTCATTGATTTCAGTTGAAATAGCTACCTGTGGACATAGGGCTGACAGCCACTGGGTTGAACCCTGCCCTATTCTATCACATTCCATGGTATGAATATTTACCACTCATTCTGTATTTCCTCTATTGATGGACTTGTAGTTTTTTATGGGGTTGGCTTTTTTTTGTTGTTTTTTTTTTTTGTTTTTAGCTTTTGCAAATAAAGTTTCAGGGAACATGCTTGAACAAGTCAAGTTAGTAGCTGAATAACTGTGTAAGTATACAGCTTTGTGTTGGTAGTTGTATGCTGTTGATAATTGTCACCATTCTGCTCCTTCTTGACTCTTCATTGAAGTGGAAGACCACTTCCTCCAACACTGTAAATTTCCAGACCTTCACTCTGATTTGCCATGTGTATATGCAACCCTTTGCTTAGGTTACATTTCAGGGAGTCCTGGCGTTCTAGCTGAATCTTCTGTATCACAGAAGTCTGAAATGCCATACCTAGCCACAAGAGAGACCGTAACCCCAGCCCCAGTGAGATTAAACAAATCTTTCATGTGAAATGGCCAAATGGCAGTACCTTCAAGTCCCATGAATTCATGATGGGCATATGGAAAATAATAATAAGTCATAACAATAAATAATAATAAACAGAAGGCAATCACTAACTCCGAGAAAAGCAAAAAAAATAAATAAGAAAGAAAATGTGACCATTGCCATGTTCCATGTTTGAATAATTGTTCTAATGTAACTCCCCCTGTGGTAGACAGGATTTTCGTCTCCCATGCCCTTCATTCCCTGCTGTTGTGTCTGTGAACACTTTATGATATATGGCAAAAGGGACTTTGCAGATGTAATTATAGTTATGGGCCCTAAAATAGGAAGATTATCCTGGATTACCAGGTGGGCCCAATCTAATCACTTGAGCTCTTAAAAGCAGAGAAATTTCTCCAGCTGGGGTCATCCAGAGATGCTACAGAAGTTGGATAGATTCAGAGCATGCTCAGGGTATCTGTTTGGCCTTGAAGCTCTAGAGGGCCAAGGGAAGTCTAAAAGATGAAAATCACCCAGCCAACAGCCAGCGGGAAACAGGGACCTCAGTCCTTCAACTGGGACTGAATGCTTTTAATAATCTGAGTAATCCTAGAAGTGGACTCTCCCCCAGAATCTCCAGGTAAGAGCCCAGGTCAGCCAACGCCTCTGATTTTGGCTTGACTAACCAACAGAGCCTGCTGATCTTTGACTTTCAGAACTGTGAGATAATAAATGCGTGTTGTTTTAAGCTGCTAAGTTTGTGGTAATTTGTTACAGCAGCAACAGAAAACTAATACACCCCTTACTATTAATTCAGCTGAAAAATGGTATGTAATTACCTTGGGAGGTGGAGGGGTGATTCTGTTTGGTAAGGGCTGACTCTGTTTGAGAGGGCTAAATGCAAGCTAAATTCTCGTGTCGCGTGACAGGAAGTCTAAAGATTATATTTAAATCTTGAAAAATAGCAGTATGGGCATCTGTAGAAATACGGCGGTAAATATTCAAAGAAACAGCTCAAAGTGTTCTAAGCGATTGCTTCTGGAGAGCCGGAAATGGGAGTGGGGAGGAGTGTGAGCGGCTGACAAGCTTTTCATTTTAAGCCTTGGAGAGAACTATATGATTTTTAAACACATGTTCCTGTGTTCCTGCAGTAAAAATAAAGCACAAGTCACACCACCACTGGTGTAAGATGCGCCTGCCTCTCTGAGAGCCAGAGCCGCTGGGGTGGGGGTTGCCCCTGCCTGCCCGGGGGTACAGCAGCCCCTCCTGTCTGATCCCCAGGGTGGAGGAGAGCAACAGCAAGCTTCTGGAATCTGAGAAGAAGCTGCAGGAGGAGCGGCACCGCAGCGTGGTGCTAGAGCAACATCTTGAGAAGATGCGCCTGGAGCCTGGGAGGACGTCGGTCAGTCAGAGAGCAGCCCCCAGGAGCAAAACAGGTAGGGGCTGGACCAGGGGCCCCAGTGTCGGGGCGGGGAGGGGGCAGCCTTGCTGCTAATGGAGAAGCCCATCAGCAGCACCGGTTCAGTCCCTTCGAGAAGAACGTGGGAAGCAGAGGCCTCCATCAGGGTGGCGCTCTGCCTGCCCGTGCTGCTGGGGGTCCTCTTTCCTTGGCCTCCTGGTCAGAACCAGGAGCCCCAGTGGGCTCGCAGGTGGCCCTGACCCAGATATCTGCAAACCCTTCCGTGGGGTGACCGTGCCTCTGCTAAATGACCTCAGCTGCCGCCCCCACCCCAGCCCTTAACCCTCTGCCCCAAGATGAGGCTGTTTAGAGTTGGTCCCGGGGCAAAGTTGGCCTGCAAGGAGGCCAGGGCAGCAGTGGCTGACCAGGAGAAGATTCTGTCTCTGCTGCTGGCTGCATGTGAGCAGGGATGAAGTAAGCAGAGGTGATGAGGCTTCTCCATAGGCCTGGGGACAGGGCGGCTCCACCTTCTGTCCCACCATGCCCAACATGCAGCCTCCGTGGTCTAAGGTGGTGCCTTTAGCTTCCCCACCAGCAGCAGGAAGGAGAGGAGGGAGGGGGGGACAACCTGCTCCTCACCTTTTAAGGGCATGAGGCTAAGGCTGCTTGTGTCACTTCTGCCTTCATCCCCAGGACAGATCCTCATCACATGACCACGCCTAGCTGCAGAGGGAGATTTTGTTGTCCTCAACTAAAAGATTTATTGCTCTAACACAGTGATTTTTTAAAAAAAGATTTTGTTTATTTATTTGAGAGAGAGAGAGCACAAGAGCTGGGTAAAGGGAATAGGGAGAGGGAGAAGTAGACTCCCCACTGAACCAGGAGCCTGATGCGGGGCTTAATGTGGGGCTCAATCCTAGGACTCTGGGATCATGACCTGAGTTAAAGGCAGATGCTTAACCAACTGAACCACCTGGGTGCCCCTAACACAGTAATTCTTAAGGTGTGATCCCCAGACCAGCAGCATCATCAGCATCTTATGCGGCTGGGCCCAGCTAGGGGTGCAGGATGCCAGCACCAGAATCCAAGGAGGGAAGAATCTTTAGTACAGAGGGGCTAGACCTGCCTCCCTCTGATGTCCCCATCCCAATCCCCAATAGGCTCTGGAGGGGAGGTCCAGCCCCCACTGCCCTGCCTCTCCACACCGCAGTCTATCCCCCATCCCCTCCCCTAACAAGGACACTCAGACCTTTGTCCCCAGCCCAGATAAGATCAGAATGTTCCAGAAACACATGTCAGGATGAGGTACAAAGCAGAAGTTGTGCACTTTTCCCTTGTCCCATCAGCAGGGCCGAGAACTCAAGGGCCCTTCCAGTAGCTGCTGAGGGTCCAGGCTGGGGAAGGTCCCTATAGGTTAGCCCTGCTGGACCTTCAAGAATAGGTCCTCTAGGAATGTGCTGAGTAACCTATCCAGGGGGTGCTCAGCCACAGCAGAACAAACCATTTTAGTTCTGCCTAGACAGCAAAGAGCAGCTGCTTGACAGAAGGTATCCTTGTGGCCTTTTCCACCTGCTGGCCTGTGATGTGGGTAGAGCACCACTACTTCAGAGATTAGAGCACCACCACCCCCATCTGTAGAAAGAGGAGACCTGAGTCTGGAATTTGGTCCCTCCAATGGCAGTTACACTCCAGTGAGGAAGATGGATAATTTACAAAAACAAAACAAAGCAAAAAATAGTAAGAGACATGCGAAGTCAGATGGAGGCTGGGGCTGGGGCTGGCAGCAGAGGAGGGGATAGGAGGCACTGAGAGAGCAGCTGGTTTCCAGGAGGCCAGTGAAGACCTCACTGAGGAGCTGGCATCCACACAGAGACAGCGGGAGGGGCAGGCGATGAGGCGTACAGATACTCTACAGAAAAGCAAGTGCAAAGGCACCGCAGTCAGAGCTTGGCTGGAGGCTTGAAGGAATAGCAAGGCATAGCAAGTGAGGCTGGCATGTGGTGAGGGGAGGGGAGCATGAGGCAAGCTCAGAGAAATGACAGAATTCTGAGGAGGTGGTCTGATCACTTAGGGCCTCAAGGTAAAAAAAAATGAATTCACCCAGGCCTCACAAAGCTCTGGAGGCAAGAACTATTATCCTCATTTTACAGATGAGAAAACCAGCTCAGAAAGGTTGATGGTTTACCAGAGGCCACACAGCAGGGGGTGAAAGCCAAGTCTACTGATGCCAGGTGATTTTCCCTGGGCCACACCATCCCTGAGAACCACGCCACCTCTGAGGGCCTTTTCTGCACGGGTTTTCTGATGCCGGATGGTGCCCAAATTCCTACCAGTCACCTTTGATTTCCTTTTCTGAGTATTCTGTGGCCTCTGGCCCTGGCCACCATGGACCCCCTATATGAATGTAGGGACCAGGTCAGGGTAGGCTTTGGAGGCAGGGAGGACTCAGTGGTATGAGGGCATAAGAGGCAGTGGTGATCTAGACTCAGGCTCAAATGCAGACCAGACTTCAGCCCTGGCTGCCTGCCAGAAACTTGTGAATTGCAAAGATGGAGACAGTCACAAGAGGACCCACCTTAGTAAGCACAATCAGGGTTGTAGAAGAGACCCAAGCGTGAGTCCAAGGGAATACAGAGCAGGCATCAAGGAAGGAGGCAGCCCTTGTCCTGCATCTTAAAGAAAAAAAAAATTTTGAATTGAAGTATAGTTGACACATAGTGTTAGTTTCAGGCGTAGTGATTTGACATAGTGATTGGACAACTTAATAGGCTATGTGCCTTGTCCTCCATCTTGAAGAAAGTATAATGTTTCAGCAAGTGGGAAAGCAAGAAATAGGCAGTGGAGTGGAGAGGGGGGAAGGAGAGCATTTACACAGGGCCATGGCCTCATCACAGAAAGTGGCTGCTACTGCCCCACAGGTCTGCCCACTTCCAACACCAGGCTCAACCCGAACGGGAGTGAAAGGAAGGACCCATCCTTCACCCAGCTCTCCAATGTGCCCATGGAAACTCAGATGGAGGAGCTGACCACCAGGTGCTCTCCTGTCCCATCTTCCTAAGGGTGGCATTGTCTGGGTGGCAGTACTTCCATGGGCAGAAGGATCATGTCTCTCCCCATTTGGGTTGTTTGTCTGGAGGGCCGCCTGCTGGTCCTGGATTCTAAACCTGCAATTCAGCAGCTGGCCATCAAAGGGCAGAGAGACCCAGCTGCATCTCTGATGGCCTCCAAGTTCCAAGAGTTTGACTAAGCCTGGGTTGCTGAAGCCACTTTTATCACTCAGTTAAACTTTCAGGGTCAAAGACAGTGATGTTCAAGGAAGGGTGGGGGACCCCTACAGATTAGTACTCATCTTTGAGGCAGCCAACATTTGGGAGAATTACCGGGTGCCAAGCCCAGGGCTGTGGGCGGGTACAGAGAGGAATCCCACATGGTACTCCCCCAGGGTCCAGGGGAGGAGGGGAGAGGTCAGAGAGCTGCAAGAGCAGCTGTGCCACCAGCCCTGTCCCCAGTACCCCTGTACACATGTGTGCTAGCACATGTATGCTAGCGTGGGCCACACTGAGCCCTTTCTTCATGTGGCCCAGGCTGGCCATCCAGGTGGAGGAGAATGAAATGCTGAAGGCTGCCCTGGGCAGTGCCCTGCGTGGAAAGGAGGAGGATTTCCGAATGTACCACGAGACTCTGGGCCAGGTGAAAGGGGTCTTTCTGCAGGCTCTGCGGCAGCAGAAGGCCGACACTACCAGGATGGTGACCCGGGGTCAGCCTGGCGGGACGGGGCAGCCTTAGGCCCGGAGAGGCCTCTACCTGCTCCTGGAAGCCAACCTGGGCCAACCAGCTGAGCCCCTTCTCCTGGAAAATGTTCTCCAAGGGTGGCCAAAGCCCACATGTCAGACCTGGAGGGCAAAGGAGAGGCCCAAGCAGAGCCCCGGAGGCGAACACCGAACCTGGACAGGCCGGACAATGGCAGGGGAGGAGGCCCAGCAGCCCTCTCAGCACCAGCGAGAGGTCTGGGATGGCCAGCCAGCTGTGGAAAGACAGAGGCAGTCCCTGAGCCAGGTGCTCATCACCCTTGGCCTCAGACCCAGCTGGGAGGCCCTGCAGACCCACAGGACTCCATCCGCACGGGACAGTGTGAGGGCTCCAGCTTCGAACCTCCCCCAGCCCCACCCCTCCACCTTCCTAGGACATTACGCCCACCCTCTCCCAGCTCCCCCTCCATGGCTCCATCTGCGGCTACCCCGACCTTCGAAGACTTGGGGGCACGTGCTCCCCACCACTTTGTCAGCCCACTCTTCAGGGCTCTTCCTCAGCTGCAGACCTTCGGACTGGTAATAATAATGATTATTTTCACAATCGTCACAGGTCCCCAGTGAGTGAGCATCTGCTGTGGAAACCTGACCCCGTCTAGTCTTCTAGTGACCCAGGGATTTGTCACCCTCTTTTGCTGATGAAGAAACGGAGGCTTTTAGAAAGGAGTTGGGCTAACATTTAACCCTGGTGGGGCCTGACTACAAAAGCAGGGTCTTCCAAGTTGAGCGATTCGCTTACCCCCAGCCAGCTGCTCCAGGGGTCCCCTCCATTTGCTCCCACAGGCTGCAGCTAGTGGATGCTGGTGAGGGGCGGGGATCACTGGGCAGGAGCTTCAGGCCGGGAAGGGAGGTTCTGAGGCAGTGAGTCCAGGCCAAGGCACAGTGTTACTCTTTCATGGCCACATAGGGGTGAGCCCCCAATGTCCCTCTGTCACAGCGTCATCCCCCCGCCTCACTGCACTCACAGCCCTGGGGAAGGGTGGCCCTAAGGAAAGTCACCCACAGCCATATAGACCAACCAGACCTCTTAACCACACCTGGGTACACACAGATCCCCACAAAGCTGCAGGTGCACAGAAATACCTAGACCCAGGAGCACACAGCAGCATGGGCATACACACGGCCCCAGACCACGCTGGCTCCAAACTCATAGGCCTGCCACATGGGCACGTGCTCACACCCCAGCACACGAAGACCAGTCACTTGCATGGTGACTCACAGGTGCAGGCATGCGAGCCATACAGAGACCTCTGGGAGGGAAGCCCTCTGGGGCTCCTGGGAACTCTCTGCTCAGGCCCTTCCTCAGGGGTGGGCTGTGCAGGTACTGTGCGCTGGCCCCCCCCAGCCAGGACACCCCTAACCCCATCTGGAGTGGCACAGGTCTAGAGGTCCCTGGCAAGTTACAATGAAGGCCATCAGGATGAAGCCACAATGCTGATGGGGTCCTAAGGGTCCCAGGAAAGGAAGAGTTTTTCTCTGATTCCTTGTGAAAGGAGCTGGCCAGGCAGAGCCAGAGGACTGAGAGGCCCTGTGCAGGAAGGGACAGAGTGTGACGGTGAGGAGTGGCCTAAAGCAGAGTTAGGGCACCAGACCGAATAGACCGTGCCTTCCCCTGCAGGCGTGGGGAAGCCCCCGCAGGGGGATCTGAGTGTGGGCGGTGCATGCTCCGGCCCTCAGTGGAGTCCCTGGGAGTGATAAGCAGGCAGAGGACCAGCTGTCCTTCCTCAGGGATGGGCAGAGGCAGGGATCTCCTCAGGGAGGGCCAGGATGGCATCGCACACATCCTAACCACTGGAGGGTCGTTTGGCTGCCCTTCCTGGCTCAGGGCTGCATCTGAGAGAGGAAAGGGCATCAAGTCACAGGGTCTGAATAGGTGGGGGTGCCTGGGGCACATCTCTTTCCCCATTCATCAGCTTCATGACCTTGGGCGGGTTGCTTAACCTCCCCAAGCCCCCATGTCTTCATCTGTAAAATGCAGACAGGAATAGAAGCCTCCTTAAAGGGCTGCTGTTCTATGTGTCAGGCACGGTGGTGTCGGCCACCGTCCACTCAGCTGGCCGGCCATCAGGCAATGAGTGCCACCAGCACACCAGCCTCTCCAGGCCTGTGAGGGGCCCAGAGGTCAATCTGATTTGCTGTTTTCAGGGAGCTCCTGGTCAAGTCAGATGGCATAGGAAGTAGGGCCATGAGGAAGCAGGAGGTTATGGGATGCAGAGACAGAATGCAGCCCCTCAGAGCCTCTCACCACCTGTGCTGAGGCTTCCAGGCTCATCACCCAGATTTGGATGGAGCAGGGGCTGTTTGTATTTCCCTGAGGGGTTGGGGCTTGGGGGTGGAAGGGGAAGGCCCAGGAGAGCCAGGGAGCAGAACTTTCTAAGGCAGGGAGGGGTTGTCAGAGGGACCAAGGACTGGGGCCCTGAGGATCTGGATGCAAGTGGGCCAGGCATGGAGTGGGTCAACCTGGTCTGTCCAGCTTGGTGCCCATGGTCCCTCCCAAGCCGCACCACCTGTCCCTGGGACCCTTCCCTTGGGTGGCTGGGCAGTGGGTCGACAGCAGTTGGGCTGGACTTGCCTTTCACGGATGAGAACACTGAGGTCTGTGCCCAGAGCCAAAGGTCGGGGCAGGAGGAGGAGGAGGAGAGGTGCTTGGAGAGCCGAGGGGCAAGGACAAGTAAAGGGGCTGGGCTGGGGAGAGGCCTCACGTGAGGACTCTCCCTGGCTGCACCTCAGGCAGGTGCAGGAGGCCTGGGTGCTCAGGTTCCTGCGCTGAAGGTGAGACCTGGTGGAGCTGTGGGTATGGCTTGGCCACCATCCCCACGAAGGCCTCTGGGGCACCACAATGGAGCTGGACAAGGTCACAGCCTGGCTTAGGCTGATTCAAGCTCCAAATACATTCCATTGTCATGGGACCCCTCCCTGCTTTCAGGAGCTCAAGGCAGGATGGCCTATAGTGGGGGTCCTCTTCTGAGCCCGCATATGCAGTGGCAGGAACCAGCCTCGCCTCTCCCTCTGCACCGCCAGTGCCAGCAAGCCCACAGTCACCCCACCCATTCTCCACAGGCACTGCCTGCAGTCCCCAAGCCTTGCATATACCCACTACCCTCCATGCATTTTTACTTCGAGCAACAACACACCGAGAAATGAAAAGAGATGCTGAGACCTGAGAGAATTGCCCCACCCCTGCCCATTACATCTCTCCCAGGGGCCCGGCAGCCTTCGAGAAGCTGACCCAGGCCCTTGTGCTGGTCTAAGCCCAGTCTGCTTCCTCCCCTTGTTCTGTGGGCTGATCACGCCAGGCACCCTTCCTTGCCACTACCCTCATACAGGATGGAGCTGGCCTTGGACTGTCCAGCACCAGGTCTAAGAGGCCTCCAGAGCCCTCTATCCAGCCTGCCATCCCCAAATGCCAGGCTCCCTGCAGACGCCACTGTGCACAGCTCCTGCTATGTGAGCCCTGCTTCTCTGGGCTTCTGGGGTGAGACCTCTGTGGCTTTCTTTATGAGCAATTCAGCGAGCCATGCCCTTCATGGAGTGAGTCATGGAATCCCCCCAAAAGCCCAATAAGGTCAGAGCAGGCCCATTTACAAATGAAGATCTGAGGCTCTGAGAAGCAGATCCCACCAGCGAGGCAGATCTGGGACTCAGGAACAAGTCAGCTGGCTGAACCTGGCTCTCGACTGCAGAGCCAAACCCCCCATCTGCTTCTCTGAGCCATTCTCTTTGAGTCTCATGGGGGTACCAACTAGACAGCTGGCCCAAGCTGGTCACAACCTGCACCTAGGGTGGATGAGCAGGGTTCTTTCCCCTGCAGGGTTATCAGCCCCAGAAGCTTACGGGGCTGAACTCCTTGTGCATCAGTATGCTTTTCTATCAAATGGGGGAAATGGAAACACCTTCCCTAGGGGTTGTGGTGATATTAAAAAGAGTAAGTCCATGTAAAGCCTTAGAGCCATGTCCACCTACTGTGATTAACTTACTGCCCTTCTAACAACCATTGACTCTACCTCAGGACTCTGCTCAGCTTTACCCCCACGCCCACCCCTGTCCAGAAAGCCCTCCCTAACCCCTGCATTCTGGCTGAGGCGTTCATCTCTGATGCTGGCCAACTCGAGTGCCCGTGATCCCAACTGCCGCACTCACCCAGCCCCTATACTGTGCGGTAATCTTGGTGTACACTTCTTGGGGGTGGGCACCAGTGATGAAGGCCTCCATGTCGTTCTTTTGTGTCGTTCTGATGCTGAGGTCTCCTTGCTTCTTCCTCTGGGCCAATGTGTCTGCTTGGGAGGAAGCTCATTGCCTAAGGGCATTGTGGGAGGGTAGGGGACTCTCCCCTTCTCAGACCTTGGTCAGGCTCTGGAAGTTCCCCTATTAGGGGGTGGAGGAGGGTCGCAGGGCACAGCACCTTCTTTCCCCATCCTCTGCTGAGCCCATGGCTGGAGTCCAGGGATCAGCAGGAGTTCCAGGACCTGTCCTGTGACTTGTTACAGTCACACAGCTCCTACAAACCCCCAAACCCCAGGTCCCGCTCACCGCACATGCCTGAATTGGTCCCCACAGAGAAGGCACAAGTACATCCAGCTCCCCTAGACTCTGGGGTCCTCTTCCTAAACGTGTTCCTGTCCTTTTGGCAGTTTCTTTAGGATACTCTTACCCATTGGGAAGGAGGAGCTGAGGCCTTGGGTGCCCCTTGCATGAATGAGGGCCATGTCCTGCTGCCCCCAGAGGGCTTCTGGTTGATTAGGGACATTCAAGAGATGTTAGTCACTCCAAGAATCTATTTAAGCCTTGCCAGGTGACCCTGCTAGCACCTCGCCACCTGGACAACTGCCTGTGGGACAGGGCTGGGGTATGGGACCCCTCCACCACGTTTCTCATGCCTGTTCCAATCCTTCAGTCAAGCCAGTCCTCCCCCAGGCACTAACACCTGGGCAGCAAAGATTCTTGATTAGTGAAATGAACCAGGACAGGGGACTACTGGATCTGCCCTGGGACAGCCCTTGGGAGTTCCCATATAAAGATGTGGGCTAGAGTATGGAGCTGAGCATGCAGTGTGCATGTGTGTGCATGCAATGGGGGCAGGGCTCACAAGAGGCCAGTGGGGGGTTCCCAGAAGACTTCCCGGAAGAGGGGAGTTCTGGTCAGCAGGGAGAGGGGGGCATAGGCTCTACAGACCAAGAGAGGCAGGCTGAAGTGCGGCCCAGGTGTCCCTGTTAGAGCCTATGCCACTGGCCACCCCTTCCCCCACCCCTGCCCCGCCACGATCCTCCCTGCAGCTCCCTGTGGCCAGCAGCTCTGCAGCGCTAGGCTCTGCTCCACTCTGCTTAGCTCCGCTCCGCTCCAGGAAGGCCACCTCCTCTCTGCCCTCCTCCACCCTCCTCCTGCTGTCACCACTCACCTCTCACAGCCTTGAAGGGGTGGGGACCCCAGGCCTGGACACACCCCACTGTGGCCCCAGAGCCTGGCTGGTCGGACGGACGCACGGTTGGACGCAGGACCCCGGAGCCCCGAGGTGGGCAGTGTGCCAGGGTCCCTCACAGCCTCCTCAAGGTCAGTGCCAGCCGGGAATTCAGCTACTCTGGGGTCCTTGAGACCCGTGGAGCCCACCTTAAGCCCCTCATCCCAGACTTCAGGTCCCAAAGCAGTCTTTACCTCAGGTGTGCCTGAGGCAGGCAGATCAGGGGGCAGGGGGCAGGACTGTATCCAACGGGCCCAGGTCCGGGGGTCTATTGGAAGAGGTCGCAAGCCAGGGGCCAGCCTTGGTCCTGCTCATGGAGGCCTCACTGGGGACACCCTGCACCGGCCATGGGGAGCTAAAATTGGAAAGTAGCAAGTGGGAGGCAGCTGACAAAGCTATTTCTCGGGCTCTTCACTGTGCTCCGGTTTCAAGCTCCTGCTCCATTAACCCGATCCTCCAGGCCTCCCTCCCCCCACCTGGCTGATGAGGAGACGCCTCAGCCCTCAGGCCAGCACTGCAGAAGTCAGTCTGGAGAGCCCCCTGGTATGGGTAGGGGCGGAAATGCTCTTATCTGAGATTCCAAAGGGCTCACTGGGAACACACAATCCTGTCCCAGGCTCGCTGTGTGACCTTGACAGGTCCCCGCCCCTCTCTGGTCCATGACCCCTCTGTATATGAAGTGGGGAGAATGCTGACTCTGGGGGGCTGGGAGAGCTGGTTCCAATGCTGGGAAGGGGAATTTGGGGGAGGAGGATCAGGTGTGGGAGACAGGGCCATGCCAGCCACCTCTTGGCCCAGCCCAGCCCAGCCCAAGAAAGTGCTTAGACACATTCCTCCCTTTAATTTGGCCCTGGGTCTGTTACCCAAGGCACCCTTGGGAAAGCCCAAGTCCAGGCTGGAGCATAGGAGGGGCATAA
Source organism: Lutra lutra (assembly GCF_902655055.1). Taxonomy (NCBI): domain Eukaryota; kingdom Metazoa; phylum Chordata; class Mammalia; order Carnivora; family Mustelidae; genus Lutra; species Lutra lutra. The sequence goes on from NC_062278.1 coordinate 151,118,498, forward strand.
GAGGGGGTGGCCCATCCTGGAGAAGAACTAGGCCCTGGAAGAAGGGTGTGGTTAGGCTCACCGTGAGCCTGATACTGGTCAGCACCTTGGACAGAGGCCAACGCCCTCCCTGGGGCCCTGTCTGGCCCTGCCTGGCCCCACACCCACTACCCCAGGGCACCTCTTCAAATAGCACCACCTCTAGCCAGCATCCAGGGCCTGAAGACACAAGCACAGAAAATGGGCTGGTATAGCCACGGACACAGGGCAGGGAACAGGGAAGTGGCGGGCTGGGGCTCAGGGGCTGGTTGGGGCAATGGGAATCAGTGAGAGGCTGGAGGCTGAATGAGAGGTAAGAAAGCTCAATACTGGGGACAGGACCTGGGAGGCCAGGAGATCTCAGGGAAGTGAAGGCAGCTCTGGAGGGGTGTGGGAATCCGAGAAGAGGGCATGGGCGGTAGGGGGCGGGGGGCATTGTCAGGAACTGAAGGAGGTTTACTGAGGGGGTTGGGGGTCCTGGGGGCCAGAAACATGATTGAGGTGACATAGATGGAGTCCCCTCACATGAAGGTCACCTGAGGCCTTGGCAGGAGCCATTCGAGCAAAGGGTGGGGACCAGTCCACCTGAAAGGTATGAAAGGGTCAATGAAGGTAGGCGGGCAGGCTGAGAGTGAAGATTACGCTTTCAAAAGCCTTCAAATGGGTGGGCGGGAGCTAGAGCAGCAGCTAGGAACAGGTACTAGATGTTATGGTGTCTGGGACGAGTGGGGGACCGGAGAAGTAGGATAATAGCTTGAGATCCCATATGGGATCCCCACCATCTCCACGGGGGACCATCAGGTAGGGCGAGGCAGGGCTAGGGGCAGCACTACCCTCACCCAATCTGTCTCCCCCAGCACCACCCAGGCTATGGGCATCAAGACAGCGTTGCCTGCGGCGGAGCTGGGCTTATACTCCCTGGTGCTGAGTGGGGCTCTGGCCTATGCTGGTAGGGGCCTCCTTGAAGCTTCACAAGGTAACAGCCGGGCTCTGGAGCAGGGAGTGGGATGCTTCTTCCCCTGCGGGCTCAGGGTTCCACCCAGCAAAGGTATAAACTTCAAGGCTCCAGACCCAGGATATTCCCTAAGCCCAGGGGTTTGGGCTGAGTTAGGTGAAGTCACAGGGAGAGACAGATGCAGAGGCCCTGACAGAGATCTGCACACAGAGCCACAGAGAGAGAAAGAGAAACTCCGACTCTCCGGGGTATAGTCAGAGACCTGGCCCGAGACATACAATGAGACCCAGAGAGAAGTAGAAGCAGAGAAAGAGAGACTTAGACCCATTCCCATCTCCCCAGGGTCATGGTCAGCCCAGCTGTAGGGGCAGGTGTGGGTGTGGGCGCGAAGTCCCCCCATCCCCCACTGAGGCCACACTCTGTTTTCAGATGGGGCCCACCGGAAGGCCTTCCGGGAGTCTGTGCGACCTGGCTGGGAGTACATTGGCCGGAAGATGGTAGGTCCCCCACACCCCTGGGTCCCTGACAGAGGTCCCTGATCCCGGCATGTCTCTCACATCCCAGACCCTTTCCAACTCTCCCCCATTCCAGATGTTCCCATGTAACAGAGGGCTCACGGTGAGGAGGGTCTCTGGCTTGAGCTTCAGAGTCTTCTGTTTCTCTACCGGTCCACTCTGTGTCCTCCTGGGGCCACGTCAAGCCTGCCCCCAGGCACTGCTCATTTAGGAAATAAATTGAGACATGCTTCAGCAGGGGCCCCCAGCACTGTCTTTCCCAGGAACAGTGCCATGAATGGTGGAATGTCAGGCAATATGCCGAACAGAGGGGCACGGCAGCTCACACACCCCACCCTTCATTTCTCTCTACCTACCTGGCTGGCACTTACCCCAGAGGAGAAGGCGAGGGCCTCCAGCCATGGCTGTCCTCTAATGCATAAGAATATGGGGGTTGGGGAGATGCTGGGGCTCTGCTCAGCCAAAGTACCAGCCCATCCTGCCCCCCTACACCTCCTTAACTGCCCGGGCCTGCCCCAGGACGTGGCTGACTTCGAGTGGGTGATGTGGTTCACCTCCTTCCGCAACATCATCGTCTTCGCCCTCTCTGGACACGTGCTATTTGCTAAACTCTGCACGATGGTTGCCCCCCAGGTGAGTTGAACCTGAGCCACCCCAGCCTCCCCTGCCAGCTCCCCCTGAGCTACAAGTGCTGGGGGTCCCACCTCCATTTGTATGGATAGATAAACCATCCCTTCTCCCTGTCCACAGCTCCGTTCCTGGATGTATGCCGTGTATGGGGCCCTGGCTGTGCTGGGCACAATGGGCCCTTGGTACCTGCTGCTACTGCTTGGCCACTGTGTCAGCCTCTACTTGGCCTCACTCTTGGGCCAACCCTGGCTCTGTCTTGGCCTCAGCCTAGCCAGCCTTGCCTCCTTCAAGCTGGATCCCCTAATCTCCTGGCAGGTGTGCAGGGGGGAGGGGGAAGGGTGGAGGGTGCAGGACTAGGACCCCAAACTTCTCACCCCATCCAAAGCCCTCATTTCCTGAGACTCCCCAAGCATTTCCTTCACTTCCCACCTGTCTCCAAGTCTCTGGGGCACATGCCTGCCCACAGAGTGGTCCCCTTCACCACAGGGGGGACATGTCCTGCTTGTTCCCTGTGCTATCCAAACAGTTAACATGAATGAGCCCTTGGTGGCTAGTGTTGTTGATTGGCTCTGCAAGAGAGGAGGGGGAAGGATGAGGCTGGGCCCCTGTGGGAAGCTGGGTGGGCTTCCCAGAGACAGGGGCAACTGGTGAGCTGGCGGCCTGTTCTCTCCCATCCAGAGCGGGTTGGTAACAGGCACTTTTGATCTTCAAGAGGTGCTGTTTCACGGGGGCAGTGGTTTCACGGTACTGCGTTGTGCCAGCTTCGCGCTGGAGAGCTGTGCCCACCCTGACCGCCGCTACTCCCTAGCTGACCTGCTCAAGTACAACTTCTACCTGCCTTTCTTCTTCTTTGGGCCCATCATGACCTTTGATCGCTTCCACGCCCAGGTGAGTGGACACCCTGTGGGCTTCCAGAGCAGGGCTGGGTCTCCCTCTTCAGTCAGGGGCTCCCATGTCAGCTAGGGCTCCCAGGACAGGTTGCGACCTCACCTTCAGTCATGACTCCAGGATGAAGCTGTAATACCCAGCCTCCTCAGACCCCAGCTTGGGGCCGCATTCCCTGCTCAGACAGAGGTCACAGGCAGGAGAAGTGACTCCAGGCTCAGGGAGGGCCGCCAGGATGAAGCCACCTCTCCCCTCACCCACGGATCCCCAGTTGGTGACCCCCCCATTCAGACCCTCCTCCGGCAGGCCTTGCCTCCCCACTCAGACACTTCGCATCTCCCAGATGAGCCAGGTGGAGCCGGTGAGGCGCGAGGGCGAGCTGTGGCGCATCCGGGCCCAGGCCGGCCTCAGCGTCGTGGCCATCATGGCCGTGGACATCTTCTTCCACTTCTTCTACATCCTCACCATCCCCAGTGACCTCAAGTTTGCCAACCGCCTCCCGGACAGCGCCCTCGGTGGGTGCTCGTCTGGGCCAGAACACGGGGCTGGGAAAGACAGAAAGACAGACCCTCTGCGCCCCAGGGCGTCACTGCTGGGGGAGCTGACACCTGAAAGGGCACAGCACTGATCCAAGGGTGGGGGAGCCGGGATTTACTCTCTGAAATGCTTGGGACTTGGAGTTAGCTCTGCTCTGTGAGGCCAGAGCGATAGCTGCAGAGCCCGCCTCGCAAGGGCCTCAGATTGATTTCCACTGCCCCAATGGGGTCTCCCTGGGGCGGGCCGGACCAGCTCCTCCCCCAGGAAATGGGGGTGTGGCCTCCGTGGGGGCGGGTCGGCTGCCAGGGCCTTCTCTACGACCTGACCTGAGGAGAGAGGCTGTAGGGTAGGGCCCTGTTTCCTGCCTTCCCACCACAATTTGGGGGGATCCTGGGAGCGGAGACCCACATGACTCCCCCCAGGCAGTGACCACACCCTGTCCCCAGCTGGCTTGGCCTACTCAAACCTGGTGTACGACTGGGTGAAGGCTGCCGTCCTTTTCGGCGTGGTCAACACCGTGGCGCGCCTGGACCACTTGGACCCACCTCAGGCTCCCAAGTGCATCACAGCCCTCTATGTCTTCGCTGAAACGTGAGTGTGAGATCCGCGGGAAACACCGCAGGGATCCTCACCCTCTCGTAGCCTCTTTCTCCCATTCCCCGCCCCTCCCCCAAGCTCTACTCCTGGCTGATTCACACCCATCTGCTCTCCCCCCACAGGCACTTTGACCGTGGCATCAACGACTGGCTTTGCAAGTGAGTTGGGGTTGGGGGGGGGAGGGTGGAGTAATGGTCACAGTCATCCCGCGAGGTGTGTGACTCCGGCAGTGCAGAGATGGGTCCACGTTTTAAAAGATGGCCCATTCCCTGAGCCAGAGGAAGCAAGGAGGGGGTTGTGGCAGTGGGCTAGGTGAAAGGGGTTTGGACATGAATGGGGGCGCTGGAGGTGAGAGAAATGGTTGGAGTCAAGACACACAGCAGGGATCCTGGACAGGACTTGGCAATGGATTGTGGGGATCAAGAAGGAGAAGGAAATGACCCCTAGATTCCTTTCTGCCTGGGAAGATGGAGGGGCGGCATCAGAAAGGGGTTTTGTGGGGGCACCAGGTGGTGGGTATTGTAGAGGGCACGGATTGCATGGAGCACTGGGTGTGGTGCAAAAATAATGAATACTGTTATGCTGAAAAAATAAAAAATTTAAAAAAAAAAAAAAAAAAAAAAAAAAAGAAAGGGGTTTTGTGTGAGAAATAGTTGGAATCTGGGACATATCCTTGTGGAGGTTCAGGGAGGTGGCTGGGTCTGAGGGTCTGGGGTTCAGAGAAGTCTGGAGGACCGATGTAGCTCTGAGCTTTATGAGTGTGGGACAGTGGTCTTTAGTCCTTGGGAGTGCATACGTTCCCAAGGAGAGAGAGTAAAGAAGAAGAAAGAAGGTGCAGCTGGGATTGGAGCTGGAAGGACTCCCACTGCGGGGAGAGAGGAGAGTGGCAGAAGGGACTGAAAGTTGTGGTCAGAGGAGCAGAACAGTCGGGACCACATGACAGTCTGGAAACCAGGAAGACCATCCAGGCACGGTGGGGGCAGCTGGGTCAGATGCTGCTGGGGAAGCTAGCTAGTGAGGGGGAGACAGAGGAGTTGCTGAAGGGAGACGTGAGGTGTCTTAAGACAGCAAATAGTGTAACATGCCTGGTTGCTAAGAGGAAGTCTAAGTTTGGGAGGCAGGATAGAGAGGTGATTGACAGAGTGAGGTCTCCAAAGAGGGAGGAGGTGATGGAACCAGTGCTAGGCACAGGCGTGGCTTCAGGACAGGGAGGAAGAAGAGAAGCCAGCATGGGTGCAGGGTGGCGGGTTAGTGTCAAGAAGTAAGGGTCCACCTGAAGCCTTCAGTTTTCTTCATGAAATAGGAGGCAAGGTCAGCTGCTGAGAGATGCAGGGTTGGGCATGGAGGGAGGCAGCATCTTCGTGGCCCCTTTCTTCTTGCCTAGACCCCCCCACGACACCTACTCACCATTGGGGGAGAGAGAAGGGTGGATTAGCCACTGCAGAGCATGGCACGAGAAGCTGACTAGAGAAGCCTTAGCACTGAGATCCCGGGTGGGGTTGGAGGTGGTGGATTTATGGACTCTAGCACGTGAAGGGATGAGATATTCCTCATCAGGGCTTAGCTTCTTGGGTGCAAGTGAGGAGAATGTGGGTGATTGGGCTCTCCCAGTTGGGTGGGAAGAAGAGAAGGATAAGGGGTTTTAGGTTATTTATAAAGATGACTCATTGGATTTAAGCCAGTTAAAGAGGGTGGTAAAGATAGGATCTCAAGGTGAGGAAGAGAGGGAGGAGTCAATGAGATCCCAGTTCTCCAGAAGAACTGGAGCTGGGGGCCACATCAGGAGGGGGTGGGTGGAGAATGGTAACTAGGACAGAATGAAATTTCAAGTGGTGACGAAGTTGGAATATGGTGTGGAGAAGAAACCATTGGAAATGAATAGGTCAAGGCATAGAGAAGTGTTACTCAATGGGTCTTCTACTGAATTTATTTAACAAATATTTATTGGGTACCTACTATGTGCCAGGCACTGTTCTAGGCACTGGGGATACAGCAGTGACCATGGCAAAGACTCTGAACACATGGAGCTTACACTCTAGTGGGGAGAAACAGCCCATAAACAGGTAAACAAAATATAAATAAGATAATTTTAGAGAGTGGTAAGCATTATGAAAAAAAATAAAACAAGTGTGATGGGACAGAAGCTGGCCACAGGATAGAAGCTTCTATAGTTTGTGGTCTGGGGAAGCCTCTGTGGGATGATATTTGAATTGAGACTAGAGTGATAAGGAAATCTAGGGAAGAGAATTTCAGGGAGAAGGAGCAAGTGTATAGGCTTGAGGCTGGAACATGCTCTGTGTATCTGAGAGACAGGAAAGCAGGAATGAGGGCTAACTGGTGGGTGTGAGATCAGGGAAGGAGGCAGAAACCAGACATCGTGGGATCTTCTAGCCTTAGTAAGGAGGTGGTCTATTCTAATCGTAATGGGGAGCCTTGGGGGCACGTTTGATTGTGGAAGTCCTATGATCTGACTCTGGCTGCCATGGGAGAACGGATGGTAGGGGGCCAAAGGCAGAGGCAGGGAAATGACTTAAGAGACTCTTGCAATAATCTATGAGAGGAGATGACCTGCTGGACAAGTAGCGGTAGTGGGGGTAGCAAGCAGCAATCAGGACTGCATAGAGCCCACAGAACTTGCTGAGTTGGATGTGGGGAGGGGAACTGACAGTCCAAGATGGTGCCAAGGCTTGAGTAGAGGGAAGTGTCATTATCTGAGATGAGGATGCAGCAGGTTTCAACAGGGATGGGGGACTCAGTCATTCAAATGAGATGTCTAGTGACAGTTGGATGTGTGAGTCAAGAAAGTGGGCTAAAGACATAGATTTGGGGCTCATCAGCCTAGAGACAGTGTTCAAAGTCTTGGGTCAGATGAGATTGCTTGGGGAATGGATGAGAAGACATCGAAGTTCAAAGCTGAGCCTTCCACATTCTGAACTTGGGTAGAGGAGGACCAGGCATCTGAGATCAGGAACATGGGACATTCCCCAGGATGACAGTGTTGAGGAGGGCTGCCCTGTGGTATATTCTTTGCCTTTCTCCTACCTGCCCTCTCCCACACCCCCCGCTGGTCCTTTCTCCTGCCTTTCTTGCAGGTACGTGTATGATCACATTGGTGGGGAGCACTCCGAGGTGATCCCAGAGCTGGGGGCCACTGTGGCCACATTTGCCATCACTACTCTGTGGCTTGGACCTTGTGATATCGTTTACCTATGGTCATTCCTGAACTGCTTTGGCCTCAACTTTGAGCTCTGGGCGCAGAAGCTGGCAGAGTGGGGGCCTCTAGCACAAATTGAGGTGAGTGGGAAATGTTGGGGGCAGGGTTTGGCTGGGTCACTGGAGGGGGTGGCATTGCTGCTCTCTGGGATCTTCCAGCCACATGTGGAGTTCCTGAAGAGTTCTCAGTCCAGAACTTTCTCACCACGACTTCCTGGCTATCAGGGCAATGGCTCCCCCTGTGGGTATCTAGCACCCCCTTCTGTGGAGTGTGGACACCTGGGCCGGGCTAGGTGGTCAGTATTCCCATCTTTAACAATGAGGGAGGGCTGCCCTGGGGACTCTCAGGGACCCAAGCTCATCCCCAGGACCTGGGGTAGCCATGTGGTCAGGGTCTCTGACCCACCATGTCCTCTTTCCCCTGGCCCTCTTGCCGATGCCTTCCTGGACTGGGCAGGCTTCTCTGTCGGAGCAGATGTCTCGCAGGGTCCGAGCTCTCTTTGGGGCCGTGAACTTCTGGGCCATCATCATGTACAACCTTGTAAGCCTGAACAGCCTTGAGTTCACAGAGCTGGTCGCCAGGCGCCTGCTACTCACAGGTGAGGGACGGGGGTGTGGACACAGAAAGTGCCAGGCATTCACCTTGAGGACTGTGACCTCCTGAAATGCCGCCATTGCAGCCCAACACCCTGGGGACTCAGCAGGGAGGGCCAATCAAGTGGGGAGAGGCATGAGAAGGAAAGCATCACTGAGGCTGGGGTCCTGCTCCCAGGCGTCGATGACCTCTTCCCCACACAGGCTTCCCCCAGACTACTCTGGCTGTCCTGTTCGTCACCTACTGTGGTGTCCAGCTGGTGAAGGAACGAGAGCGAACCCTGGCACTAGAAGAGGAGCAGATGCAGGACAAAGAGAAGCCGGAGTAGCTGGGAGGAGTAAGAGGGGAGAGGAATGGGCACTGCTCAGCTACTCCCAGGTCTGGCCCAGGCCAGGCCGGAGGGGGCCTGACCACTAGAATAAAAGACTTTTCTACCACAGTTCGGCTATTCCCTGTCCCTTCCACCAGCAATCTCCTGGCTTCTAGTCCATGCTGTATGAGGAGGTGGGGTCTCTGAGCCCCAGGGAGGGGGGGTCAGGCTCTAGGGGCACCAGAATGTGGAGGCGATACACCCATAGAGTGTGGAGGCCACTGCCCTGGGCAACCCAGGCACTCAACCTGGCATCTTCAACCACCTGGTCACGGACTCCTGGAGGACCTGATTCTAGACCCTGAGCTACTTGCTCAAAAGGCACTTTATTCCTCTCCAGGCTGCTGAGTGTGCTGGAGACGGATGCTCCCCAGCTGACAGGCAAGAAGTTGGGGTCCTGTAGGTACTTCCTCCTTGGCACACAGGTGGGCTGGGACGGGCCCAGAATGCAGCTTGGGACACCCCCCTGTGGCTCTGGTTCATGGAACAAGAAGACTGGGGAAACGGGGACCAGAGAGCCCTAAAGTTCCTGGGCCCTGCCGGCAAGGCTAGGACTGGGCAGTGAGTTCTCCCCTGCTGAAGAGCACCCCAGGTGGCAGGATGGGATCCAGGTGGACTCTGGCCCCTCCCCACCTCCTCTTGGGAGCCCCCAAATCCAGGCGCGTGTGGCCGCAGAGTGGGAGGGGAGCTCAGCTCAGGCCTCGGGGCTGGTCACATCTTGGTCAGGCGCAGCACGTTGAGCCGCACAGGAAGGAAGGTGGCGCCGGCTGCGTAGGCTATCTCGCGCAGGACACCCTCCCACTTCTTCTCATCCTCATTATATCTAGGGGTGAGAGGGAGGAGTGGGGACAGGGACACAGAGCTGGGTCAGCTGAGTGCAGAGTGGGCCCCAGCAGGGAGGGGTGGCTGAGGATGTCCCTGAAGCCCCAGGCCCATCTCCAGAAAGGTCTGGTTCTGGAGAATTCTCATGCCCTAGGAAAGGGCTCCCCACCATAAGGCCCATCCCCCAAAGAACAGCCACCCCACGTTCCAAGAAGGGTCACCTCTCAAGGAATGTCACACTCCTCCAAGAAGGCCTGCATCTCCACAGCACCTCCTCTGGAGAATTCTGTACTCGGTACTCTACATGTCCCCCCAAGACCCCCTGTCCCCACATAGCAGTGGGAATAAGGGAAGTTTCAGCAGGTGCCCCAGGCACCGAAACCTCTTCCCTCCACCCCCAGAAAGGGCCAGCTTGGAAAGTGATGGTTCTGGGCAGTTGGGGTCCAGCTTCTTCTCAATCCTGGCCCCAGCTTTCCCCTCCAGCGAGAGTACTCAGGACAGAGTGGGGAGAAAGGCCTTGCTGCCTCTTCAGGGCCCCCTCTACTCCCAGGGGCCTGTTTCCATGGGTCTGGGCCCTAAGCCTGGGCCAGCTCCTGGCTTCGGCATGCTTGAGACTTCACAGTCGGGCGTGGTCCCCTGTGAGCCCACCGGGATCTTGCTAGTCAAACGGGAAAGAACCGGGTTGAGCCGGGCATGTCTGCTGTCCCTTCCCCAGGGGACTCCCTGGAAGAGGATCACCCTATCCCCAGATGAGCTTGCCAGGTGCCGCTGGGGGCCATCAGCCTTGCTTGGGGACTTCCCTGGGCCCAGGCTCACCTCCAGATGTCATTGAGCTCTGTGGGGACCAACTCTCCAGACTCAGTCTCCAGCGTGGCAAAGCCACCAATGGCATACAGGGTGCCCGCCAGGCTGACCAGGCTGAGCGAGCTGCGTTCCTGTGGGAAGGCTTCGAAGGGTGCCCACCTGGTGGGGAGGAGGGGGCGTGAAGGGGTGTGTCACCCAGGGGCCTCAGCAGCCCCAGCACCCACAGCTCTAGCTACAAACCCCTTGGAAACCTGAATTCCAAGCACCCATGTTCCCAGCACAGCCTCCTGTGTCCTGACCTGCCCTCTGGTCTTCCCCATTCTCCTGCGCCTCCCATTTCCCTTTATGGTTCCCTGGTCATAGCATCCTGTCTACCCCATGCCATCCACCATGGATCCCCCCAGTGGCCCTCCTTTGCTCCTGAACTAATTCTTCCAGGGGAGCTGCCCTCCCCTGATGCCCGTGCCCCACCCTTCTTCCCCTCTTCACTGCCCAATTATTCTCAGGGTCTCTTCACTCCCCTCCTCTGACCTTGAAATTGGGCCTTCATCCCTACGCTCCAAAACAGCTCTCCCGTCCCCAGCCACCACAGAACATAAAATCCAGGCACAACACACGTCTCTGTTGATGTGACGTTCTCACCTCCCACCTGCCCACCTCCCACCTGCTCTCATGTCCTCAGATTCCTTCCTGGATAATGCATCCGCCCCCACAATCCCTGGGGCTTGGGCCTCAGCTTCTCCCTCTTATACTCTCTCTCCTGAGGGAGTTCATCCCCTCCGTTTGCCGTTGTACCCAGATCTCTCCAGCTCAGCATTCTCTCTGCCCTGATGGGCTCCTCCTGGACACTCCCAGGCCCCTCAAATCCACATGTCCTAACTGGACCCTCACATTTCTGATCTAACCCCGGTGGTTCTCCATTAAATGATCTCACACCCTCTCTCAAAAGTATCCACATCTCTTTTCCCCAACATCCAATCAGTCTCTAAATTATATTTTTTCTATCTCCTAAACTCTTGCTACTCTAAGTGTGACCCATGGACCAGCAGCATCAGCAGCACCTGAGCTGGGTTGCAGGGGGTGGGGGGGAAGGGGGCAGGGGTTGTTAGAAATATACACTCAGGCCCTTCCCCAGGCCCGAGAATAAGAATCTGCATTTTAACATGACCCCTAGGAGATTCACGTGCACATCACAGTGGGAGAAGCACTGGCCTACGTCTTTCTCCTGTGCCCCAACTGCAGGCTACCACCCCCTCCCACTCTATGGCTGTACCCCTGCCTCCTGGGAAATCTCTAATCTGTTCTCTACATCAGCTGTCACCTAAGAAACACAGATGTGAGCCTAAAACCCATCACAGGCATTTCACCGCTCTCAGGATTAAGTCCCTCAGCCCTGCCTGGCCCCTCTCCAGCCCCAGTACCCCCATCCTCACTTCCCCATCCCCATCCAACCTTTCCTTCAACAGGCCTGCCTTTTTCCTCCTAACTGCCTTGGCACCAACTTTCCTTGGCCTGGGGCATCCTTCTCCCGCCATCCCTTTTGCTGGCCAAGTCCAGGTGGACTGCCAGTTCAGTTTTCCCCTGACCGCCCAGCACCAGACTCCTGCCCAGTATGACTCTCTAAACAAGGAACCAAGCATCTCCCCCCGCACTCCTGGGAACTGTCTCCTGCAGACCAAGCTGGCCCTAACCCTGGGCCCAAATTGTGGGGGATGCCCCCCTCATGGCTGATCAGGAGAGAGAGGCTACTTCTGTGCTGATGTCCAGGGGCAGCAACCATGGTTCCTGCCAGGGCCATCACAGAGCGAGCCAACAGGTCCAAAGTCACACAGCCAGGCAGTCACAGTGGGGCCCTTGGTCCCTGGCTGCCTAGGGAAAGGGGCAGGAAACAGCCATACTTGTTGTCTGTAATGCTGTACACTTCAGCTGAACTGGTCAGCCCCGTGTCTGTGACCCCAGCGGCTACAAAAATGCGGCCATCGTGGACGGTGGCCCCGAAGAGGGAGCGGGCAGTCTGCATGGGTGCCAGCTCCTTCCACTCGAACTTCTTAGGGTCGTAGACACACATCTTCTTCAGGCACTTCCTGGGGGATGGAGGACAGTAAGTGAGAGGGAGGAAGCCTGAACACAGCGCCGCTCCTCTGGTTCAGCCGCTCCGGACGCCTTGCCCAGGCAGCCCGTACAAATCCCCGACAGCCTGGGGAGACTGTGCTCCCGCTCTGACCTACAACCCTGCTCCTGCCCTCGCGCCAGTCCCGAGCCTCACCTGTCACTGCCTTTGCCGCCAATGACGTAGACCAGGTCCATATGGGAGAGCACCGCGTGGCCGTACACGGCGTAAGGCAGCGGATCCGATTCGCCCCATTTGAACGACCTGGAGGAGACCGGAGTCGGGCGAGCGCCCGGTTCAGGAGTGCGCTGGGTCCCTGCCTCTGCATTCACCCACACACCCAACACATATCCGGGCCACACCCGATGTATTACCGGCATCTCTCGGGCCCCCGCTCCCACACAGCGGCCCACCGCTCTGCCCTACCCAAATCCGCCTCCGCCCGCAGCCCGGGATTCTGGCCCTGGCAGTGGCCCTGGCCCGGGCGGCCGCCGTGCCCCTCAACCCTGCCCCCGGGCCCCTCAACCCCGCCCCCGGGCCCCTCAACCCCGCCCCCAGCCCCAGCCCGCAGCCCCGGGCTCTGGTTTTGGCCCCCCGCGGTCCTCTCAACACCGCCCCCGGGCCCCGCCCCAGGGCCCCTCAACCCCGCCCCCAGCCCCCGCTCTCAGTCGCGGGCTTTGGCTTTGGCTCCAGCCGCGCCCCTCTAACCCCGCCCCGGGCCCCCGCTCACAGACGGTCGTAGCACATGACCGAGTCTAGGCTGCGCTCGCCGTCCTTGAGCTCTCGGCCGCCGACCACGTAGATGGAATTGAGAGCCTCTCCCAGGCCGAAGAGGCAGCGCGGCGAGGGCAGCGGCGGCATCCCCAGCCACTCGGAGTCCAGGTGGTCAAACTGCGGGTCAGGCATCCAGTCAGCCACCGGCCCCACACCCCCTACTCTCCCAGCCCAGCCCAGCACAGCCCAGCCCCGCCACCCTGGGTCACAGACGAGGCCAGGTCTCCAGGTAAGGCCAGCGCAGCCTGGAGGCCATCCCTGGAGGCAGTACCCTAACCTCCCCCCAGGATGAGAACCACGGAGGGACCCGGAGATGGGAGCCCAGAGACCACATCACAGCACCAATGGGGCCCCCCACGCAGAGCCATGTCCCTTCCCCAGTACAACTCGGGAACTGAGGCCTGCCTGCCCTCCGTTTTCCACCCAACCCCACTGTACAGAAAACTGTACAGCTCTACCAACCATCCCCAAAAGTCTGACGCCCTGTTACACCTCCACAGTCTTAACAACCATATCTGTGGCTCAGCTTTCTGAGGGAGCAATGTGCCGATGGACACTTTATAACCATCTATAACCTTCAAACAACCTTATCAAGCAGGAAGAATAATATCCCCAGTTACAAACTGAGGCCCAGAGAAAATAAACAATGCCCATGAAATACCTTGGCTGGAAACTGCTGGAGTTGCCCCCTTCCCTCCCTGCGCCCTCCCATGCCTAGTTGCCCCTCAATCTTCTCTACACTTGGTCAGGCCTCACCAAGCACACCACTCACTAGGCTCATTCCAATTCGTGTCCCTTGCTCACCATTCCTCAGGCAGAAACACCCTAACTTCCCTTCATGTGTCCAAATTCCACCCAAATGGCAAGACCCAAAACTACATGGTCAGTCACCAGGAAACCACGTCTGCCCTCTGAGATCCCGCAGCACCCTACGACTTGGACTGGTCACCCGACTCTACTGGTCCTTTCTGGGCCTCAGTTTTCTCATCTGTACGGTGAGAAGACTAGGCAGGATGGTACCTGTGTATAGGACACTCTTATCCTATACTCCAGGCCTGGCCTCATGCCAAGGTCCTGCCCCAGACCCTTCCACTGACTTGCTCCTCCTCCTCACTTTGCCTGATCCCAATCCCTGTGCAGAGAGAGGGCCTCCAACATACTAGACCTCCGGGGGGCTCACATGCCCCTGAAACTGAGACATCAGTGTTATACTAATTGTCAGTTGCCTAGAACTGTCTTCAACCTTCAGGTAAGTGGCTGTCAGTCAACCTCTCTGGTCTACATCTCATCTTAGACACAGTGGCACCCCAACAAGTAGACACAAGTCTCTCACGGGCCCCAAAGCTGACCCCCGTTCCCAGAACCGGCACTGGCTGCCCCTCCCAGGGCTGGGCAGGCACCTGCAAGAAGTAAGCACTCATGGGGTCCTCTTGGCTGTCCTCGTTGTAGAAGAGGCCCCCAGCCACAAAGACCTGGTTCTCCTTGGTCACGAGGCTGACATGGTTCTTGGGGATCTGGGTTGAGAGGGAGGCACAGTAACACTCGTTGGCTGCCGGATCATAGGCCACAGCCCCCTCCTCACTGATCATGAAGATGAGGTCCTGCAGGAACATGCCAAAGCGCAGAGTGTCATTGAGGATCCCAGGTAGGATGCGTTCCGCCTCCTCCTCCTCGTCCTCCGCCTTGGCTTCGCCCGCGCTCTTGTCAGCGGCCTTGGCCCCGGCTGCCTCCTTCCCCTTGTCCTTCTTCTTCTTGCGCAGCACGGTGAGGCGGCCCTCGTGTGCGTCCTTCACCATCTGCACCTTGCGCAGCAGCTCCGGCTGGGCACGCACCAGAGGGTGTTTCTCCACGCGGCTCTCCAGAAAGGCCCGCGGCAGCAGGCGGCAGCGCACGCTCTCGAAGACGGTGGGCAGCGACCGCTGGCGCTCCTCCTGCGCCTTGGCGTCGCCGCTGCCCGCCCACCGCATCACCGCCTCGAACACGGCCTCTTCCTTCTCCACATTGAGGCCGTCACTGGAAATGATGGCGATGAGCTCGTCGGCCGAGAGCCCGAGGAAGTCGGCGTCGCGCGCCACCAGCGAGAAGCGCGCGCAGATGAAGTCGCGGGCGGCCACGGCCAGGCGTGCGCAGTCGAGCAGGAGGCCCAGGCGGAAGACAGCCAGGCAGTTGGCGAGACACAGGCGCTTCTGTAGGAAGGACACGCAGATGGTGAAGATGGACGGGATCTGGAAGCGGTGCGCGGCGGCGAACAAGTCCTGCACGCTCGCCTCGTCCAGCGCGATCTCCGACGTGTACAGGTAGTGCAGCACCTGCGCCACCACGTCCGGGGACACCTCCTCCAGGCGCAACTCGCCCGCGTGCTCGGGCTCCGCCAGGAAGCGCGCGCGGAAGTAGGGGCTGCAGGCGGCCAGCACCAGGCGGTGGCATGGGAATTCGCGCTCACCCACCCGCACCACACAGTCGAGGAACTTGCCGTGGTCCAGCATGTCCTTGAGCCCATCCTGCAGGAGCGTCTGCTGGTACAGACGCTGCTCCTCCGCCTGCTCCAAGCCCAGCGTCATGGTGAGTGGCTTGGGGGTGCTGCTGTCTGGCCGGGGCCTCCTCTTTCTATTCCCCTGCTTCCCTTCTGGGTCACTCTTCCTCTACGCAGCTGTCTTCGCGGGGCTATATATAGAGGTGGACAGGGCTCTGTAAGGCGAGCTGCCTGGCTTCCTGCACATGACACGGAGGGGACAGCTGGGCAGAGGACCCCTCCCAGAGTGGCCTTGACTCAGCTCCGGGCACTTATGGGACAGGGGTGGGGAATTTGGGCCTATGAGAGCCTCACTGCCTCATTTCTAAATGGAGCACAGCAAGGCCTTGACTACATTCCTTGGTCAGGCAATGCCCCTGAGGGGAGGGGTTGACCCAAGCTCTGCCCCTCAGTCCAGGGAGAGAGAAGCATCGGTGTCCTTCCCCCAGGATCTCCCTTCGTTCATGCCTCCTGGGCCTTTCTGTCTGGGTGCTTCTGTGTTCCTCCCTGAGTATATCTCATCCCAGCCATCCCTGGATATAGTGTGCTTGGGTTTCCTGTTCAATGAACTTGGAAAGGCATTCACTCATTGGAGACCTTGTTGCCGTACCTTTAAAATGGGAAGACCTTACCCCTTCCTACTCCAAATCTGAGACCCTCCTTAGACTGTGCAAGAAAGCAAGAAGGTGCTTTAGGATAAACTTGGTCACTACTTTTCTGAGGGCCTGCACAGGTCACATGGCTCTGTTGAGCCTCAGTTTCCCTTTCTACACAATGGGGAGTTTCATGAATTAGAGTCTAAGGGCCTCAGCTCTGCTGAGGTTCAGTGTTCCTGGGAATACAATGTCACAGGGTTTTAACATTGCAAGGTGTTAGACATGCTAAGAAAGTAATTTCCTAGGATTCAACTATTCTAGGTACTTAAATTCCCAGGGTTTTAATATTCTAGGGGAGGGACAGTCTGGAGTCTAATGTTCAAAAGGTAACACTCTAAGAGTTTAATACTGCGAGATAGCTGTCTATGCTCACTGTTCTTGATCCATATAAGCTTGATAAGAGCCTACCTTGGCCTTGGGGCCCTTGCACCCTGTCTACCACCAAAGAGGTGTCAAGGTAAAGGCTCAGGGTAGCCAGTACTGATGCCCAGCCTTCTCTGGACTTACCACCCTTCCCCCACTACACACACACACACACACACACGCACACACACACACAATCATTCGCAGCCACCAAGATTAACTTGTTCCCAAAGTGCCAGAAGTTGCAGCTGTGGGTTAAATTTAGCCCCCAGGACACTAGTGTGAACTGTTATGGGGCATTCTCCCATCATTCCTCTGAGTCACTTGTTTATAACCTCGGGCTTGGTGGGTGGAGGGATTAGAGAAGAGACCAAAAGATGGCCCAGGTCTGAATCACCTCCCCTTTTGTGATCTCAGAGATGTCACTGCCTGTCCCCCCGTGAGCAATGCTTTCAACCATCGTTTGCTCACCCCACCAACAGGTCTAAGAGAGGCAGCCACTGGACAGGTTCTGGAGGTGGTCCTGTTCCTCTTGCAGAAAGGGTCAAATCTCACCCCAGTGCTTCCAGCCCAGCCCCGATTGCAAACCATTTCCAACAGGGACCATCAGTGACGATATCAGGCTCTAAGGGGCTGAGCAAGTTGGTCAGGTCACATAGCTGGCAAGAGCCCATGCCAGGATTCAAAGCAGATGTGCTCACCTCCGAAGACTTGTGGGAATCCCTCCCTACCATATTGCTTCCCACTAATTAACAACAACAAAAAAAATTAGCGGTTGTTTCATTTCCCAAAGACCAGGACAGAAAGTATATACGGAACAATTAACTTATGTTTATCAGGTGACTCAGTGACATATTTTTAGATTATGATGACTCCCGTAGTGTTCAGTCCCTCCTAGGCATTCCACTAGCGTATTCATATGTAGCTCATTCATTCATTCATCGAGAACCTGCTGTGCACTCTGTTCAGTGCTGAGGATTCAACAGTGAACACATCAGGCAGGAATTCCTGTCTTTATGGTACTTACATTCAGCCCAAGTCATGGGAGGAGTCAGCAACAAGTAGTTACACAGGATGTCAGATGATAGTAACTGCTGATGACAAGTAGCAGAAAAGGGGTCATGGAAAAGGACAGGTGGTAGTGGTAATAATTTTAGTGGAACAGTCAGGATGAACTCACTGAAAGGATGCCATTTTAGCAGGTTCAAGCCATGGGATAGGAGGATTCTTGGTGGGGGGTGGGGTACAGCTTGAGCAAAGGCCCTGAGGCAGGAGTGTACCTGGCAGGTTCCAGTGGGGCTGGAACAATGAATGAAGAGGTGAGTAGGAGGAGAAAAGGACAGGGGATTAGGGTGGGGGCATCATGTAGGGCCACTTGGGCCAGTTTTTCCCTTCAGTGAAATGGAGTGCCACTGTTTATTGTTTATAGTTATGAGAAAGGCAAACATATCCATAAGTAAAGAGAATAATATGCCAGTTTAACATGTACCCACCTCCCCATTTCAGCAACTATCTAGTCACCAACTCATGGCCGATCCTATTTCACCTCTGCCCCCAGCCACTGCCCCCAGTCACCCAAAGAGTCAGCCAGGGATTGGATGTGAGTACAGTAGAGAGGGACAGAGCATGACTGCATGGCTTTTGGTTGACTCAAGGGAAAATGTCATCTCACTTCATCCTTTTAATTTTTACTTATTTATTTTTTTAAAAGATTATTTATTTGAGAGAGAGAGAGAGAGCATACAAACAAGGGGAGGGGCAAAGGGGGAGGGAGAAGCAGACTTCCCACTGAGCAGGGAGTCCAACAATGGGAGACTCCATCCCAGGACCCCGGGTCATGACCTGAGCAGAAGGCAAATGCTTAACTGGTTGAGCCACCCAGGCGCCCCTCATTTTTACTCACTTAATCTTACCCAAAATTATATTATTTACCCCCTTTTACAGAAACTGAAATTTAGATGGCCAGCAAATAGTCTTGTCATGTTTCTTTTTTAAACAGCTTTGTTGAGGCATAAGTGACATACAATTAACTACATGTACTTAAAGTATACAATTTGATAAGTTTTTTAAAAAAGATT
Organism: Lutra lutra; assembly: GCF_902655055.1. NCBI lineage: Eukaryota > Metazoa > Chordata > Mammalia > Carnivora > Mustelidae > Lutra > Lutra lutra. The sequence goes on from NC_062278.1 coordinate 151,136,932, forward strand.
TTATTTATTTATTTGAGAAAAAGAGCGCATGAGCATGAGGTAGAGATAGAGCATGATGGGGTTTGGAAGGCCCACAGAGGGAGAAGGAGAAGCAGACTCCCCACTGAGCAGGGAGTCCAATTATGGGGGACTCAATCCCAGGACCCCTGGTCATGACCTGAGCCAAAGGCAAATGCTTAACTGACTGAGCCAACCAATTATCCCACAATTTGGTAAGTTTTGATATATACACACACATACCCATGAAACTATATATATATATATAGTTTTATATATAGATATATATATAGATATATATAGATATCTATGAAACCAGCACCATAATCAAGTTAAAGAATGTATCCATCAGCCACATGTCCTTGTGCCCTACTTTAATCACTCCCTCAACTCTCCCCACAACAACTCCAGCCTAGATAGTCAATATTCCACTTTCCATCACCGTCATCCATTTGCATTTTCTAAAGTTTTATATAAGCAGAATCATGGAGTCTGTCTGTCTTTCTGTTCTGACTTCTTTCACACAGATAACTATTTTGAGCTTCAGCGAGTTTGCCCACTCATGTTCTGCCTTCATTAGGAAACTTAGCACATCACAAGGGTTATTTAAGAAAAAGGCCAAGGGAAAATCTTGAGAAAATTTACACACGTTTTGCCAGGGTCAGAGAACACCTTGCCAATGCACCAAGAAATTCAACAACATCTGCTGCCCTCAATGCATGAACAGGCCTCACCCCGACGTGGGCTTGTGGGGCGATGACTCAGCTGCTGAGTATTTGCTGGAGTAGCCATGCTATATGTCCATATGTGGTAGACACTTGTCACTCTTGGTCGTCTCCTCACACCTCCTAAGTCTTTCTATGTTTGGGACAGTCTCACATCAGTGGTCCTTCCCCAGGGAAACAGAACTTTCCCTGACCTCTGACAGTCTAGAAGAAAAAAAAAGATATCAGTAATCAAGGGACCTCAAAGACACAGTGAGACCCATGTAAAGTGAAGCCCCCAAGTTTATAAGGCTGCCACTGAGCTCTTTGGTGCTATAATAAAAAAAAAATTATTGAGGATGAATACCCAAGTTTTGTAGCAACATGGACGGGACTGGAAGAGATTATGCTGAGTGAAATAAGTCAAGCAGAGAGAGTCAATTATCATATGGTTTCACTTATTTATGGAGCATAACAAATAGCATGGAGGACAAGGGGAGATGGAGAGGAGAAGGGAGTTGAGGGAAATTGGAAGGGGAGGTGAACCATGAGAGACTATGGACTCTGAAAAAGGATCTGAGAATTTTGAAGGGGTGGGGGGTGGGAGGTTGGGGGCACCAGGTGGTGGGTATTTTAGAGGGCACGGATTGCATGGAGCACTGGGTGTGGTGCAAAAATAATGAATACTGTTATGCTGAAAAAATAAAAAAACTAAAAAAAAAAATTATTGAAAGGATGACTTCTGGCCTACACAGTATGGGACTCATTTCTCCCCATTCTTCTCTGTTAAGTACAATGATAAACCATGGAGATACGCAAGAGGCAATTAAAGGGTAACTCAGAAAGGTGGAAGAAGGATGACTAATTGGTTTGGGAATCTAAGAATGAAGGAACATCTCAGCAGCAGGTGTCTCCCTCACACACACCCAACAAAGGATTACCCGGGTGGGTTTATTTATCTCACAAATTGAACAGGAGTCCCAATGACAATACCAAACAAATGCAGTATCACCAGCAAGGGGAGTGTGTCAGAAGCCCACTAACAACAAGCAGCCAGGGAAAGCACTGTACTTCCATACCTGGCCTGAGACCCATCTCCCTGCCAAGGGACCCTGGGCAACCTGGCCTGGGGAAACTCCTTCTGCTCTCTCTGGCAGCAGCAGCAGGAACAGGTGGGAGCCCCAGCAGCACCAGATAAACCAAGCAGGTGAAAATAACACAGCAAAGTCTCTGAAAATTAAATTGTCGTTGGAACCTCAGCCCACAAAAGTAGGCCAGCACCTGCATGCCAAACTTAAACAGGGCAACCACCTGTTATAAAAAAAGAACCAAATAGAGCCCGAAGTCTTCTAAACATAAAGCCAAAATGTCCAGGGTACAGTAAAAAAAAAAAAAATTACCCATCATAATAATAACCAGGAAAATCACTACTTGAATGCAGAAAGCATCAGCTGATGCCAACAGTGACATTAATCAGATGTTGACATTTTCTGGCAAGGATTTTAAAGCAACTATCATAAAAATGGTTCAGCAATCAGTACAATGCTCTTGAAATAAATTTGGAAAAGGGGAAAATCTCAGTAAAGAAATAGAAGTTATATAGAAGAGCCAGATGGAAATAATAGAACTGAAAAATACAATAACAGAAATAAAGACCTGCTGGATGGCCTCACTAGGGTAGGGGAGATGACAGAGGATAGAATCAGTCCACTTGAGGACAGGTGAATAGGGTTTATCCAATCCAAAGAACAGAGAGAGAGTGGAGTGAAAAAACAAAAAACAAAAAAACAAAAACAATGGATGGCATCTTGGGCCCATGAGACAGTAACCAAAGATCCACCATTTGTATCATTACAGTCCCAGAGGAGAGGAGAGAGGGACTGCAAGACTAACTGAAGAAATAAAGCCTGAAAACTTCCAAAATTTGGTGAAAGACACAAATCTGCAAATTCAATAGCCTGAGCAAACCCCAAACAGGGATAAACCCAAAGAAATCCATGCCAAAACACATCATAATTAAACTTCCAAACACTAAAGACAAAAGAAAAAATCATGGAAGCAACCAGAAAGGAAAAACACATTACCTATAGGGGAACCCTAATTCAAGTGATGGTGGATTTTTTATCAGAATCCGTGGAGGTCAAAAAGAAGTGGCACAACATTCTTCAAGAACTGAAAGAACTGTCAGTGGTGAATTCTATATCTGGTGAAACTATCTGGAATGAAAGATAAATAACTCCAGGCAATCTACAAAAAAAAAAAAAAAAAAGACCTTTAGGAATTAATAAATGGCCTCAGCAATGTCACAGGATATGAGATCAACCCACAAAGATTAACTGCATTTCCATCTACTCACAATGAACATGTAGAAACCAAAATTTAAAGCAATGCTATTTATAATCACTCCAAAGATATTGAAATACTTATGAATATTCCTAATAAACCACATGTAAGAACCATGCTGAAAATTACAAAATGCTGATGAAAGAAATCATAGAAGACCTAAATAAATGGAGAAACATACTATGTTCATGGATTACAAGGCTCTACACAGTAAAGATGTCAGTTCTCCCCAAACTGAACTATAGGTTTAATTCAATGCCTATGAAAGTCCTGGAAACATTTTTAATAGACATAGACAGGCTTATTCTAAAATTTGTATAGAACAGTGCATGACCTAGAATAGTAAAAACAATCTTGACAAGGAAGAATGAAGTGGGAGGAATCACTCTACCTGATATTAAGGCTTCCTATGTGGCTCTAGTCATCAGGATTGTGGGGTATTGGCAGAGCACCAGACACATAGATCAATGGAACATAATAGAGGACCCAGAAATAGATCCAGGTAATGTTCAACTGATGTTTGACAAAGGTCAAAAGCAAGTCAACGGAGGAAAGAGACTTTTCAACCAATGGTTCTGGAGCAATTAGACATTCATAAGTGGAAAAAATTTTTTCAATATTATTCTTATGCTTTATACAAAAATTAACTCAAAATGGATCACGGGCTTAAAATGTAAAACATCTTAAACAACCTTGAAAAAGAATAACAAAGTTAGAGGTCTCACACATTTTTTTTTTTTCAAAACTTAACTATAAACCTAAAGTAATCAAAACTGTGTGGTCCTGGCATAAAGACAGACATAGAGACCAGTGGAACAGAACAGAGGGCCCAGAAATAAACTCTCACATATATGGTCAAATGATTGGTGGCAAAAGTACCAAAACCATTCAATGAGGAAACGAAATATTCTTTTCAACAACTGGTGTTCAGAGAACCAGATATCCATACCCAAAAGAATGAAGTTGGACCCTTGTCTTAGAACCAAAGATAAACACAAAATGTAAGAGCAAAAACTAGAAAGCTTTTAGAAGAAAATATGGGTGAAACTTCATGACATCAGATCTGACAATTTCTTGGATACAACACCAAAAGCATAGGCGAAAAAGAAAAAAACCAGATTGAACTATATAAAAATTTAACAATTCTGTACATGGAAGAACACAATTGACAGAAAAGGCAACCCATGGGATAGTAGAATATATTTGTAAATCATATACAGTTTTAGTACCCAAAAAATATAAAGAAGGCCCAAGAGTCAACAATAACAATGAAACAGACAACCTGATTTTAAAAATGGGCAAATAGGGGTGCCTGGCTGGCTCAGTTGGTAGAGTGTGTGACTCTTGTTCTCAGGGTTGTGAGTTCAAGCCCCATGTTGGGTGTAGAGATTACTTAAAAATAAAATCTTTTGAGGAGTCAAGATGGCGGAGAAGTAGCAGGCTGAGACTACTTCGGGTAGCGGGAGATCAGCTAAATAGCTTATCTAAAGATTGCAAACACCTACAAATCCAATGGGAGATCAAAGAGAAGAAGAACAGCAATTCTAGAAACAGAAAATCAACCACTATCTGCAAGTTTATCTAATATATATATATTTTTTTCCTCTTTTTATATTTTTTCTTTATCGGCTTTCTTTTATTAATAGTTTCTTTTTTTTTTTTTCTTTCTGAACCCCTTTTTATCCCCTTTCTCCCCCCTCACAATTTGGGATCTCTTCTGATTTGGCTAAAGCATATTTTCCTGGGGTTGTTGCCACCCTTTTAGTATTTTACTTGCTCCTTCATAAACTCTTATCTGGACAAAATGACAAGGCGGAAAAATTCACAACAAAAAAAAAAGAACAAGGGGTGCCTGGGTGGCTCAGTGGGTTGGGCCGCTGCCTTCGGCTCAGTTCATGATCCCAGGTCCTGGGTTCGAGCCCCGCATCGGGCTTTCTGCTCAGCGGGGAGCCTGCTTCCTCCTCTCTCTCTGCCTGCCTCTCTGCCTACTTGTGATTTCTCTCTGTCAAATAAATAATAAATGGAATCTTAAAAAAAAAAAAAAAGAACAAGAGGCAGTACCAAAGGCTAGGGACCTAATCAATACAGGCATTGGTAATATGTCAGATAAAATAGAGTTCAGAATGACGATTCTCAAGGTTCTAGCCGGGCTTGAAAAAGGCATGGAAGATATTAAAGCAACCCTCTCGGGAGATATAAAAGCCCTTTCTGGAGAAATAAAAGAACTAAAATCTAACCAAGTTGAAATCAAAAAAGCTATTAATGAGGTGCAATAAAAAATGGAGGCTCTCACTGCTAGGATAAATGAGGCAGAAGAAAGAATTAGTGATATAGAAGACCAAATGACAGAGAATAAAGAAGCTGAGCAAAAGAGGGACAAACAGCTACTGGACCACGAGGGGAGAATTTGAGAGATAAGTGACACCATAAGACGAAACAACATTAGAATAATTGGGATTCCAGAAGAAGAGGAAACAGAGAGGGGAGCAGAAGGTATATTGGAGAGAATTATTGGAGAGAATTTCCCCAATATGGCAAAGGGAACAAGCATCAAAATTCAGGAGGTTCAGAGAACCCCCCTCAAAATCAATAAGAATAGGTCCACACCCCGTCACCTAATAGTAAAATTTACAAGTCTTAGTGACAAAGAAAAGATCCTGAAAGCAGCCCAGGAAAAGAAGTCTGTAACGTACAATGGTAAAAATATTAGATTGGCAGCAGACTTATCCACAGAGACCTGGCAGGCCAGAAAGAGCTGGCATGATATATTCAGAGTACTAAATGAGAAAAACATGCAGCCAAGAATACTATATCCAGCTAGGCTATCATTGAAAATAGAAGGAGAGATTAAAAGCTTCCAGGACAAACAAAAACTGAAAGAATTTGCAAATACCAAACCAGCTCTACAGGAAATATTGAAAGGGGTCCTCTAAGCAAAGAGAGACCCTAAAAGTAGTAGATCAGAAAGAAACAGAGACAATATACAATAACAGTCACCTTACAGGCAATACAATGGCACTAAATTCATATCTCTCAACACTTACCCTGAATGTTAATGGGCTAAATGCCCCAATCAAAAGACACAGGGTATCAGAATGGATAAAAAAACAAAACCCATCTATATGTTGCCTACAAGAAACTCATCTTAAACCCGAAGACACCCCCAGGTTTAAAGTGAGGGGGTGGAAAAGAATTTACCATGCTAATGGACATCAGAAGAAAGCAGGAGTGGCAATCCTTATAGCAGATCAATTAGATTTTAAGCCAAAGACTATAATAAGAGATGAGGAAGGACACTATATCATACTCAAAGGATGTGTCCAACAAGAAGATCTAACAATTTTAAATATCTATGCCCCTAACGTGGGAGCAGCCAACTATATAAACCAATTAATAACAAAATCAAAGAAACACATCGACAATAATACAATAATAGTAGGGGACTTTAACACTCCCCTCACTGAAATGGACAGATCATCCAAGCAAAAGATCAACAAGGAAATCAAGGCCTTAAATGACACACTGGACCAGATGGACATCACAGATATATTCAGAACATTTCATCCCAAAGCAACAGAATACACATTCTTCTCTAGTGCACATGGAACATTCTCCAGAATAGATCACATTCTTGGTCCTAAATCAAGTCTCAACCGGTATCAAAAGATTGGGATCATTCCCTGCATAGTTTCAGACCACAATGCTCTAAAGCTAGAACTCAATAACAAGAGGAAATTTGGAAAGAACCCAAATACATGGAGACTAAACAGCATCCTTCTAAAGAATGAATGGGTCAACCAGGAAATTAAAGAAGAATTGAAAAAATTCATGGAAACAAATGATAATGAAAACACAACGGTTCAGAATCTGTGGGACACAACAAAGGCAGTCCTGAGAGGAAAATATATAGCGGTACAAGCCTTTCTCAAGAAACAAGAAAGGTCTCAGGTACACAACCTAACCCTACACCTAAAGGAGCTGAAGAAAGAACAAGAAAGAAACCCTAAACCCAGCAGGAGAAGAGAAATCATAAAGATCAGAGCAGAAATCAATGAAATAGAAACCAAAAAAACAATAGAACAAATCAACGAAACTAGGAGCTGGTTCTTTGAAAGAATTAATAAGATCGATAAACCCCTGGCCAGACTTATCAAAAAGAAAAGAGAAAGGACCCAAATAAATAAAATCATGAATGAAAGAGGAGAGATCACAACGAACACCAAAGAAATAGAGACAATTATAAGAACATACTATGAGACACTCTATGCCAACAAATTTGACAATCTGGAAGAAATGGATGCATTCCTAGAGAGATATAATCTACCACAACTGAACCAGGAAGAAATAGAAAGCCTGAACAGACCCATAACCAGTAAGGAGATTGAAACAGTCATCAAAAATCTCCAAACAAACAAAAGCCCAGGGCCAGACGGCTTCCCGGGGGAATTCTACCAAACATTTAAAGAAGAACTAATTCCTATTCTCCTGAAACTGTTCCAAAAAATAGAAATAGAAGGAAAACTTCCAAACTCATTTTATGAGGCCAGCATCACCTTGATCCCAAAACCAGACAAGGATCCCAACAAAAAAGAGAACTACAGACCAATATCCTTGATGAACACAGATGCAAAAATTCTCGCCAAAATACTAGCCAATAGGATTCAACAGTACATTAAAAGGATTATTCACCACGACCAAGTGGGATTTATTCCAGGGCTGCAAGGCTGGTTCAACATCCGCAAATCAATCAATGTGATACAACACATTAATAAAAGAAAGAACAAGAACCATATGATACTCTCCATAGATGCTGAAAAAGCATTTGACAAAGTACAGCATCCCTTCCTGATCAAAACTCTTCAAAGTGTAGGGATAGAGGGCACATACCTCAATATTATCAAAGCCATCTATGAAAAAACCCACCGCAAATATCATTCTCAATGGAGAAAAACTGAAAGCTTTTCCGCTAAGGTCAGGAACACAGCAGGGATGTCCGTTATCACCACTGCTATTCAACATAGTACTAGAAGTCCTAGCCTCAGCAATCAGACAACAAAAGGAAATTAAAGGCATCCAAATCGGCAAAGAAGATGTCAAACTATCACTCTTTGCAGATGATATGATACTATATGTGGAAAACCCAAAAGACTCCACTCCAAAACTGCTAGAACTTGTACAGGAATTCAGTAAAGTGTCAGGATATAAAATCAATGCACAGAAATCAGTTGCATTTCTCTACACCAACAACAAGACAGAAGAAAGAGAAATTAAGGATTCCATCTCATTTACAATTGCACCCAAAACTATAAGATACCTAGGAATAAACCTAACCAAAGAGACTAAGAATCTATACTCAGAAAACTATAAAGTACTCATGAAAGAAATTGAGGAAGACACAAAGAAATGGAAAAATGTTCCATGCTCCTGGATTGGAAGAATAAATATTGTGAAAATGTCTATGCTATTTACAGCAATCTACACATTTAATGCAATTCCTATCAAAGTACCATCCATTTTTTTCAAAGAAATGGAACAAATAATCCTAAAATTTATATGGAACCAGAAAAGCCCTCGAATAGCCAAAGCAATATTGAAAAAGAAAGCCAAAGTTGGTGGCATCACGATTCCGGACTTCAAGCTCTATTACAAAGCTGTCATCATCAAGACAGCATGGTACTGGCACAAAAACAGACACATAGATCAATGGAACAGAATAGAGAGCCCAGAAATGGACCCTCAACTCTATGGTCAACTCATCTTCGACAAAGCAGGAAAGAATGTCCAATGGAAAAAAGACAGCCTCTTCAATAAATGGTGTTGGGAAAATTGGACAGCCACATGCAGAAAAATGAAATTGGATCATTTCCTTACACCACACACGAAAATAGACTCAAAATGGATGAAGGATCTCAATGTGAGAAAGGAATCCATCAAAATCCTTGAGGAGAACACAGGCAGCAACCTCTTCGACCTCAGCCGCAGCAACATCTTCCGAGGAACATCGCCAAAGGCAAGGGAAGCAAGGGCAAAAATGAACTTTTGGGATTTTATCAAGATCAAAAGCTTTTGTACAGCAAAGGAAACAGTTAACAAAACCAAAAGACAACTGACAGAATGGGAGAAGATATTTGCAAATGACATATCAGATAAAGGGCTAGTGTCCAAAATCTATAAAGAACTTAGCAAACTCAACACCCAAAGAACAAATAATCCAATCAAGAAATGGGCAGAGGACATGAACAGACATTTCTGCAAAGAAGACATCCAGATGGCCAACAGACACATGAAAAAGTGCTCCATATCACTCGGCATCAGGGAAATACAAATCAAAACCACCATGAGATATCACCTCACACCAGTCAGAATGGCTAAAATTAACAAGTCAGGAAATGACAGATGCTGGCGAGGATGTGGAGAAAGGGGAACCCTCCTACACTGTTGGTGGGAATGCAAGCTGGTGCAACCACTCTGGAAAACAGCATGGAGGTTCCTCAAAATGTTGAAAATAGAACTACCCTATGACCCTGCAATTGCACTGCTGGGTATTTACCCTAAAGATACAAACGTAGTGATCCGAAGGGGCACGTGCACCCGAATGTTTATAGCAGCAATGTCTACAATAGCCAAACTATGGAAAGAACCTAGATGTCCATCTACAGACGAATGGATAAGGAAGATGTGATATATATACACAATGGAATACTATGCAGCCATCAAAAGAAATGAAATCTTGCCATTTGCGACGACGTGGATGGAACTAGAGGGTATCATGCTTAGCGAAATAAGTCAATTGGAGAAAGACAACTATCATATGATCTCCCTGATATGAGGGAGAGGAGATGCAACATGGGGGGTTGAGGGGGTAGGAGAAGAGTAAATGAAACAAGATGGGATTGGGAGGGAGACAAACCATAAGTGACTCTTAATCTCACAAAACAAACTGAGGGTTGATGGGGGGAGGGGTTTGGGAGAGGGGGGTGGGGTTATGGATATTGGGGAGGGTATGTGCTATGGTGAGTGCTGTGAAGTGTGTAAACCTGGCGATTCGCAGACCTGTACCCCTGGGGATAAAAATATATGTTTATGAAGCTGTAAAAAAAAAAAAAAAAAAAGAAAAAAGAAAGGATGAATACCCAAGTTTTGTAGCAACATGGACGGGACTGGAAGAGATTATGCTGAGTGAAATAAGTCAAGCAGAGAGAGTCAATTATCATATGGTTTCACTTATTTGTGGAGCATAACAAATAGCATGGAGGACAAGGGGAGATGGAGAGGAGAAGGGAGTTGAGGGAAATTGGAAGGGGAGGTGAACCATGAGAGACTATGGACTCTGAAAAAGGATCTGAGGATTTTGAAGGGGTGGGGGGTGGGAGGTTGGGGGCACCGGGTTGTGGGTATTGTAGAGGGCACGGATTGCATGGAGCACTGGATGTGGTGCAAAAATAATGAATACTGTTATGCTGAAAAAATAAAAAAATTAAAAAAAAATAAAATCTTTTTTAAAATGGGCAAAGGACTTGCCTCAACCTTTTCCCAAAAAGGTGTGCAAAAGGCCCACGAGCACATGAACAGCTGTTCAACACCACTCATCACTAGGGAAATGTAAACACAAACCACAAGACACCATCTCACCCATTAAAATGGCTACTGTTTAAAAACAAACAAACTAAACTAACAAACAGGTGTTGGTGGAGGTGTGCAGAAATTGGAACTCTCTGTACTGTTAGTGGGAATGTAAAATGGTACAGACACTGACACTATGAAAAACAGCATGGTGGTTCATCAAAAAATTAAAAATACAGGGGCGCCTGGGTGGCTCAGTGGGTTAAGCCGCTGCCTTCAGCTCAGGTCATGATCCCAGGTCCTGGGTTCGAGCCCCGCTTCGGGCTTTCTGCTCAGCAGGGAGCCTGCTTCCTCCTCTCTCTCTCTGCCTGCTCCTCTGCCTACTTGTGATTTCTCTCTGTCAAATAAATAAATAAAATCTTTAAAAAAAATTAAAAATACAATTACGATATGCTCTAGCAATCCACTTCTGGTTATAGACCCAAAGGTCTTAAAAACAGGTATACCCATGTGAATTGCAGCATGATTCCCAACAACCAAAAGATGGAAGCAACCCACATGTCCACATGGATGAATGGAGAAATAAAATATAGTTTATACACAATGGAACATTACTCAGCCTTAAAAGGGAAGGACATTCTGACACATGCCACAACATGGGTGAACTTTGAGGACATTATAGTAAGTGAAATAAGACAGTCAGAAAAAGACAAATACTGTATGATTCCACGAATGTGAGGTATCTAGCAGAGTCAAAATCATGGAGGCAGAAAGTAAAATGGTGGTTGTGAGGGCTTGGTAGTGGCCCGGGGGAGCATAGGGAGTTAGGGTTTCATGGGTACAGGTTTCAGTTTTACGAGATGAAAAGAGTTCTGTGGATGGTTGGTTATACAACAGTGTGAATGTACTTGCTGCCACTGACTGTACACTTAAAAAGGGTTAAGATGGTGACTTTTATGTTATGTGTATTTTACCACAATTAAAAAAAAAAAAAACTATAGCACTGTTGGTCCCATGACTAGAGTTGGCTCCTAAAGAATAAAGTAAGTGAGAATCTTTTTTAAAAAGTGTGAAACAGGGGCGCCTGGGTGGCTCAGTGGGTTAAGCCGCTGCCTTCGGCTCAGGTCATGATCCCAGGTCCTGGGTTCGAGCCCCACATCGGGCTTTCTGCTCAGCAGGGAGCCTGCTTCCTCCTCTCTCTCTGCCTGCCTCTCTGCCTACTTGTGATTTCTCTCTGTCAAATAAATAAATAAAATCTTTAAAAAAAAAAAAAAAGAAAAAAAAATGTGAAACAAGGGGTGTCTGGGTGGTTCAGTTGGTTAAGCATCTATCTTCAGCTCGGGTCATGATTTTGGGTCCTGGGATCGAGTCCTATATTGGGCTCATTGCTCAGCGGCATGTCTGCTTCTCCCTCTCCCCCTGCTGCTCACCCTACTTGCATGCTCGCTCTCCCTCTGTCAGATCAATAAATAAAATCTTTTTAAAAAATTAAAAATGTGAATAAAACCTAAACTTTGAGAGGGGGGGACCAACGACTGGAGAGTAGCTTTGGCATTTGGCTAGAGAAAGAGTTCTTAGACCCAATACCAAAAGGATGATCCATAAAAGGAGAATTTGATAAGTCAGACCTCATCAAAATACAAAACTTATGATCTGCAAAAGCCCATGGGAAGAGGCTGGAGAGACACGCTGTGGACTTGGAGAAAGTATTTGCAATATCTAGATGCACAAGCAGATCTCAAAACTCAACAGTAAAAAAGAAAACCAACAATGCAACTGGAAAATAGGCAGAAGACCCGAACTGATATTTCATCCAAGATGATGTACAGATGGCAAACCATCTCTGAAAAGATGTCCGATATCATTACTCTTCGGGGAAATCCAAATTAAAACCACCATGTCACTGCACATCTGTCAGAGCATCTAAAATAAAAAATCGTGACAACACCCAAATGCTGGTGAAGATGAAGAGAAACTGTATCCCTCACACATTGCTAGTGGGGGTGCAAAGTGGTACAGCCTCACAAAAAAATACTTTGGCGGTTTCTGATAAAACTAAACAAGCAACTATTTACATAACCCAGCAATTGTCCTCTGCGGCATTTATCCCCGAGAAAGTAACACTTACGTTCATACAAAACCTATGCGGGAATACTCATAGCAGCTTTATGAGTAATAGCAAAATATGAGAAGCAGCCTTGTTCTCCTTCAGCAGATCAATGTAGGACATACTAACTGTAGAATACTACTCAGCCATACAAAAGAATGAGCTATTGATATACACAGTCACTTGGGTCAATCTCCAGGCAATTAGGCTGAGTGAAAAAAGTCAATCCCAAAAGATACCATACACATTAATATAACATTTTGAAACGATAAAAATTTTTAAATGACAACCACCACATCAGTGGTTGCCAGTGCTTAGGGACAGAGAGGGGGTTGTGTATAGTTATAAGAGGGCAAAAAGGGCAAGAGATAGAAGCCCATGGTTCTGGAATGTTCTGTCACCATGGTGGTGGTGTATATGTGAATATACATGTGTGATAAAATTCTAAGAAGTAAATACACACACCAGTGAGAACAAGTAAAACGGGAAATCTGGATAAGATTGGTGGAATGTGACTGTCAATGTCTTGGTTGTGGTATTGTACTAGTTGTGCAAAACATTATCATTGGGGGAAACTAGGTACAACGTATAAGAGATTTCTCTGAAATGAAACAAGATGGGATTGGGAGGGAGACAAACCATAAGAGACTCTTAATCTCACAAAACAAACTGAGGGTTGCCTGGGGGAGAGGGGTAGGGAGAGGGTAGTTGGGTTATGGACACTGGGGAAGGTATGTGCTATGGTGAGTGCTGTGATAATGTTAATAAAAAATAAAAAAAATTTAAAAATAATTTAAAAAATTTTTTAAAAAGAGGTTTCTCTGTATCATTTCTTATGGCTGTGTATGACTCTAATTGCAATAAAAATTTCTTTTTTAAAAGAAGATTTTGGGCGCCTGGTTGGCTTAGTGGGTTAAGCCTCTGACTTCAGGTCGGGTCATGAGGTCACGGTGCTGGGATAGAGCCCCCGCATTGGGCTCTCTGCTCAGCAGGGAGCCTGTTTCCCTCTCTCTCTCTCTCTCTCTCCTGCCTCTCTGCCTACTTGGGCTCTCTGTCTGTCAAATAAATAAATAAAATCTTTTAAAAAAAGATTTTACTCATTTATTTGCGATAGAGAGAGTGAAAGAGAGAGACAGCATGAGTTGGGGGGAGGGGCAGAGGGAAGAGAAGCAGACAGCCCACTGAGCAGAGAATCTGACATGAGGCTTGATTCCAGCACCCTGGGTTCATGACCTGAGCTGAAGGCAGACGCTTAACTGATTGAGCCACACAGGTACCCCTATTACTAAAAATTTCAATGAGGAAAGTGATCAAAGATCACCCAACATTTAAGGAAAATCTCATTCTAAAAAAGTCTCATAAAAAACAAGTGAAAGGAAAGGAAATTAGAGGCAACAAAGATAAAAAATAGTTGGAAGCAGAAAGAAGTCACACATTGCTAGTAATAATATCAGAAAGATCCTTACATAATAAAGGGAAACATGCTGTAAAAAAGGAACTTCCTGGGGTGCCTGGGTGGCTCAGTGGGTTAAGCCTCTGCCTTCACCTCAGGTCATGATCCCAGGGTCCTGGGATTGAGCCCCGCATTGGGCTCTCTGCTCCGTGGGGAGCCTGCTTCTGCCTCTCTGCCTGCTTGTGTTCTCTCTCTCTCTGTCAAATAAATAAATAAAATCTTAAAAAAAAAAAAAAAAAAAAAAAGGAACTCCCAGAGAAACAAAGACCTTTTGGAAATTGAAAACTATAATGGCAGAAATGTAGTACTCATTAGAAGGCTTGGAAAACACATTTGAGGAAATCTCCCAGAAAGTAGAAGAAAAAAGATGAAGACCATGATATTAGGTAAGAGAATGAGAGAAGCTGCCCAGGGGGTCCAATATCTAAATGACAGGAGCTGAAGAACAGAGAAAAACAGAGACAGACGGTTAAAGGCGTAATTCAGATAAGTTTCCTGAACCAACAGGGCTCCCTGAGTCCTGCGCTCACTGGGTGAGAAAAAACCCACACCGGGGACATAGCTGTGACGGCTCACAATGCTGGAGGCAGAGCAGAGGCCCTGAAGGCCTCAGAGAGTAAGAAGCAGGCCACCTACACAGCATCGGGGTCAAGACAGGATCGGGCTTCCCAACAGAAACACTGGCATCTAAAACCCTGAGGGAAAGGTGCCTGGGTGCCTTCGGCTCAGGTCATGATCCTGGAGTCCTGGGATCGAGCCCCGCAGAGGACTCCTTGCTCAGCAGGGAGCTTGCTTCTCTCTCAGCCCCTCCCCCTCTTGTGCTCTCTCTCAAAATAAACAAAATCTTAAAAATAAAATAAAATCCCGAGGGGAAAACAATTTTTAACCGAGGGTTCTGTGCCCACACGAAGTCATCCCCGTGTGAGGGTAGAATAAAAATAGTCAAGATCTTCAGAATTTCATTCCCTGAAGTGGTCCCGAAGAGAAGCTACATTTCAGGATTAGAAAAAAAAGTAGTCCACTAAGACATAAACCTTTTGGAGGTTAGTTTTCGGCAGTCAATTTGAAGGGATCCGGTCTCAGCAGTGTGACAGGGAATGTAGGTCTGGGGTTGTTCTTAAGCCGAAGTGTCCTTAAGGGAGATGGCGTCACTTTGGTACATGCCAGGGTCGTCTTGCCACCCTGCTCTCGAGTGGTGGTGATGATGAAGCCCTGTAAGGATGGTCCCTAGGTCTGCTGCCTCCTGCGAGACTAGGGAAGGACCAATCACATCGGGCCTGGCCACGGCTTTCCACGTGCCCATCAGCCCCTCCTCAGGAAGCCCCTGGAGGACGTACTTCACGTCCAAATTGAGGGGGCAAGCACAGATCGAGGAAGATAGAGGACTCAGGGGAACAGGAGGTGCATCTAGGAACTGGCAAAGGCAAAGGAAGTCCTCAGGAGGGTGGGAGATCCCACCACGACAGCTGGGGGAAGTCAACCACTCCAGAGGTGAGCAAGGGTTCTGGAGAGACACCGCCAAGAGGGAGATGATGGGACACCCGTTGTGTGTGCACTTATGAGAAGGAGAGTTACCCTTATGGCAGGGTTTGGGGACACAGAAGCGATAGGCACCTAGAAGCCAAAGGAACCACATTTTGAAGAGAGAAGGGGAAAAGTTGTACAGGAAAGGGAAAGGAATCATATTCTATGACATGGCTTGATTGAGATCAGCATTACATAGTCATAATATTTACACTGCATGTTAATCTAACCCCCAAATAATAATATAAATGTGCTTGGAGAAAGGAGAAGAGAAGCTGTGTGTGTGTGTGTGTGTGTGTGTGTGTGTGTGTGTGTGTGTGTTGGGAGTGTGTTGGGAGTGTTGAAGAAAGAAATCAATAAATGATACCTAACACTGAATCCATCAGGAAGTAGGAGTGAAGGCGTGATTTCATAGGCATGAAAGTCGACATGAAAAATACCAATTGAATTGGAACTAAGAGGGTATACAGGCCACTGCAACTTCTATTTAAGAGAAAAAAGGCCTTCCAGAAATATCTGACTTTTTCAACTATGTCTAAGAAAAATTTTAATTGTAAAAAATCAGTATTTTCCCAGGGATTCTACACAACACAGTGCTGTGTGGCATTGGGCCACACATGGCTCACAGCATGTACTGGTCTTACCCTTCGCCCAGGAGCCACTGATGCTATGGAAGAGGGGCATCACCTAGGGAAGAATCCGTTATGGAACCTGCCCAGCGACTTGGCCTTGCCAGTCTGGGAGCTTCCTATAGGAGGCAGTATACTTCAGACCTGTGTCCAGAGCGCTGGCATGTGCCGTGGTTTCTCTCAGAATGCCTGGAGCCAGAACCAGGATTCAGGGTGGGGGAGGGGCTCTTTGTGGCCACCCCATGATTTTGGACCACCTTTTCCTGATTGTGAGCACTACCTGCCCAAAGTAGAAGACATGCTCGCCTTCCCCACCTTTCCTGGGACTCAGGTGTAAATACAGGGCCTGTTCTCCAGGACATGAGGTTTTAACAAGCTGTTTGGTCCCAGAGAGCAAAACCGGGGGAGAACGAGTGTTCCAGGGACACCAGCCATGGTGCCCACCACCACCCTGTGGCCTTTTCCTCCCAGCCCAGTGAGACTCGTGCCTGAGCAGCATTGGAGTAGGAAGTTGGGAACGTTATTAGAATGATTGGGGTGGGATGGGGTGGGACTGAAGGAAGAGCCTGTGCAGAGAAGCGTCGTGCAAGCAGATGGTGGCAAGACGGGTGGAAAGCAGAAACACAGAAGCAGAATCCCGAGACTCGTGGGAGCAGCCAGGCCTTCAGGTTTACCCACAAGCCTTGTTTTCAGGGTGACTGAAACTGAGTGAGCCCATTCCTTTTGGCCAAAGAAGTAGGGCTGTGTGGAAAGGCTCCCAGATTCTGGGACCTGCTCTTTGGACCCCTGTCCTCGGAGGGGTGGTGTACAAGAACAGGAAACCTGTCCTGGGATAGGACCAGCTCCCCCACACCCATCTCCAGCCTCAATGGATGGGGGGCACCGGCATCTTGTCTCTGGCTCAGGAATCTACCCAGCCCCTCCTGCTCAGACACCGCGTGCATCTTGTGCCAAGGGTCACAAAGCCAGGGGTCTCATTCAGCACACAGTCCTGGGGACCTAGAGTTCCACCTGGCACAGAGCCAGGGTCCATGGATCACCTGCATAAGGAATTAATTCTTAGAGGTCCCCAGAGAGGACTGTCTGCTCCCTCCTTGGAGGCCACTAGCTGCCTTCCATCTGAGCTTTTGTCTCCCTGGTGTTCACGTCAGCATCTCTGATAGCAGGGGTCTTCAAACTGCCCTTGCCGGCCAACTGCTGAGCTCAGGAGCAGGAGTGGCCTGGGCTGTCCTGGAGCTCCCTGTGGGCTCTGGCTTCCTGCAGGGGCTGCCTTCAGGGACCTCAGTGTCAGCAACCCCAGAATCTCTCTCCTCCTAGAATCCCCTTCTGCATCCAGCTTAGGACCAAACATCGGCTTGGAGGCACATCTCTGTTCTTGCCTCAGCTCCTGACTCTCGGTGTTCCTAAAGCCCAGGCCTATGGCAAGCCTGCAGGTGCTCTAGGTCTTTCCAGCCAGAGGAGAGGGTAGGCAATATGTAAAGAAGAGGCCGGGCCAAGGGACAGTTGTACTGACTTTATTCCCCTTCACTCTCGTCCTCACCCTCCTGCTATCCCTCCACGCCCTTGGGGCCCAGACATCAAGCATCCACACACCTGGCACAGCCATTCTGCCACCACGGACCCCCCGCTGAGGGGTGCTGTGGCCGTACATGGCAAGGTCAGAGACTGCGCTCTAGCCCCAGTTTGAGGCCCCGCCTCATCTCTCTGCTCACCCCCAGCTGGCCCAAGACCAGGGAGCCCATGGGGAGCTGAGGAGGGAGCAGACCCAGGTTTCCGACCGGAGTTCTGGCCAAATGGGCTGGAAAGTCCATCTGGACTGAGGGGTTTCCCACCCCCAGCACATCTCCAGCAGGAGGTGATGGTCCCGACCCCACTTCCCCGCCACCAGCCCCGGAAAGTGGGTATGCGGCCCCGGTCCCCTTAATCCCACATCTAGGTGCACGTTTATTTGTTTTAAAAATAAAAAGGAAATGTAAAAGCTGGTAAAACAAGAACCCCTGCCCACACTGGCACCGATGAGGTTCCATTATTGCTTCAGACCCTTCTGATCTGGCTGGAAAGGAGCTCCCACCCACACTGGCCCAAGGGGAAGAGAGCATTTAGCACCAGGGACCAGGGCTCCTGTCACCGCTGGGACAGGGGCCTCCCAGGAGAGGGTTTGGCTGTGCCCACCCACAGCTACAATGACCATTGTGACCAGAGCCCAGCCTGCCGCCTGGACCCCTGCCCTCAGAGGAGAAGTGTATTAGAACAGGGAGCCAAGTCATGGGACAGGGTTTCCACACCAGGTCTCCTCCTCTGCCCCATACCCATCTCCAGCCTCTGCTTATCAAAGTGTGGCCTCACGGGGCCCCGGCCTGTCCAGAGTCCCTCAGGCTCCCTCACTAAGGCTGCAGTGGGGCTAGCTGGTGATAAGGCCACCAGTCACCATGGGAGACCCTGGTGTCAGTGTCAGGTGTTGGGGAACCCTTAGGGGTCCTGACCTACAGCAAATCGGGGGAGACCAACTTTCTTGGGGCAAATGTGAGCCAGTTCTGAAGAGCTGCCAGGCCCTGGGACCAGAGGTTAGAAATAGCAAGGAAAAGGAGGAAACGGAGGAAGGGGGGGGGACCCTGAGGATGTCATGGAAGCCCAGAGATCAAGGGGTGCAGAAGAGGGAGCTATAGTACAGCGGGAGTCTAGAACCCCCAGCCTTGGGGTAAGGGAGCTGCAGAACTGGGAGCCAGACAGGGAGGCACGCTTCCTCTCTCAGTGAGGGGCCCATCTTCTCTCTCCAAAGGACAGCAGGGCTGTTCTGAGGGTACTCTGGAGGCTCTGACTTGTAATACTTCTGCTGCAGCCCTAGGCCAGGGCACTGCCCCCCTGTGCATCCGGAGAACAATCTGGGGGTGTGTAGCTTGGATTATAAATCCTCAAATCACTTGGGCTTCTTGGACCTGCCCACATCTGTACAGAATAAAGTGCTTCGTTTATTGATGATTAAAATGTCCCCAGCCCCCACCCAGCGCCATGGGCCTCACAAGGAGGTCAGAGGGGTTCCAACCCCTTCAGCCCTTGGGCTGATGGGGCCCAGTCCCCTACCCCCAACCCCGCCCCCTGCCACTGTCCTCCTTGGGCTTAGGCCTCTTCCCACTCCAGCCATGCTTGGGAAGGTGGTGGTGTGAGGGTAGTCGTGGGGGTTTAAGGTGCAGAGTATAACAAACAAAACTGTATAAACACAAAAGGAAAGAGCTTAACTAGGAAACACGTAGCTTATGGAACCTTCCTCCCCATTTGTGAGGCAAGAATGAAGACATTAAATGACAACAAAAAAGGGTGTCCTATTAGTGCTGGCCTCATGGGGGCAAGCATTGGGCACGGGCTGGGGCTCCCCCAAAACCCTGACCCCCCACCCTGGGGCCTGAATGTGTAGGTGCCTCTCATCACCAGGGCTACAGGCACCCTGCCCATGGTGCAGAGGCCCTGCAAGGACAGGGAGGCTGCACACCGGCCTGGAGTGGGTTGTGGCCAGGCCCAGGAAGAAGATGAGGCCTCTGCCTTCAGAGCAGGGATGAGACAGACACAAACATCTCCTCTGGCGTGGGAGAGACAACCAGGGCAGCTCGTGAGGACCTGGGTGCGCTATGAACAGCTGCCCTGCCCCCTGCCCCACTGATAGCACCTTGAAACCTTCAAACATGGCCTCCTTCTCAGGACCTGCCCTTGGGGTTCACCCAGTTGCAGGGACTCTTGGACTGCAGTCCCCGGCATCTAGAGCTGCGGGAGCCAGCCCATCTGCCCACCTGGGGCCGAGCCCCCAGCCCCCCATGGCCCAGCAGCTTCTGGGGATATGTCTTCTCCTGGATTCAGTGACCTCGAGGCATCTGGTACAGCTCAGGGATCCCTGTGCCTGCCGGCAGGGTGGTGAGTGAGAGAGCAAACACCTGGGGTCCAGCCCCTGCCTGCCCCACTGCACACGGTGCAAAGTTGGGTCTGCAGCCTTCACAGTTCGCCACTCCGCCCACAACACACTCGTGGGCATCCACACTCAAGCCCTGCCTCATTGTCCACAGTCCTCAGACGGGATCCACGACTCCTTCCAGGGAGGCTGACACCCCAACTTTTCCCCACAGCCTCCAGGATGAGGGAGCAAGTTAGGGGGCACAAGGGAAGCTGAGATGAGCCACTGAAGCTGACCTGGGCTTGCCTGGGCAATGCCCTCCAGCTCAGGCCTCAGGTGAGTGACCCGTCACACCTGCTCCCAGGCTCTCCCTCCCTGCTGTACCTGCAGACTTCCAGCACCCCCCTCACCTGGAGGGCGTGCTGCAAATAGGTTGCTCTTTTCTTTTTCCTTCACTTCCAAAAAAAAAAAAAAAGAAAGAAAGAAAAGAAAAGGCAAAGGCTTCAAGGAGTCACTGAAAGGGGGGCACTTGGGAGTGAGGATCCCCCCCACCCCGCACAGGGGGCCACCAGCCTGCACACCCCCATGGTCAGGGGCCTCAAACGGCACGGGTCCAGCCACGTCTGGAGATGGGGGTGGCCGGTGTCGCTGTCTGATCCCAGGCAGGAGGGGCGGGCCGGGGTCCCTCCCAGAGGCGGCCCCGGGAGCCCCCGCGTGTGCGCTCCCGCAGTCAGTTGTTGGCGCTCATCCTCCCACCGGGAGTGGCAGTGGTAGAGAAGAGTGGAGGTGGGGGCGGGAGGTGGGGCGGGGGAGGCAGGGTCTGGGGCAGCCCCGGGAGCAGGGGCAGCGTGTGCGCGGGAGGCTGGGCCGGGGCCAGGCCGGGGCCGGAAGGGGGGCCGTCGCCGGCCAGGGGGTGACTGACGCGGAAGCATTTCTCCTTGTGCGCCTTGAGCATGTTGGAGAAGCGGAAGCGCTGGCCGCAGACGTCGCAGGGGTACGGCTTCTCGCCAGTGTGTGTGCGCCGGTGCCGCTTCATGTTGGGGCGGCTGGTGAAGCTCTTGCCACAGATCTCACAGATGTACGGCTTCTCCCCTGGGCGTTGACACGGGCAGAGGGGCGTCACCGAGAAGTCGGTGCACCCCGGCACCCGCGGGGCCTCCCTGCCCAGGGAGAGGTGCAGAGGACGGCGCTGAGCCCGGGAGAAGGGTGAACGGAGGAGGACCGGAGTGGAGAAGGGGCGCGGCTGGGGCCATCGCAGGCAGGCATCTTGGGGCAGCGCGGGGGGGCGGGGGGGAGCCCCCCCTGCAGCCTTGCACGCCGCCCCCACCCCGCCGTTGGGAGGTGCGCGTACCTGTGTGGGTCTTCATGTGCTCATCGAAGTACTGCTTCATGTTGAAGTCCTTGCCGCACCACTGGCACATGAACTGCTTGTGGCCGATGTGGATGCTCATGTGGGAGCGCAGCTGGTACTTGTACTGGAAGCGCTCGTTGCAGTTCTGCGGGTGGGGGGAGGGTGAGGCCCAGGCGCAAGGTAGAGAGCAGCAAGGTGGGGAGCAGCTGCGGGGACTTAGGGGCACAGGGTGGACACACACGGAGAGGGGCTCCTGGGGCAGGGGCGCAGGGGCAGAGAAGGGGTTAAGGGCGGCCAGGGCCCAGGCCGGGAGGGAAGGCAGGAGGTGGGAAAAGGCCACAGAATGGAGGGAGTCGTCCTACATAAGGCCAAGGACCCCCATCCTTGCTCCTTGTCGGAACACCGTCCCCCCTACCCCGCAGCCTGCTGCTCTGCCTGAGATGTGCCTCTCTGGACCTCTCCAGACAGTCTGTCCCCTGCCTGGTGGCAGACCAAGGGCAGGGCTCACCTTGACTGTGTGGGGGCTGGGTCAGGGAGGGGCGGCTGAGGGTGGGGGTGGGAGGGGGGTAAGTGGGCAGCGGTTGGGTCAGAACGCTGTGGGAGGTGGGGACCACAGACACCAGGGGGCCATCCCTCTTTCTGAATCCTGGACTCCACTGCCCCCAACTCCCTGGTTGTGAAACAGCTGCTGCTCCTGACCCTTGCGGGTCCAGGGTGACCCTTGGGGCAGGCAGAGAAAGGGACTCACCTCGCACCGGAAGGGTTTCTCCCCAGAGTGCTGCAGTGAGTGCACTTTGAGAGACATGCTTCGTTTGAAGGACTTCCCACAGGTCTCGCAGGTGAAGGGCATGTCCTTGGTGTGGGCTGTGGGGTAGGCCATTATGTCTCAGAGCGACCACCACGGCCGCTCCTAGGGGATCCCTGCCTGGCCACCTCCCTTACTGGGCCTCCTGGGAGGCCCCTCTGCTTCACGGTCTGCCTCAGAGCCTTGGTCTAGCACCTGGGGCTGACTTTGGGGCAAGGACCCCAAGAAGTACTGGCTTCGGCTCAGACCCTGGCCCCACCACTGGCTCTCCGCACTGCCTCTGTGCGCCTCAGAGTGTCTTTCTACGGAAAGAGGCCAGGAGTGGTACTGAACCTCAAAGGTGGGCTTTACAGGGGATGACACTGGGTAGTCCAGAGGGAATGGCTGTGTTCCCCCCAAAACCACGGACAGATGAAGACAAACAAACTCTTCAAGGAAGTGACTGGGTCCAGAGAGTTCCCCTTACAGCTCAGAGGCTGGGGAAGCTGAGCCCAGGAAGACCACCAGTCCTGGGCTATGCAACATGCTCCTGGCCTGGACCTCCACCCCAGGGTCCCAGCTCCCAGGAGGCTAGAGAAAGGGGTAAGACCTGGCCCGGGGCCACACCTCTCTTGAGCCCCAGACCCGAAGCTGGCAAAGAAAGGAGGGCCACTCGAACACCAGACTGCCAGTCAGGCCCTCCTAGAGGGGAGGGACAGCCATCCCAAGACAAAGGAGGAGCTCAGCACACATTTGTGGGGGCCTCCTCATTCAGAGGAGCCTGAAGGCCTATAAGGGTCATAAAGTGAGAAAAAAATGAGAGGCACAGTTGTCATCAAACTGAGACAGGGCCTGTGTCAGCCCATATGGCATTCAGTGTAATTTAGGAAAAGGTATTCCTTTCCCTGGTGGCCAAAACCCCATGCTAAGATGCATAGTCTGGTTAGCAGTGTGCCAGCTGGATTCTGGGCACCCCCTTCCATCTTGTCCAGGAACGCTTGCTCAGTGTCCAACTTGCCCAACCCTACATGGTAGCCCCGACCTCTGAGCCTATCCAGGTCACACCTGCCACTGCAACAAATTTTCCCAGGCTTCCCAGTTGAGAGGGGCCTCCTCACACCTTCACGCTGCCTTGGGATGAGAAGTCCTTCCCAGCATAACCAGCAGCTGGCCCAGCTCTGACCCCAGACCCCATTCCTCCTGGGGCCAGACTTACCAACCATGTGCTTGCGCACATGGGCCATGGTGTAGAACTTCTTCTCACAGATCTCACATGAGAACTTCTTCTCTGCATAGCCATGCACGATCTTGTTGTGCTCGTGGAGAGACCAGAGCTTTTTAAAAGCTTTGCCACACGTCACACACTGCAAAGGGAGAGGATGTTAGGCCCTGGGTCCTTTGTCAGGACTGTGTGCCCTGGGACAATCTGCCCCTCTCTGGACCTCAGTTTCTGCACATGGACTGTGCTGGAGGGAGAGCCCTCGATGTCCAGCAGCCCGCCAAATCTGACATTCTGGGAGTTGGGGATAGTAACTCCCTAAAAAGATGCCCACCTACCCTGAGCTGCGGCCTGGGGCCCTTCCTTACCCTTGAACTGGACTCGGGTCAGGGACCCCCTATACAGGAAGCCCTGACTCCGTGCTCATTTCAACAAGGCACCTGTCTACCGAGGGGAAACACATAACTGGCCGAAGGGCCATGGTGTGTGAGGAGGTTGGATACAGTGCATGGAGAAGCCCTTCTCAGATCCCACGTCTGGCCTCTTCCCTGCCAGGACCTATGCCCCAACACCCTGGAGATCCCGAAGGAGAGAGGTGCCAAAGTGCTGGCTGGGGTGGGAAGCTGCAGGGGTCCCGGGTCCCATGAGGAAATGGGATGGTAGTGGGAACCCCAGGGTCCATGCTCCCCTCCTCCTCTTGTCCTCCCCATCCCCATAGGAGACACTTCCAGAGGGTTGGAGCAGGTCAGAACTGGGGCAGAACTGGACTCGGGTCAAGGTGCCCAGGTCAGAAGAGGTACATGCAGCTTTCCCCTCGGAAAGGAAGGTTCGGGTGTGTGCAGTGGAGAGACAAAGGGCAGCCCAGCGGGCAGGCAAGTGGGAACAGGTGCAGGAGGACGGGGCAGGAGACCAGGTAACCCTCCAGGTAACACTTTCTCCACAGGGCACTGCAATTAGCAATTAGCTCAGGCAATTAGCACTCGCCTACTTGCTGCCCCCACAACCCCCTCGTGGCCAGAAGGGATAAAAAGCAGCCTGGCAGGCCCTGTGCTGCCTGCATCCTGGGAGGCAGAGCTGGCGCACACTCAGGCCGACGAGGCCTGGCAGCCAGCCCAGCCCCCCTGCTTGGCCCCGGCAGCCCCTGCTTTTCCCAAATTTCTCATCCAATCCCTCTTACCAAGCCCAGGCCAGCTGGCATCTCCAAAGAGCTAACAGCAGGGGCTTCCTCCTCCGGGCCACCCCCTTGCTGTATTCAGCCTCTGTGCAAGTGGAAATGGCGCCCCCTCCGGGCAAACCCTGCCCCTCCTCGTCTGGGCTTCTGTGCGGAGCCCAGCCTGAGAAACTATGCGTGGTGGCCCTGATGGCCTTCCAGCAGCCTTAGTATTTACTAAAACACAGGCTCACCCCTCCTCAGAGCTGGCTATCTATCAGCCTCAAGTACTCAGACAACTCCCTCCTCTCATCGTCCCCTCTGCCCCTCTGGCCAAGAGTACTGTTTGTTCCTGTCCCATCTGCACATGTCTCCATGTGCCAAAGCCCAGGTCTAGCTGCCTCCTCCAGGAAGCCCTCCTTGGTGTTCTCCTCTGAGTGCTCACCACCCTGGGCCCGGGTTGGCGCCATGGGCCAGGGGTAAGTGTGTCTGGGCACAGCAGGCAGCAGGACCCTGGGGGGCCAGCCTTCGGCCCTCCAGCCCAGCCCTGCCCCACCCGCCCTAGGAGGAGCCCCCCAGGCCCACCTGGATGTTGCGCTCACAGTCTGTCTGCCGGTGCAGTAGCAGCTCGCTCTCCAGCAGGAAGCGCTTGCCACACTGGTCACAGATCTGCATGCGGCTGTGGGTCACGTTCATGTGCTTCTCCAGGTACCAGCGGTTGTTGAAGACTCGAGGGCACTTCTGACACGGGTGGTGCTGCTTCTCTTCCAGCTTCACCTTGGCCCCCAGCCCGTCAGTGGCCTGTGGCCCTTGGGCCGCTGCAGGGGCTCCCCCTGGGGCAGGCTTGGGCCTCTTCCCACCCCGAGGCCTGGCCTCCTCGGGCTCAGGGGGGCCTCGGCGTCGGGCGTTCTCTCGAGACCTCGTGGCCATGCGGCTGTGGGGAGGGGGCTCTGCCCTGCTGCCCCGCCGCCCCGCTGGCCCCTGCCTGCTCCCCGCCTCCCCCCCTTCTTCCTCCTCTTCCTCCTCCTCTGAGCTCTCTTGATCCTGCTCACTGTGCCCTTCCTCTTCCTCCTCCTCTTCCTCCTCTGGCTCACTGTGCCCTTCCTCCTCCTCTTCTTCCTCCTCTCCCTGACTGCCACCTTCCTCTTCCTCCTCTTCCTCTTCCTCCCCTCCACTGCCGCCACCCTCCTCTTCCTCCTCCTCTTCCTCCTCCTCCTCCTCCTCTTCCTCCTCCTCATCCTCTGAGTGTCTCTGCAGCCCGTCCTCCCGGCCCAGCACCATGGTGGCCGGGCCTGTGGTGGAGCCTGGCTTGCCCTCAGGCCCCGTAGACACGTGCAGAGTCTGGTTGTTGAGGTTCACCTCCACAATGATCTGGGACTGCTCCCGGCGGCTGTAGGTGCCGGAACCCCCAAGCTCTTCCTCCAGCCCCTCCCCACCCTCCAGCTTGCAGAGGCTGCCCGGGGGCCCACTGGCCTCCTCGGCACCACCCTCCTTCTCCTCCTTGAAGAAGGGCTGAGCCGGCCCGATGGCGGCCGGCACTGGGCCCCCCGCAGTCCCGGCCCCGTCCTCGACACGCACGGAGTAGGGGTCAGGGCCCTCACGGGCATAGATCTTGGGCAGGCCCGGGGCGTCTGCCTCCTGCTTGATGTCACAGTAGTAGGGGGGTGCGGCCGGGGTGCAGCCCCCGGTGGCCGGCGGGGCCAGGGCCACGGCGCTGGGGCCCGGGGGACCCAGGGAGCGGGCGTCCAGCAGCTCCTGGCAGGACGCGGCGATGTCGGCCATCTGCAGCAACGAGGCGGCGCTGAGCACCTCGTGCACGTTGGCCGCGTTGACCAGCAGCTTGGACGTGTAGATGAAGTTGAGGATCTGCTGCAGGCCACCGGGGGCCAGCGCCTCCAGGGACAGCTCCACGCGCTGCAGCTGCTTGTTCTGGGTGAAGAGCGAGTGGAAGAACTGGCTGTAGGCAGCCAGCACGCCCTTGTGTGCTGGGAAGACGCTGCGCTGGGGGACCAGCACCAGGTCCACGTCGCAGAGGTCAGGCTGGAAGAGGCGCTGCTCGTTCAGGCGGCCCATCAAGCAGGCAAAGTGCAGGGCCACGTCCTCCACCAGCGAGAACTCGGCCGCCGGTGAGTCTGTCGTCTTCTCAACCAGCAACTGCGAGGGGCGGAGGGGGGGAGCAGAGGGCATAGGTCAGGTCAAGGCCAGCAGCCCGGGCAGCGCCCACTGTGCAGGAGGCAGCCTGCCCGACACTCCAGTCTTCGTGTTCTAGAAAAGGACCCAGAGCTCTGGCCAGGACGCGGGGAGCCAGGGCTCGGGCCCAAGCTAGCTGCCCCTCAGAACTCAGATTCCAATCACGACCGGCAGCTCCTGAGTGAGTTGGTTAACTTTTCTGGGCGTCCAGCTCTTCCCTGTGAGACAGGAAGTCCTCCTGGGCAGGGAAGGGAAAGAGAAGGGAAGAGGAAGGAACAGGGACGAGGGTCACTGGCATCCCAGAGTGCATGGGACTTAGGGGCTTTCCATGCTAACACTGGGCCAGTCCGGGCAAACTGGGGCAAGGGGTCCACCCCAGAAGCAAGCATTCCTTTAGCAGTTCCTGAGCTCTGCGGATTCTCTCCCTCGCACGCACAAATAAAGCCACGCCTGCCTGACCCCAGGTCCCTCCAGAATGAAAGGCTCACTGGCTCACTGGTTGGCCTCTGGCTGCTACTGTGCCCCAGGGATAGTACCTAGGAACCCCTCACCTCACCGGCAGTGGGCCTCAAGGCCTGGGCCTAAGTCTTTGCAGGGATAGAAATTCTTGGAAAGAAATCCAGGCCCAGACCTTGGTCTTCCTGCCCTGCTGGAGGAGGCCGGTGGGATCTAGGCAGCCCTTCCTTACTGGGCCAGGCTGCTGCCCAGGGCCTCAGGCCTGGCTGCCGGCATCTCCCCCTCACACAGAGGTTCTGTGGAGGTAGAAGGACACTGCTGTGTTTTCTGTCCACCAGGCTTAGAGACAGGAGGCCCCCAAGGCCTGCCCTAGACCCTCTTCCCTCTAGGACCCCAGAGCCCAGGTCAGGTGTGGTCGAGGCACAGAGGCTCGGAGATGGCCCCATCTTGGAAGCTGCGCTACCTGGGGAATTTGGAGCCCCAGAGAGGTCCTCAAAGTCTGATGGGTCAGATTATCAGGCTCCTGAGCCACAACCAGCCCCTGTGAATTGTCTAGAATAAGGGCTGGATTAATCATTCCTGGGTACTCCACAGCAGCTTTCCCAAAAGATGGCCAGCACTGAGAAGCAGGCTGCCCACTCCCTTGCCCGGGTGCAGGGCAGTTTTTCAGTTACCATCTATGGATCACTTGCCTGGCTGGACTAAACCTGCATGGTCCAGTTTCTGGCCATCCTTAGGCCCTGTCGAGCTGGGTCAGAGCCTCCTATATGTGAGGAGTACCTTGCCTCACTGCCACAGAGCCATCAGGTTTTCTCCCCCAAGCACCTTCCCTGCAAGCCCATCCATCCACAGCCCACCCCAACCCTCCATGCTAGTCCTTCCACTGGTGGGGCAGCAGCGGTGGGCCCAGACTGGGCTGGGAGGGGGGAGGTGATATCTGGGTTCACCTTCTCAGTCGCCTGAATGAGAATCAGCCTGGGGTCTCAGGATGAACCTCAAAGAACCTCAGGGGCAACCTGCTTCCAGATCTGTTCCTGGCCCCCCACCCCACCACTGCACACCCAGCCACGCCCAGCAGCACCCACCCGATGCTCTCCAATCCCCGTCTGGCCACTCTTGATGATGGACGCTACTGAGTTCTCCTACGCCTCCTTCCCCTCAGCCAAAAAGCCACCCATCTGCCCCCTCTGTCTCAGGACTGCCGGCCTGTCCAGGCCGGGCCAATCTAATGGGGACATGGTGCCAAGTCCCTCCCACCTCCCTCCTCTGACTCATTCTGATTCATCTTCTGGGACCAAACTCTATTGCACAGATGGGGAAACCGAGGCTCAGAACAGATGGGGAGGGTCGCACAGTGTGCAGTGGCAGAGCTCTTAGACTCCCAGCTCTGCTTAAGGCCAGCCCTTCCCTGCTGGGCAGGACTGGACACCCCTCCCCATGGATGGATTTCTTGGCATTTGATGCCTGAAAAAGCAGGAAGAGGCATCTGGGGAACCTCTGACTCAGAGGACCAGCTGTGCTTGCCGGGACCCCGCCATTACCCCCGCCACCTGCAGGTCCATGAGAGGGCAGCGTGCAACCTGGGCTGTGACGGGGCCCCACCAGGGGCCAGACAGGGGCAGATGTGGCTTGGATAAAGGCCCGTTCAAGCCAGGTCTGTTAAGGGGAGCACATCCTAGGCCACAGGGCCCCCAGCCCTCTCTGGTCTCCCATCAAAGAATGCCCCCCAGTGCCTACCTGGCACTGGGGAAAAAAAAAAAAGGCAGTGCCTGACATTTCTGTGCGCAGATCTGGTGCCAGGGCCCCCTGATCTCAGCAGGGAAGGAGTGGTTAGCTCAGAGAATAATGGGTGCCCCAAAGACTCTGTTCCCATGCCAGAAAGCCCCAAGCCAGTGCCACTCTGCACCCTGGAGGGGCCCAAGAGTCTCCACCAGGCACCCTGACTGGACTTCCTTGATGGCACACCCATGCTGCTGGGAGTCCATAACCCATCAACTACCTCAGCAGGGCTCATCGTCCCCCCGCAACCCCGCCTGGCAGCTCCCATACAAGACCCACCAGCTGCACTGCCCCCCCATCCCAGCCAGATGGGCCAGTTCCCTGAAACTGCACACATGCCTTCCTATCATGGGGGCCAGCTGCAGCCATACACCCCACCCTCAAGTTCAGCCCAGGAGGACCTGAGATGCTAGACCAGGGGAGTGGTTTGGGCTCCCACTGCCAGGGGGTGTCAAGCCCTCAAACTCTATTTGCAAGCGACATTGGGGGCGGGGGTGGGGTGGGGAGAGGCCAGGTGCCAG
This sequence comes from Lutra lutra, assembly GCF_902655055.1. Classification (NCBI taxonomy): domain Eukaryota; kingdom Metazoa; phylum Chordata; class Mammalia; order Carnivora; family Mustelidae; genus Lutra; species Lutra lutra. The sequence continues at coordinate 151,166,582 of NC_062278.1, forward strand.
GGACTCCTGCCTTGACTGCTCCCCAGGGCCAGAGCCTTCTGCTTCGAAGGGGTACCCTGTCTCTGTGCCATGAAACCCCACAGGCTCCCTAGCCTGCCCCAGAGCCTCCCTGGAGGCACTGGGATGAAACCTGGGCAGACATCTGCACCACCTCCCAAACGCCCACGCCAATCCTTACTGCCCGGCAGCCCGGTGTGGGGAGGGGGGCACCCACACTGAGCAAGGGGGCGTAGGTTCATGACTCCCAGGCGCCTCCTTTTGGAGAGGGGGTGTCTGTGCCAGCCTCTTCTGCACTCATGGCCCCACTCCTTTCCCAGGACACAGGCCCAGAGAGGGCAGAGGACTGCCCCAAGGTCACACAGTAGTTTGGACAGGAGCTGAGGACGTCCCGCCCCAACACACCCCGCTTGGCCCAGTCGCCCCAAATCCCCAGGCAGGGCGGCTCCAGCGCCCACGTGGCCCAAGGCCCAGGCGGGAATCCGACCTCCCCCTTCCCCCCCCGCCCCCCCGCCATCACCCAGCCCGAGGGCGGCGCCGTCCTAGGCTCAGAGAAGCAGAGAAGCGCCCCCCTCCGCGGGTGCCGAGTAAGACCTCAGCCTCTCGCGCCCGGGCCCCCACCCCAGGAATTTAACCCCCTCCCCGCAGAGGGCCGCGCCACAGAGCCGCATTCCTGGCCCGCGGGGACCCGAGAGAAGGGGCCGGGGAGACGCGGCGAGGGAGAAGATCCCTCCAACTCCTCCACCCGGAGCCGGCGGGCCGTGCGCTCGGGAGGGCAGAGCGGGCAGGTGGGCGGATAAGCGGGGGGACAGGCAGGGCCTTGCGTACCATGGTGCCGTGGCGCTGGGGGCTCACAGGGCCCCGCGGGATCGCGCTGCCCCCGGCGGCCGGGCCGGGGCCGCTCCATGAAGCGCCGCGCTGGGGGCCGCCCCCGCGCAGGGCCCCGCGACCATGGCCCCCGGGGGCGCGGCCGGGCGGGCGGAGGCGCAGGGCCGCGGCGAGTCCAGCCGCCGAGCAGCTGCGGCCCCAGAGCCTCGGGCGCGGCGGGCGGGGGGCGCGGGGCGCCGATTGGAGCCCGCGCGTCAGCTGGGGCCGCCGTCTGGACGCTTAAAGGGCCAGGCCGCCCTGCGTGCCGGCGGGGGGCGCGGACACGCGTGGTGTGCGCGGTTCCACCGCAGCCTGCTCTGCCTCCGGCCGCCGGGGCCCCCAGCCAGGTCTCACTGCTCCCATCCCAACCGATGGGCCCCGGCTTCACTCTCCTGCGCCGAGCCCCCTTTCTGCCGGGAAGTTCGTCCCAGAGTCTAATCTCGGTGCCTTCCAGCTGCACCACAGAGGCGGGGTCGGAGTAGGAGGTGGCCCTGAAATCGGGAAGCTGGGCGCGCCCACTCCCCAACTAGCTGCCCAAAGCCTTCCACCTGCTCCCTTGAGCGACCCCAAGCTGAGAGACCGAACCCCCGTACCCTAGCCTCGCTCACCACCCCCACCCTCTGGCCTGGGCCGCTTTGACCTGAGGGTGAGTCTGGGATCTCCAGCTAGCCCGGCCCCCCACCCCTAGCCCAGGACAGCCCAGGGCTCATTTTGCTCTGTGCTGGTTGACCTATACCTACCTGGTGGCCTCCTCTGGCTGCTCGCTCCCTCGCTAGGGCGGGAGATACAAGAACTCAAACTACAGCAGCAGCAAGCAAGCCCTGAAGGTGGCGGGCCCAGGCAAGATGAGCGGAGTGAGGGCCAGAGGCCGGGGCCCCACTGCACCCCTCCCCCATGTGACCCGACCACTGCTGAGTAGCCTCCCCGCTCAGCCTCTGCTGGGGAGATGCAGCCCTGCCGGCGGAATGCTGCTCTGGCATGGACACCAGTGGGGGCAGGGGGCAAGCCGTGCTGGCAGGAGGCTGCAAAGGAACGCTGCCAGCCTGAGCAGGCGGCAGGGTGGGGACCACAGGGCGCTGGCCTGGCAGGGCCTAGGTGGTAGCTGAGCCACCAGGGTGGAGAGGGAGCCTCTGTGGGCCTCTCGTGTGGCCCATGTTATCATTCCAATGCCCTCCTGTGCCCCCCACCCCGCCCCAAACTGGCAGCTGCCCTATCTCTGGTCACTCTGATAGTGCCCTCACCCTGACGGTCCCCACACCCCTCTGGGCACACGGGCCCGTGTGCTTACACAGCAGCCCCTGCCTGGCTGGAGCAGGGGCCCCTGGGGATGCCATCTTCCTCTTGAGTGGGCAGGGACTCTAGGGCCTGCTCAGAGTCACTTGGTTCTGGGTGCCAGGGGAGGAAATGGAACAGAGGTGAAGATCCCAGGCAGGCACCATGAGAAAGTCTGATGGTCTGCCCTGTAACATGGCAAGGGCCTCCTGACTCCAGGGCCAGGGAGAAGACATCTCAGGGGCACGGATGGGGGTGACCAAAAGAGTGCCAAGATGAAGGGGAAGAACACACAGAGCTAGATGGAGCGTGGGGAGAGCCCCTCGGGGTAAGGACGTGGGAGGAGAGTAGGGGCACAGCCGGGGACATGCCCCCAGCAGGAGCCACTGCAGACATCCCTCACTTCTGTGGCCGTGGTAAGTGCACAGACAGCCAGTCCAGCTCCCGGAGGCCTCAGGCTGAACCCAGGCCAGAGTGGCCTGCATGCCTGACCAAACTTGTCACCCCCAGTGCTGCTTTCTGCCTCGTCCTCTGTTCTAGCCGCAGTGAACTGGGAGGTGACAGGGGAAGGATTGTGTACCCATTACTTGTACACAGTGAGGCCCAGAGCAGGACAAATCACGTAGCTGGGTACCAGTGTCAGGAGCTGGGGAAAGGAGAGTTTGGGAGAGAGTGGCCTCCCCTGAGGGCTAGAAGGAGCCTGGCTGTGTGGACTGCTCTGGACACTCCTGGGCCCACTTCCAGCCAAGGCTTGGCAAGGGGGCGTGGCCAGCGTTACGTAACCAAGGTAGGGCTGCTGGCCTCTTTGGGATTGGCCTTGCTGCAGCAGTCAAGCCAAGGAGGGGCTGGAGGTTGGGGTGAGAAGAGCGGGAACAGGGGTCTATCGCCCTGAAGACCACAGATGTTCCCCTCTTGCTTCTCTGGTCTCTAGCCCATCTACTAGGGGAGCCCCAAGGGCAGAGGCAGCTCTGGGAGAGGCTGCTGGCACTTGGGTCCCATGAACCAGGCAGGAAGGGGCTGTTTGAAAAGCCCAGTATGGTGGGCTCAAATGGGGCCACTCAGAGTTGAGGACTGACAGTTAACATTAACTAGAGCAGAGGGAGAAAAGGGGTACTCCAGGCAGAGAACGGCACCTGCAAAGGCCAGGAGAGCGGAGACAGGATACCATCTGCAGGCAACTAGAGGCGATTTGATATGGTAGAGTCAAGGTTCTTGTCGGGTGGGAGTGAGTGGCTGGATAGGGATGGCAAAATTGCTCTTGGCTTTGGAGAGGGCCTTGCCCTGGGCGCTTCACTTCAGTGTTGGTCAAGGCAGGCTTTCTGGACTGGGTTATTGGGAAGGAGGATCCCAGGTCAGAATCCCAGGCCCCAAGGGTAATCCAGTTTGTGGAGACAGGTGTGGAGCTGGGTGATCCTTTGGACACTTGGGGCTGGGTGCTGGCAAGGTCAGCAAAGCCATGCCCCTGCTTTGAGAGGTCAGCTCATGGGTGTCCTCATAACTTCCCGAAGCATCTAGCCTGGTTTCTGTCCCGTGTCGAGGAGAAACAGACCCAAACTGTGCTAGGGCAGTTCCCAGGCTTGCCTGGGGACACCAGACTCTCCCCTACTGAGCCTTGAAAGAATAAACAGCCCAGGGTGGGATGGGTGTGTGTGTGTGTGTGTGTGTACATGCATGTGTGCCGAGGACTCAGCCTCCTTAGGCGGGCAGGAGGCTGTATAGCTGCTGTAGCTGCGATAGGACAGTAGGTGGACAGTGTCCAGGAACAGAAGGGGACAACACAGCATTAAGTCAGTGGGATGATAGGGTTCGAGCTACCCGCTAGGGGCTCACTCAGGTCCCTTCAGGGTTGGAGAGCATGGAGCTCTGGGTGTGGAGCTGGGGGTGTTGCTCCTGTGTTCTGCCACCACTGAGCACCACACTAATAGGCTACAGCTGCTGGGGGGGTAGGGGCCTAATTCAAACCAGCAGGTTGCCCAGTTCCCTCCTGCTGTGTAAACATCATGCCTTGGCATTCACATTCAAGGCCTCCCCAGAAGCTTCTAGGATCCTCTCCCACCCTTTTGGTTCAAGGGACCCGAGGCTTTTCAGTAGTGATTGAGCCTGGCCCTCCACATGAAACCTGTGGGCTCCTACCCTCCTCCTAGAGGCAATCCCAGGGGCCAGCGTCCCTGGACCTTTGATGTATCCTTGGTTCTGAGCATTTAATTCTCACTACTTCTAAGGAGGAGGCTTGGTATCCCAGATTTTCATTTGAGGAGCTGAATTACAAAGGTCAAGCAAGTTATCTAGTTACTCAATTAGGAATTGACAGAGTAGAACTTGAATCCAGGCAGTGTGGGCCTGGCTCAAATCCCTTAAGGACTGTACCGTAGAATAGTTGCCAGAGAGGTCTTAATTCAAAATAAAATCAAATTAGGCCAGAGGCACGGAGATCAGTGGGGTCCTTCTCAGCCCCCTTCTCTGGGAACCTGGCCTGCTGGTAGAGATGCTGGCTGCAGGAGGACCTGGGTAACCCCCTGTAGGCCAGCTCCTCACCAGACAAGCCTGGGAAGGGACGGGCACCACCGATTTCCACGTCCAGCTGCGCCAGTTGTGCACACCCTCCTTCAGGGCTTGTGGGCTTGTGAGCCAAGCAATGGGCAGTCCAAGTCCTCTTAGTACACAGAGCTGTCAGAGGCTCAGGGTCAGGACTCCAGAGGCGGAATGTAGGTGTCTCTGCTGCAGCCCTGGGGTCACTCCTTTTTTACTGATTTCCTTGGGGCTCTAGGCCAGTTGAGGAGACTCAACAGTGCTCAGGCTAGCCTGTGGAGCTATGAATGGTGGGCCCAGGGTCTCCACGGGGCAGAAGTACTTGGCCTCAAGACTGGCACAGCTCACGGTGGCCGGATGATTTACAGGGGGAGGGGAAAGGGGCAAGGAAGCACTGCCTCTACCAAAACCTCTAAACAGACCAGTAGAGCCTTCTGCCTTTGTGTCCTGGCAGTGTGCCCTCACCTCCCCACCCCCCAACCCCTACCCCGCACCCAAGGACTTCTTCCGGCCCAGGATTCCTCTCAGCTTGCGTTCCAACTCATTCTCTCACAAGTCTCTCCTGGGACTTCTTTCTAGAAACCCTCTCTCTTGAGTCCTGGCTCTTCATCGAGTGAGGTAGGCCTGTGAGGCGTGGCTTCCAAGCCTCACCTGGCCAGCTAATTTGCATCACTAGCTCAGCAAGTTTCTCTGCACCAACTACAGCTTCCCCTCCCTCCCCAACAGTGATGCCAAGCCAGTGTTCAGGGTCACTTGTGATAGGGGCATATTTCTTGAATTCTCTTACCTCTTATTTAATGCCCAGCTAATTCAGAACAGCCAGACCAAAGTCCTTGACACATTTCCCTCCAGCACCGCCCAGCTGATCAAAGCGATCATTATCAGAATGATAACATGAACAGAATCAGAGTGTGAACAGAATGCCGGAGCTCACTAAAAAGGAACCTCACTTGGGGACTCCTCTACAGCAAAAAAACTGAAATTTTCTTTAAATTTTAGTGCATCTAGATTTGACTATTGTCAGGGATTCTGACTTGGGCGTCTACCGTTAATTCTGAAAATTGAATCTCTTTAAGTCTGTGACAGGTTATGTTGTATTCACTAAGAAAATACATATTCCTCTGAGTTCTGAGGAGAAAAAAGTTAATTGTACTTGCCCTGCAAATTCTCTTGTGGACACTAAAAATATCACCATGAATGCTTTCTCAAGGAGCGAGTGCCGTGTGCCCAGCGAACTGCTGTCAGGGCGGGAAGGCAGAGGCTGTCCGGGGTACGGACAGCTAAGCGTGCTATCCCGAGGCAGCAGCTCCCAGATGAGATGGGACCCGTCCCTCCTCAGCAAAGGCATCTGTAGGCAGGTCACAAAGCCCGGGGGGAAATGTGGAGTTTGCAGGGGAAGCGAGACCAAGCACCATCAACGCTTCTCTGGGTACTGAACATCCCCATCTTCCTGAGGTTCTCTCCAGCTCCACCTCACACCCCACCAAGAACACTCAGCCATAGGATGGAAATGAGCTGCAGAGATGAAGTCTCTCTACTGGCTGGGTCAGCAAAGAGACCCCACGGTTCCTTTTCCGCTTAGAGAGATCTGAAGTCTGGATGAGTAAAAGAAAGATGAAACAGGCACAGATTTAGACTAAGTATATATTTTAATTTCTACAAGGTCCCCCTTTCAAGTTTTAGGAACATTTAAATGAAGTGTATACAAATTAGACATTGCCGATATGTACAAAAGTATTTTCTACAGGTTTTGAACAATACCAGCTATATCATGTTTCATTTGCAGTAAACAAGACATTACAAAAACAGTCCAATAATACATTTTCTATTAAGAAGCACAATATACAACATAATTAAATTTTATTAAAAAATAACTTAAAATACAGAACAATCCCCTCTAGGCAGAAAAGCTATTTTTGTAGTTCATTCAGTAAACACACACTTGAATGCGGTGGCTGAGGGCTGTTCTTTTCCATGAAGGAAACAATTGAGGCTTCTAGGGCCCACCTTTTTGGGATGAAACTTCCCCATAGTGGGCAGTTATTGTCTGGGTTAGGTGGGGTTCTAGAACAGCCTGCCCCCACCCGCACCCCCGCTTCCACCCCCATCCCAGGACCCTGCACCTATGCAGCCACTCCTGTGATTATGCTGTGTTCTATGGCAGAGCGGACATGAAAATAGGGAGACCTGATGAGTGGGCTTGATCTAATCACATGAACCTTAAAAATGATGAGGAAGCCAGAGGAATGGGAAGTATAATAAGCCACTGAGGGTTTGAAGATGGAGGGGAACGGTTAAGAAGAGTGCGAGCAGCCTTCAGGAGATGAGGGAGAAACCTCTGGCTGACAACCAACAAGAAACCAAATGAACTTGGGAGTAGATTCTTCCCAAGTCTCCATAAAGGAATGCTGCCCTGCTGACGCTTGATCTCAGCCTCGTGAGAGAGACGCTGAGCAGAGAATCCAGCCATACTGTGCCAGACTCACAAGCTACAGAACTGTGAGCTAAGAAATGGGTGTTGTTCTAAGCTGCTAAGCATGGGGTAATTTGTTACATGGCAAGAGAAAACCAGTATTGTCCAAGGGTAACTTTTCTTAACCTAGTTAGATTTGGCAATTTCTGTTTGAGTTCTGAATGTAGTTTTTTTTCCCACGGAGTATTACAGGCAACTTTTGGAAAACCCTTCACATGAATCACGTATTGTTCTGCATTCACTAGGAAGTAGGTCTAGTTGACTTGGGTCCTTTTTTCCTAATGTATTCTTGTCTATCAACCTGGCGAACAGCTGACCATTTAACCCTGTTTATGAACCTTTTATGGGTGATGGTTTTAAAATATCCAAGGTCACCCCTCCACCCATCAAGGGCTGTCAGATCCCTCCAACTGAGGGCTCTTTCCCGCTTCTCAAGTACCCCAAGCAAGGCCTGGGTAGGGTGTGAATTCCACATCAAACATCCAATATGAATTTCTTCTGCATAACTGGCTTAAACTGGCACTAAGGTGATTAAGTACACTTGGGGGAAAAACTCAAAAGATTAAACACACACACACACACACACACACACACACACACACACACACACAACCAGTTTTTACAGGTCAAATCACTGTTGGAGGAACCACCCAAAGCTGAAAAGGTTGTCGTCTGTGCAGTCGTGTACCCCTCTTCCCCTGTTGTCCCGGACTTACTCATGTCTTGCGAGTATCACTGAGTCAGAGTGGGTCACAGTAGAAGAGGAAAAACATGCTGGTGCTTAGAACAGTTCAGCTGCTGTTGGGGCAGATCCCTCTTACTTAAAAGACTTAAAAGCCCCCCAAAATGTCTCCAGGATGGTGGCAATGAGGTTCTGGTGGTACTTAGAAGTCTACTCGTCAATCCGCTCTTCCAGAGGCACACGTGCCAGTTGTGTGCAACAGCCCCGAGGGACCACACGACACCATGTGCCAATCCTGCCTGCTCCAGGGGACCCTAGGCCACACCGGAGCTTAAGAGAGACCCTCCAGATATTTAAAGTGAATACAGCTCAGAAGAAGGAACCATGCCTGGTTACCAGCAAATTAAAGAAAAAAAAAAATCACTTCTCTCTCCTCTGAGATTCTAATGTGACGTATACTTGAAGAGGCACCAAAAGGTACCGAGCACCAAAACAGGAACTGGAACAGAATTGTTCTTTACAATCTAAACTTCTGAGAGTATGTATTACAAAGCACATAAAACATTAGGGCCTTAGACACAGTCCAGGTATTTGTAGTTAAGGCTGATTTATTCTTCCTAACCTCACCCACCAGGCAGGAGTAGTACAGACGGTGGGCTGTACGATGACCACGTTCCTGATCCTCTGAGAACAACCAAGGAAGGAAGGAAGGAATTAAGAATTCCAGAGCCACTGCCTCAGACTCCTGGCTACCATCAGTAACAATTCTGGGTGGTTTGTTTTTAAGAGCACATATGTATAAGACGGTGTAAGTGGTATATAAATATTTGGCCACCTTTAACAGTTCTTCACAGTTCTGTGCTTGGCAGCATATAGGCTAAAACCTGAAAAACGGGCAAAAAGAATCTGTATTCTGAGGAATACGTGAGATGGAAAGAAACAATCTAAAATAATATTGCAAATTATACTTAAATTTCATGACTTCTTGATTCAAGAAAATGAAATTCATTTCCATAGTTGGCTACTGTAAAATGTGGCATAAAAATATTTTTAGGAGACATATCTGTATTTTAAATTCTGTGCACATGTAAATGGACAATAACAATTAAGAAGTGCCTATTTTTGAAACTTATCTCTAATATTGAAATAGAACAACAGACTGCCATTAAGTTTCTTAAACTTTTAAGTTACCAGATATTTACAAACAAGATGTAATTTGTATCAAAAAAGGGGACATTTTCAACTATATGTGCTGCTTTCACTGGGGCTCCGGTGATGAGAGTAACTTCGGTCACTTTCACTGTCAGAGCCATAAGATCTACAACTCCTGTATAACAAAAGAAATATATAGACACCTTTTAACTTCAACCCTTTGAATTCCTCTTGAAGCTTCTTTTTTGATACAAGTGGCTTGAAAGCAATACTGATGGGGCATAGCACAGTGGGTGAATGAGTGGGGTCCTGCCAGTAACAACAGTGCAGACTTTTCAAAGATGTTTTAAATGAGAGATGGCAGTAATACCAAGGTTAAGATGAAACATCGCCATCTTGGAAAATTACTTAAAATCCACTCGTGCAAATGAGAATAATTTTCCATGTTACCCAAAATGAGTATCGATATTTAATTAGACAGAGGAAGCGAGGGATAAAAAAAGGTACAAGAAGAGATTCATTAAAAATATGGAAACCAAAATGAGGACCCCAATGAGGGTGAAAGTGGGGCAGGCATGGACAGGACCACTGGGACGGTGCATCTGGAGGACCTGGCAACGGTCACCAGTTATTTTGAAAAATATTAAAGGAGGTCACTTTACTAGATGCTAGAGACATATACGGTAGACAAAACAAAGTATAGTTTCCTGGGGCTCAAGGACCGCACAGAATAGAGGACAAGACAAACAGGCCACACCGTGGGGAGGCGGGGGGTGATATAACTCAGGGTTATCAGTCAGGACGGCCCCTGGGGCAGTGGGTTGTAACTTAGACCTTTAGGGTAGGTAGGTGGGAAACTGGCCACCTCAAGAGGCGTGTGTATCTCCAGGCAGAAGGAGAGGTTCTAGCACATTAAAGGAGGGAAGACAGAAAAACCCCAGCTGGAGCTGGTAGGTAGAGAGGCCTTACATGTGATGCTGAAGAGCCTGAACCTGCCCCTCTGGCCAGTAGGGAGCCCTTCAAGAGTTTCAAAATGGGAGGTGTCTATATCACACTGACATTAGACAAGGATCACTGACTATAGTTGCAACGGATGGGGGAAATTTAAGACCAAAAGTGACCAGGAAAGGGACATTACAAAAAGTCACCATAAAGACTATGGCAGTACCAGCCCAAATAGTTCTATAAAATGTACTATCTATAAATATCTGTAATTTATATAAATATATTTTTACTAAAACTGATGCTATACACCTCAACCCTGCTGTTGAAGCCAATGATGACATTTTAGTATACTTTTTTTTTTAAGTTTAAAAAACTAATAAATTGGTTTAGCTCTTTTTAGCAACTGGTCCTATTTAAGGGAGTGGGACATGGTCTATGCAGCCTTCTCTCTTTACTCCTTCCAAAAAAACTGTGTGTCCAAGGGAATATAAATATTACAAAATCCATTTTAGATTCAAATATTAACAATAACCAACAAACTTGACCAGCAACCCTTAATACAAAAGCCACTTCCTGTGGGTTGCTAAAATTCAAGAGAAAGAAAGATTTCTGACCTCAGACGATTATGCTCTCTTCTACGAGCTGTTAGCCACCTCCCACACCAAGTACCCACAGTACCGTGCAGAGCTCTGAAGGAGGAAGACCCACCTGGATCGCCTGTTGTAACTTCTGCCTCGGTGGTAACTGTCACTCCTCTGGCTCCGGCTCCGACTCCGACTCCTGCTATAGTAGCTATCATAAGTGTAGGACCTGCTTCAACAGCAACAACACACACTTAAGTTCCCCATTCAAATACTCACAGGCTTCCATTTACTTTTATGATCTCCTCAGTGTTCTCTGAGAACATGGGCACATCTGCACAGCAAGTACTGGAGACATTTAACAAGTGCCCCAGTGAGGCTTACCACATGCAAAAGAAAAATGTTCATTTCTTTTCTGCATTGAAAAATATCATAAAGTTAACACACTGATTTAGTCTGACTGAATCTGGTGGATCTTCTTAGGCCATTATATTCAATCAATACCTGCCATTACAACTGGACATTGTCACTTTGACACTAGAGTACAATGGGCCAACAGCCATCAAAAAAAGCCTCATGTAGATAGAGATGATTTCATGAGACAAATACTTGTGTTTCAATTTTTCAACAGACTACAACACTTTTTAAAAGGGAATGACAGGTTTTATGAAATTCAGCTTTTCAATTCTGCCCCCATAGGTGGTTCCCCACCCCGTCTGTACCTGGACCGACTGTGGGGGTCATACGAGCTGCTCCTGGATCTGCTCCTGCTGGATGTCCTGATAGGAATCACATGAGGGACCATCATTTTGGGGGTCAGGACATGTTACATCAAAAATTGAGACACTTATTGCCATCAAGGAAAAAAACAATGAAATCCAGTAGCTGTATTTATTTCATTTATCAAAAGTATGTTGGATTTTTTAAAAGCATGTTGGATTTCATTCTGATTAACTTTGATTCTTCTATGAGATGCTCATAACCAAAGTCACTGGGGAGGCTCTAACTGGACGGGCAGGGGAAGTCTGCACAGGTTCTGTGGCCCCCTATTAACAAATCAGTCCTCCTATCCCAATCCCTAACCCAAGCTAAGAGGTGACTACAGATGTGAACGGAGGTCAAGGAAGATATACTGGAGTAGGGTGGGGGGAGAAAATGGGCAGGGCCTTTTTAAAAAAGATTTCTGCTGCTTCTCCTTCCTCACTCTGATAAGATCACATCCTGAGGATAGCCAGTGAGACTCTGACAGTTCCTAGAAAGAAACAACTAGATGAGACAATAGGCCTGTCTGGTATTTAGCAATGACAGGATCCTTCTCAACAGCTCCCCCACTTGGCCAGTGCAGGCCTTGAAAAGCAGACAGGATGCAGACCACGGTAGGGTGGGGTTCCCACACTCACCTGTGACTTTTGTAACTGCGGTAGGAACTGCTCCGGCTTCTTGTGCGGCCTCTGCTGTACCATCCTCTGCTGCGACTTCTGGAATAGCTTCTTGATCTACAGTTAAAAGTGAAAAAATAGAATTATATTAACTCACCATGCTGTTCAAATGAATCCTAGTAGGACTAGAAGGGGAGAACACAACAAAAGGAAAGGTCATTCACAAACTCTTCTCAGAGGGTTTGAAAGTGACAGCTAATGATGGTTTAAGTCAAAGAGAATCAAATAAACCAGAAAAGGCTAGTAAAGGTATATTCATTGGAGTACTATTTGTTAAGACCAGAAGAAGAAATGATCCAAAGCTCCATTAAATATAGAATGGGGGAGGGGAGAAGCACAGATATGCAGTAAAATATTCTCAAATAGCAAAATGAATGAAGTACAGCTACATACATCAACAGAGACATCTCTTGGAACATAATGTTCAGTGAAAAATGCATAGCTAGAACATGTATGTAGGTATGTATATCTGTAAAGATTCTGTTGGAAGGCATGCAAAAACACTATACAAATAGAAATATTTGTGGCAAAACTAAACAACAAAACTACAACAAAAATTTACAATACTGTTTAATTCTAGGAGAGAAGAGAAAGTAGAGTGGCATTGGGTAGGGACATAATCAGGATGTCAAAGCTCTATTTTTTAAAATCTAGATGACATTTTAAATTATTTATACCTAATCATTTAATTTTTTTCAACCTATTTAATATTTAATAAAACAAGGAACTTAAGTTAAAGTACAATTCTGCCCTTCTGCATTCCCTTGGCTCCCCACCCTTCTCCTCCGACTTTCCACCTGTTGTTTAGGACAGAACCAAATCCCTATGTCTAGGCTACTTATGAAACGTCTTCATAGGTTTTATTTTATTCACTATGTACTTATGTTTTAGAAGACATGATCTACTTCCAGTTTATCTATAAGAGAATGAACACATTATGTTCTCAAAGTCTAGTCAGTTACTCGATAGTTATAGAGCAGATTCTGTGAGGTAACGAAAGATGAGTAGAAAATGGTCCCAGACTGAAGTGAATTCACAGCCTAGTAGGGGAGGCAAGGTTAGCTGCTGGTCTACTACCCACTCATGGCATAACTTAAAGCAAACTCCTCAGGCTTTCTAACCCTGTCTTCATTTATCAAGCAAAATGCCACCTACCCCAAAGGTAGCAGCAGGAAGCTAAATGAGAGTGGCCAGCAGTTCAGAACTATTAAAAGCACGAACGGAAGGCAGATGTTAAGCAGACGGGGGGCTAGAGTCACTCAATAGTGCCTGCATCTAGGAATATGAACCTAGAGAGAACAGGCCAGGATTCCCCAGTTCTCTGGGGAAGGACGGAGAAGAGCCCGCAACATAAGCACAGAATGGTCTGAGAGGGACGAGTTGAGCTAGAAGCAGATTCCAGAAGGACCAAAAGGACTGAAAACATGCCCTGGCACTCATATGAGGTACCTGCCCTTTTAGGAAGAGGCAGGGGAGGGAAGGTGCAGCAGACAGACTACAAGCAGCTAAAGAGTAAATGGGACACAGTTACTACAGATGGCAAGTGCTGGTTCCTATTTTTAAAGAAATCTGGGTGAGAAAGGGAAGATGAATAGGAAGGGGAAATTTCAAAGATTCTTAACTGTACTTTAGGCTCAAGTGATGAAAAGCAAGCACAGTATACTAAGGGATATGAGCAATTAAGAGATAGGTAAAACCATGAAATATTCACAAGGAAAAAAAAAGATCACTTATTAACATATCACATCACTCATTTTTTTTTAGTTTGTAAAAATTCTCATTCTCTGCACAATCCAGTCTATGCTGATGACAAAAGTTAGACCCAACTTTGAACCAAAATAAATCAATATAAAGATGATGGTTTATACCATGCTCCTCCCCGCTAACCCCTGAATAAAGATTAAACAGATGCAAGTCTTGGGCAGGTTAACTTGGCCTCTGTGGCCCCCAGCTTCCATTTGTGTAAAATGGAGGGTTATATTAATGATCTCTCAATCCTACATAATTCTGTAAATTCAGGATTTCCTTCTAAGGCATCACCGAAAGGGGGGAAAGCAGTGTCACACCATTAGAGAGACTTGCCACCTATCATGGAAATTCATGTCTATTGCCAGAGAGCTTTAATTAACAAGCAATAGTTTTTGACACTGAACCCAAATTTCTTCACCTAAAACCCCCACTTCCTATGTCCTCAATTGGCTCTCTCAGTCACACAGCACAAGACTTCCCCTTACTCCCTTCCAGAAATTTGTCTCTAATTCTGATGTTCTTCTAAGTTAAACAGTAACAGACTCTTGGGGGGAGGGGACTACATTGCTCACCGATAGGATGACGTGGAACTTCGCGATCGACTTCTTGAGTGACTATAGGAGACAGACCTTGTTCTGTGTCTTGATTTGGTTTCTGATTTACTTCGAGATCTGCTCGGACTCCTGGACTGGCTATCCCCATCCCGACTAGGTGTCTGTTCTTCACTTGAACTCTCCTGATTCCTTGGCCTCCGGTTTAAGCGTGCCGTCTTTCTTACCTCATCAAAGAGAGACCCAGGCCGAACTTTATTTTTGCTTTTAATTTCTATCCTCAAACCTTGCGGCTTCATCTCGGGGGCCGCAGTCAGCGCTTTCACCTCCACGGCACTGGATGTGGGGGTCACCGGTGCCGGCAGGTTCCCCACCCCTTGCAGGGGCTTCCACTTGTTATCCAGGACACCAAGCTGGCTCTTCTCAGCCCCCTCTCTCTTCACAGTGCTTTCGACAGCACAGGCCAGGCTAGCAGGGCTGCTGTCCCGTTTCCCCACGTCCCCCATCGTTTTGCTTTCCGACGTGCTGCTTTCCTGTTTTACCTCCTCTGTCTCAGGAGGCTCCGTGTGCACATCCTGTTTTAGAACAATGTTTACGTCTGGGGCAGCCAGCCTTGAATGTCCCAGAGGGGATGCCTCCTTGGCTGGGGAGCTCCTGTCAGGAGTGCAGATGTCCATGTTGTCATCTGTCTGCAGGATATCCTCCAGAACGCCCGGGACATCTTCTGCAACATGCTGAATGCTGGAGGGAGAAGCAGCAAGCTCCTCAGGACTGAAAGCCGTAGGAGAAGCGCCAAGTTTACCATCCTCTTTAGGAGGCTGATCGGTATCTGACGAAGTCAAGACTGGATTACATTTACCTGAGAGGCTGCCCTCTTCACAGGACTTCTCAGGGTGTGGAGTATTTTCTTTCATGGTTTCACTATTTTCAGAAACTTGTTTTTTCTCTTTTGGCTCCTGAGTAATTTGTTTTTCACTCATCTCCTCCTCTTCCTCCTCACCAAATTCTAGTGGAGGCTGCCAGTGAAACGCCTGTTTTCGTTTTGGAGCCTTGTGCTTTTTGTCTTTTTTCCCTTTTAATTTCTCCTTTGCTTTTTTGGTCTGTTCTCTTTTAAGATTTTCTTTTGACCCGTGTTTATGCTTCCGTGCCTTTCTTCTAGTGTTTTCTGAATTGGAATAGGACCCATCAGAATCAGAGGTTGAAGACCGCTGCTTACTTGACTTCCAAGCACCATTACCATCAGGCAGCGAAGTACCTGCTGAAGATTTCGTCAGGGGTTTGGCTTTGCTGTGAATTTCACCAAACTCTGACTCAGAATCTGATGTAGCTTCACCTTCTTCCTTATCAGAAGATGGCCGGGAAATACTCTGACTGTTTTTAGTTACATCTCGTTCAGAGTTTGACTCAGAGTCCCATTTACTCCCAGCATAATTCTTCCTTTTGGGCTTACTGCCATTTCTCAGGTGATCAGAAAGATTGTCCTTCGAGGCCCTTTTCTTTGAAAGAGGGCATTCCTGTTCAGGCTTGGATTTCTCTTTATTTCTGTTTTTCTCTTGCTTACTGTGCATTTCCATTTGGACCCGCCTCTCTTTTTTCTGGGCTGACTGTGTAACCTGAACACTTGACCGTTCACTGTCTGAAGAATAATCTAAAGACGACCGGCTTTCACTGTACTTTCTCTGACTCGAACACTTGTCCCTGCTTTTCACATATTTATTGCGAAGTCTCTTCTCAGAGCTGCTGCTGTGCCTCTTATTTGAAGTGTTCTTTTTTTTCCCACTGGATCTGAATTTTCTCTTGGCTCGTCTTCCTTCATCACTGCTAACAGAAGAGTATGACGAAGATCTACTACACTGTGAACGATCACTGTATTTATTTCGTGAATGAGATCTAGATGAGGCAGACCTAGATCTTGAACGTGAACTAGCTAGACTTCGTGACCTTGTGTATGATCTGGAATAAGATCTACTCCTAGAAGATCTGCTCCTTGACCTTGGTGAGCTTTCCGAACTTCTATCACTGTATTTTGAATAAGCACTCCGATCACTTTCTGAATTTTTTTCTCTTTTATGGTAGGATGATGAACTTCCAGTCTCTTTGATATTTGCTAAACTGTAAGTGCTCTGGAGGGGCAGCAAATGGGTTGTTTTAGCTTTCATTTCCTGAATTCGCTCATAAGAGGGCTTCCAGGGCTTCTGTCCAGGCTTCCACCTTGAAGGAGGGGGACTGTCACTCAATGGTATTACAGGAATATTTTCCGCCACCACTGGTTGTACTACAACGTTTTCATTTTGTGGCACTGTTGCTCGTAAAGGTTCCGTTTTAACTGGTTTATTTTCACTTATCTGAGAGGTTGTTCGTCTTGGTGATTTTGATGCTGTCCTTTGGTGTCCTGACTTGGAAGTAGATCTGGACTTTGATCTACTTCGAGAATGTGATGAGGATTTTGACGGAGTCCTTGATCTTGAGCTTCCTCTAGAATAAGACTGTGAGTGAGATTTAGATCTGTAGGAGTCTCTGCTGGAATGGGTTGAAGAGCTCTGGTCATCTTTATCAGATTTAGACCAGTCCCTTTTTGATGAGTGATGAGATGATAACGAGGAAGAACGAGATCTCCTTTCTCTATCACAAGAGGATTTCATTCGTCGGGTGGAAGACTTTGAGGATTCTATGTCAGACGGTACAATAATCCTTCTCTTCTTAGTCTGCTTGTGTCTTCTGCAATGTTTCTGCTTTTTAGCTTTCTTTTTATGTTTAACCTTTTTCTCTTTCCTGCGTTTTTTATGGTGACTGTCAGAGTGTCTTGCTGTACTAAGGTCTGAATAATATCCATTATAGGACCATGATCTGGATCTCTGGGACAAGCTTCTCTCATCCCATCGGCTTGAACAGGGGTCACTTAATCTATGGAAAAGGATACAATATGCATGCAATTATTTTAAGCATGTTTTCTATGCTTTAAGTTTAAAACACATTTGTTGTCAATACAAATGCTTGACAAAAGCCTAGTTAAGAACAAAGTACTGACTCCATCAACACTTTAAGCACATGTAGAAGGACACATCAAAGGGTGATAGGCCTCATCTGAACCTCTTAATTTCAGAGATACATACTGACAACTACTGACAGATTCACTTATAAAAGGATTTTTTTGATTAAGCAAAAGACTTCAAATTTGACAGAAAAACGGTTTTGAACCAAACCGAACCAATTCATCATGAGAGCACTACTGACATACTGAGTTCCTTGGCTAGGATGTTCATGACATCTGGACATCTCTGCCTCCTGGAACAATTTCTGAGGGAGGGTCAAATTAAGTTCCCAAACAATCTGTTGAATCCCTGCAGATACAGGACAGCTGACTGAATTCTAAAGAGGAAGCCTCTTAAGAAGCTAGCATGGCTATTATTTTATTTCAGCTTCACAGAGGTAATCAAGACTTTCTCTTAAGGTTTTAGTTAAATTACTTCCTACAGAAATTGAGGGAATAGTTCATGAAAATAGATGCAGGCTTTACAATCTTAGTGGTAATGGGTTAATGTCAGGGCTCAAAATTAAGAGTTCTCTATACCACTGTGTCTAAACCACTCTCACAGAGCAGATACATTCCCTCTTCCGACATCTAACCATTCCCCTGGACACCCACAGAGAAGAGAAGGCTACTACCAGGAACAATTACAGAGGGTCCCACTGGTGTATTTTTCACTAACTATTCTGGAGCCAGCCCCATTTCTACAACAGATATTCCGCTGAGGGGCATTACTAAGGGTTAAGAGAAGGGTACACTTCTGAATAACCAACAGTCTGTGGGGTCAGAAGTTAATGCACATGCTAGGTACAATTTTCCTACCTGCCAATTCATTCATCAGTGTCTAAGAGACCTGGCTAGGAAAAGAATCTGCTATATGATTTTTAAGCCCTGATTATTTCTAAAATTGTACAAGATTATCTTTCAGAGATTCAGTGGTTTTATAGTTTTGTGAGGGAAGACCAAATTTTGATTTAAAAGCACCCTGAAGCCAATGAGCCCTCTTACTTAATAGCTCTTTTCCTGCCAAGTATTCCCAAATGGGAATTCTCTTTGGTCACAGTTGAACTTTTAATAAAAAGTCCAGAAGTCAGTCTCTGGCCTCTTAACACTTAAAATATAACAGACACAGGATTGTGCTCATACTCAAAGCTCTTACTTATCTCCTTTACTCCATTTTTCTCCACTAGGTGGTCTGTATGCTCTTAATCTCTGCATTTCTTCTTTCCAATGAGGAGGAGTTTCACTGCTATCATCATCGTCTGATTCAGAACATGATCTTGACCTTGGAGGAGTGTGATAGCGCTTCAAAAACAAAGACAGGAATAACTGTTTTTAAAATACTGCTCAATTATAGTCTGCTACAGGGGAGAGTTAGGCATAAGACCCAATCCCAGATGCCATTCAAAAGCAATAATGATTAAAGTACAAAAGGACGATATGAAGTTATATCAAACATAAGACACTAAAAGACATGGGATTGGGGCGCCTGGGTGGCTCAGATGGTTGAGCGTCTGCCTCTGGCTTAGGTTATGATCTCTAGGTCCTGGGATCGAGCTCCATGTCAGGCTCCCAGCTCAGCCAGAGTCTGTTTCTCCTCCTCCCTCTGCCCCTCTCCCTGATTGTGCTCTCTCTCTCAAATGAATAAATAAAATCTTAAAAAAGGGGGGGGGGGTGCAAAAAAAAGAGAAAGAAATGGGATTTTTTTCCTTTGAAGTCCTAAGGGTTACATTCATTAGCCTAGACTATTCAACATACTAAGATTTCTCAACACACTATTTCACATGTCATTTCATACTTAAAATGCACAATAAACTTTAATAGCAATACCCTCATATACCTATGGAGAATACAACTAGCTCCTTCAACAGATCTTGGACTATATCTAAAATTAAAGCTAGGATTCTGCCAATACTGCTTACTTAGATACTAATTTGAAAAAAAGAAAAGTCTTAACACACATACAATTGTGCCCCTTCCTTTAATCTTCCGTCCAGATTTTGATACAGATGGTTTCTGATCACTAACAATGGGTGTAACATCAGGAATTTTCCTGGAAAAGAAGATTGAAAAGTAAAACTAAGTAAATGCTAAGCAGTTTTCTCAATATTTAAATGCAGAATTTATGCTCCTATAATATAGTCATTTCATTTAGATCCAACACTTCTGTAGAATGAGGCACTCTAAGTAACCTGATTTTCTAGGCACTCTTTAAATGCCAAACCTTAAAAAAAAAAAAAAAAAGTAACCCAACTGGGTAGAAATGTAGGTACGAACTGTGCATCTTTTTAAGCATAGTACTTCTTTTAAACAAAATCCTTTTTTATCAGTCTCTAAGTGATATTCTAATGGAATCCTAAGATATTTCTGACTCTGATACTTAATTGTTTTAAAAACTTTATTATTATTTTATTTTATTTTTTATAAACATATATTTTTATCCCCAGGGGTACAGGTCTGTGAATCGCCAGGTTTACACACTTCACAGCACTCACCATAGCACATACCCTCCCCAATGTCCATAACCCCAACCCCCCTCTCCCAATCCCCCTCCCCCCAGCAACCCTCAGTTTGTTTTGTGAGATTAAGAGTCACTTATGGTTTGTCTCCCTCCCAATCCCATCTTGTTTTTATTTTATGTTTTTAATAATTTATTTGTCTCCAACTCTACAATAAGCTGCCCCTCCTTCAGGGCTCTGAATCTGCTGCCATACGGTAACTCTAAGACTATAGACTTGGTGGCAGCTACCGTTCCCCATGAGTGAGAAGTTTTCATACCTCAAGTTTTTCCCTGTTACTAGCATGATGGATAGCTCTTACTGAGTACTTACTACGTGGCAGACACTATGTTAGTAAGCATTTTAAATGTAATTGAGTCAAACATGTATAATACTGGCCATTTTAGCTAATTTAAGTGTATAGTTCAGTGTATTAATTACAGTGATGTTGTGCAACCATACTACTATCTTTCTTAAACTTTTTCACTAACCCAGACCCAACTCCCGCCATTAAGAATACCTCGCCCTCCCCCCAAACTCCCTCAGCCTCTGGTAATCTCTCATTTATGGCCAAGTAACATTCCATTGTATGTACACAACACATTTTGTTTATCCAACCATCTGCTTGTGACTGGGATCACTTTCTTTTTGCTACTGTGAATATACTGCAATGAGCACTGACATACAAGTATCTGTTTGATTTTCTATTTTCAATTCTTTTGAATACATACCTAGCCATGGAATTGCTTGGTTACATGGTTAAATCTATGTTTAACTTTTTGAGGAACAACCAAACTATTTTCCACAACGTCTGAATAATTTTAGACTCCTGCCACCAATGTATAAGGATTCCAATTTTTCCATATCCTTGTTGACACTAGTTTTTTGGGGGTTTTGTTTTAAAACCCAAAAGTTATAGCCATCTTGCCAGGTGAGTATTATCTCACTGTGGGTTTGATTTGTATTTCCCTAATGACTAATGATGTTAAGCACCTTTTCATGTGTTTACTGGCCATTTGTATGAAACATCTATTCAAATGCTGTGCCTATTTTTAAACTGAGTTGTCTTTTTATTATTGTTGTCCATGCTTTTGGTGTCAAATATAAGAATTCATTGCCAAACCCAAGGTCATAAAAATTTACTTCTATGCTTTCTAAGAGTTTTATAGTTTTAGTTCTTATATTCAGGTCATGGACCCATTTTAATTTTTGTATATTATGTGAAGTAGGGATCCAGCATTACTCTGTTGCATGTGGAAATCCAATTGTTCCGGCACCATTTATTGAACAGACAGACTTCTTTCTCAACTGAATGGATTTTGCAGTCTTTTCTAAAATCAACTGGCCATACATACTGCTACATGTTTATTTCTGGACTCTCAAATCTATCCCATTGGTCTATATATCTATCTTTATGCCAGTACCATACTATTTTGATGACTGTAGCTATGTTAAGTTTTGACATCAAAAGGTATGAGTGCTCCAACTTTGTCCTTCTTTTTTCTTTTTCCAAGATTTTATTTATTTGAGAGAGAGAGAGCAAGCATAAGAGGGGAGGTCAGAGGGAGGAGAAGCAGATTCCCCATGGAGCCAGAAACCCAATGCAGGACTCGATCCCAGGACTCTGGGATCATGACCTGAGCTGAAGGCAGTTGCTTAACCAACTGAGCCACCCAGGCGCTCAACTTTGTCTTTCTTTCTCAAGATTGTTTTTGGTGATTTGGGGCCCCCTACAATTCCATATGATCTGATATTGACTTTTCCATTTCTGCAAAAAGGCTGTTGGAATTTGACAGTGATTACATTGAATCCAAAGCTTGCTGTACTGACATATTAATATCAAGTCTTCCAAACCATGAACATGTGACATCTTTCCATTTATTTAGGTCTAAATATTTTATAATTTTCACTGTATAAGTCTTTTACCTCTTTAAATTTATTCCTAAGTATTTTATTCTTTTAGCTGTTGTTTTAAATAGAACTGCTTTCTTAATTTCCCTTTTAGACTCTTCATTGTTAACATTTAGTTAACAAGCACCTGAAAGATATTAACTCACTGAATTCTCATAACACTGTGAGGTAGGTACTATTAGCATCTTCATTTGAAAGAGAGAATTTTAAGATTAAGAGGTTACAAATCTTGCCCTAAGTCACATAAAGAAATATAACTTGACTCTTAAAGCCAACAGGGTTTTCTTTTCTTTCTTTTTTTTTTTTTTTTTGCTCTGATTCATAATTTAATGGCTGTGTAGGCCTTGGTCTCTTATTTCTGCTTCTCACGGGCCCACTGCTCTGGGGTCAGAGTTTTCTGCTCAAAGGCATGAATGTGCAGAAGCTCTTCGGCTAGGCATGTGTTCACCAGCTGGTGTCTCTGAAGCAGTGACTTCCCCTTGAACTTGGCCGACAAGTTCAGAGGGGAAGCTAGACGCACAACGGTTGGGAGTCGTGTCTTCGACTTCAATATGCTCTGTCTCTGCGTCCCACCGCAGCTTTTCCCGGAGGCATTCGGCGCTGAGTTCCATTGTGGCAGCCCAGAAGGGGGACAGCCCAGCTGGGATGGAACCCCAGCTCCGACCCAGCCACACTGCTTCAGCCCTTCCAATAGGGTTTTCTAAGACTCTAGGAATCAGGTTCCAGATAAACAAACAAACAAACAAAAAAAATACAATTCTTCTACAGAAGAATCTTAACTACAAAGTATACATATAGTTTTTTTCAGTCATTTCATGACATTACTTAATTCTCACAGTGAGATAAGTTGGTGCTTTTGGTAGGCAACTGTTAACTCCATTTTCCTCATGAAGAAAAGGACTGAACTCACCTCTATGTGTTCAGCAAAAATAAACATTTACCTGGGAACCTTTTAGGTACTGATCCAATGCTATAACCCTCTACCTTCTCCCCAGAACATTCTAATTTTATTTGCTGTATGGCCCAGAAGTTGGTATTTTCAAAAGCCTGCAAATTATTCTAAAGTACTGCTAAGGTCAAGAACAAAGAAACTGCAGTCAAGTGTGGAACCCAAATTCCACTAAGCAAATTACAAATGATACGAGCTTAACTGCTGGTAAATCAGCAAGGTGACAAGTTCACTATGGCTGACGACCCCTGCTTCTTATCCTTACATATGCTGAGTTCTCGAAGCACACTTAATTACAGCTCCCAAACAACTGATCAGAATCTCAAGGATCCTACTAAAATACATCAGTTGTGCTATCTTTGTATGACACAAAACCAGCCAATCATAATTTAAAAAAATTCTGCACAAAATAACTTCCAAAAGAACATTATTATGTGACCAAAGAAGAGTAATGACCGAATAAAATTATCAGCACTTTTCAATCACAAATGCAATCACCTGTTTACCACTACCAGGTAAGAGAGGTCAGCCAGCTTTTTCTGAAAAGGATCCAAGAGTAGTAAGTATTTTAGGATTTGTAGGCCAAGAAGAAAATTAAGGCTATCAGATAGGTACTTAGATGACAAGAAAACAAATTTTCACTGATATTTTATCAGTAATATTTGAAACATGACACCTGAGTATCATTTCTTTGTACTAAAGATCCAATGAGAGGAACTGAGTTCTTTTGCAGGGGGCGAATAACATTTCACTTAAGTAGGATTCATAATGCTCCCTATCAAAAGAGATAATGCTGTTCATACAGTAATGCTAATCTGTAATGAGACTATATGTATTTTATCTTTAAAAATATCTTTTCAGGGGCGCCTGGGTGGCTCAGTGGTTAAGCCGCTGCCTTCGGCTCAGGTCATGATCTCAGGGTCCTGGGATCGAGCCCCGCGTCGGGCTCTCTGCTCTGTGGGGAGCCTGCTTCCTCCCCTCTCTCTGCCTGCCTCTCTGCCTGCTTGTGATCTGTCTCTGTCAAATAAATAAATAAAATCTTAAAAAAAAAAAAATAAAAATAAAAATAAAAATATCTTTTCAGGGGTGCCTGGGTGGCTCAGTGGGTTAAGCCTCTGCCTTCGGCTCAGGTCATGATCCTGGGATTGAGCCCCACATCAGGCTCTCTGCTGAGCAGGGAGCCTGCTGCTTCTTCTCTTCTCCGCCTGCTCTTCTGCCTACTTGTGATCTCTGTCAAATAAATAAATAAAATCTTTAAAAAAAAATCAAATCAAATCAAAATAAATAAAAATATCTTTTCACATACAGGGGTTATACATGTAGTACTTGAAATCCTGGAGAGTGGTAATGGCGTCGCTGTGAGGCCTAGTGCACAGAGCAGCAGTATAAAGCAACGGGGTGCCACCTACAAACTCCGCTATAGCTCCACAAGTCTGCAGCTGTGGCACAGAAACAGCCCTTGTCTATTTTCTTACACGGAACAAATGGATGTTCCAGTAAAACTTTATTTATGCACACTGAAATCTGGGTTTCATTCAATTTCCACACTTCACAAAATATTACTCTCCTTTTTTTTTTTTCCCTACAAACATTCAATCATGTAAAAACCATTTTTTTTAACCTCACAGGCTGTACAGGTAATAGACCAAATCCGGCCCATGGATAACACCCACCACCAGACAGAGAAACTGACCTTTCAAGTTCCCTGACTTTTGAAAGCCAAACAGATTTGACCAATGAACTTGGTGTCTTGTATTTTGAGAAAGGAGAGTCCCACTAAAATTTATTAACAAGCCAGAATATGAAATGAAGACATCAGCATGAAAGCTTTTAATTCAAAGACACATCTCATTTCATAACAGCTTTTTAAAATGAGACAATATTAGGATTTTAAAATGTTTAATGAACTAAATGATTACCTTATGTGGAAACCTGACTGTAAACAATGACATGTGCATCACTTCTAAGCCTCCAACGGAACTACTCATAGGGAACTTATCAATGATATGCCACATTATGGTATTTTTGTTCAAACAACTTTTTTTTTTAATAATTCTAAACTTGAGGTAACACACAAAATATACTACATAGTATTTTTTGAGACCAAATCTACACATTTGGTCTCAAATGTGTAGATTTGTAGATCTGTAGACCAAATCTACAAAGCTACACATTATCTGTCCAATGCAGAGAAGTTACAACTTTGCAAGTCAGCAAGAGTCACATATTTATGATACTAAACTATATCCCCAAACACGCAATTAATTTAACACTCTTCAAATTGGACCACGTTTTATCATTCAACTGAATCCAAACAGTTCAACTGACCCTCTGTTCTGACAACCTAATCTCACCTTTAATGAAAAGCCAAGGGAAAAAAAGTTAGTAATGAAATCTTTCCAGAGCTCCAGTAAAAACTTCTCCCCTGGCCAACTTGCCCACCCAACCCCCTTTCCCTACTAGTAGAATGAGAATTCTGCAAGTCAGATACATGTCATTCATTAACCTAGCACCTCCCACAGTACCATTCAAAGTGCTTTGATTATAGGTCATGCTCAGTAAAGGAGTGTGGGACTGCAATGAGCTGATGGGATCACTCACAGAATGAAAATACTGGTTAATCACCCTACTTACGGCTCAGGTTCCACCGTGACGAGAGGCATGTCTCTTCGCAGTAAAAATCGGTTCTCAGGAACTGGAGGAATCTCCTCTGGGCGGACCACAGGCTTCTCCCTTTTAGCATTTGAATCAACTGACCTTTTTTCATTGGTATGACTCCTCTCAGAGTGACTTGGAGAGAACAAAGCATGTCACCAATTAAAATGTGCTATGTTTGCATTTCACAATAATATTAAATAATATTACGTAATATTAATAGCAATAAATTTGATAATTACATACCTCACTCAAAAGGCTTGTACAGTTTTCACAAAGAGAACATATAAAGCATGAACATAGTACTAAAATTCTGCTATCAAACTGTCAAACGATCCTAACTTTTTTCTTCTTAAAGCATAGCTTGTAGAGAACAAGGATTTTTTTTTTTTCACCTGCAAACACATAGATCTTTGATATGGAATGTCTGTGCTACCCCTAGAATAGTCAAATTTCAAATAAAAGTCCAAAAAATATTACCCTTTTTCAACAACAGGTTAAAAAGCTAAGTTTACACAACTGCACATGTTTTCCCCATCAGGGTGTGTGTGTGTGTGTTTTAGCTTAAGATTCCCCTGGTGTTTCACACTTACCCTTTTGGGCTCATAATGTGTTTAGTCCTTGGTTCTTCTGAACTGCTTGCTTCCTTTCGTCTCTTTTTAGAATGTTTAACTTTTGGCCGCCTCTTATGTTTCCTTCTTCTGCTTCTCTCATGTTCAATTTCACTTTCTGAAGAAGATTCTGAAGAGGAAGAGGAATTGGAAGAGGAATCCGAGTCTTCTGAATGAGTTGGTTTCTTCCTTTTTTTCTCAAAAACTTTTAAGAAATATTAACAAGACTATTAGTACTGCATTTCAGTGCCTACCTTTCAGAGTAAAACATGTGACTACCTAATATAGTAAAACATGCTTTATCAACAGAAAACTGAAGACAAAATTTAATAAACTTTTCTTTACGTTGATAATACAATGTGCTGTTGAGATTGTAAAGTAACAAAGCCCTTGCACTCGTGAGGCCTATATTCTAGCTGGATCAGGTAAGAAAATAAGTAACTGCATAATATGATAAATGGTAAGTGCTAGGACAGAAACACAAAAAAAAGTAGGGTAAAGGGAATAGGTAGAGTCAGGGGGTAATTGAAAATTACATTCGGGGCCGGCTGGGTGGCTCCGTGGGTTAAGCCTCTGCCTTTGGCTCAAATCATGATCTTTGGGTCCTGGGATCAAGCCCCGTATTGGGCTCTCCGCTCAGCAGGGAGCCTGCTTCTCCCCCTCTCTCTGCCGGCCTCTCTGCCTACTTGTGATCTCTGTCAAATAAATAAATAAAATCTTTAAAAAAAAAAAAAAGAAAGAAAGAAAGAAAAGAAAATTACATTCCAACAGAGACCTGAAGGAAATGAGCTAAGGGGTCATGTAGATATCTGGATGGAGAGTGCTGCAGAAAGAGGGGACAGGCAACACAAAGTCCCTGTGTGTTTGGCAGTCTGGATAAAGGTCCACATGGCTGGGAAGACAATGAATGAGGGGGAAGAGGTGAAAGAAACTGCAGAGAGCAGACTGCCTTAAAGACCAAGTAAAACCGTTAGCTTTGGCTGACTGAGAGGGCGCCCTTGGAGAAGATCATTCTGGTTGCTGTTAAGGACAGATTACAGAAGATCAAGAGTACAAGCAAGGAGACCAGCAGGAATTTACTACTGCTGAGAAAAGATTATAGAAAAGAACAGAGGTAAACGAGCAGGTATGAGGCTACTGCAATCATCCAGGTCTGGAACAAGGCTGACAGCAGGGTGAAGTAAAAAGAAGGGAGATTTGATAAGATTTGTGCATGGCTGGGTAGAAGGTATGATACAGAACCATCAGGCTATTGCTATACAATTTGTATGGTTTCCTCCACTACCAAAATCCAAGAGGTATGTTTAAGTTATAGTCTTCAACACGTTTTACTGATATCCTAGCTCCCCCCACTACCCCAAAACCCTTACCATCTTTTGTTGATTTTGTGGCAAGCACCCCACAATCAATAACTCGCACATCTGCATAAGGTCTGCTTGCAGCATCTGTTTTCAGATTTTCAATCTGTTCAATTACTTCAAAACCAGAAATAACTAATCCAAAGACGACATGAACCCTGTCATAATACAAATTCGAGAAAGAACTGGTTTGCTGACAATTAAGCCATAAGCAGTATTCACAACTGTTATAAATGACTGGTCTACACACCTCAATATAAAATAAAGTGTTTGATGAATGAAACAACTGGAAGGTAAGTAGAACTTGAAATGTGCTTCATAAAAGGAACAAACAACAAAAATGACTCAAATTGGGACTGAGTTTTCTGCCTAAAACAGTATCCTTTAACTATTTTACGGTAGAGTCTGAGAAGAGACTGCCCTTGATACTCAGAACTATTGCTACAGGGTCACTAAAGATCATGACTAGGAGGTCTATCCATAGGCCCAGATAAAGACCCCACTCAGCGACACGATAGCTATGAGGTCTCAAGACTGACTAACCTAGGATCCTTAAGGAGGGGCTTGGCTTTGAGATTAACCCAGAGATCAAGAGCGCCCCCTTGAGGTTTATTCGTAATTCAACCTGTATGGCACTGGCCACCCAAACAACTCCCCAAGGTAGTGAAATGTCACTCTTACCCATCCAGGTGTGGAGCAGGTTTTGTGGTACTGTGTAATAAACATCAACACAAAGAAGATGGCAAAAACCAGGTGTTCAGGTGAACAGAGCAGAAGGGTTTAAAGCACAGCATGTAGAGAACAAAGAGGTAAAGATAAAAAGGGAAAAAGTTAAATGTGGTAAACATTCAAACTTAAAAACCTTTCAAACAGCAATAGTAGCCATTTTACTGGTTAAAAAAATCACTCAGATTATAACGAATTACAAAGTTGTATTTATTTCTCCAATATGAAGACTATTCTTATACATATGTATGAAACAACTTGGAAATAGATAGCATAAAAATACATTAAAATTAAAGTTATTCCCGAATCCAAAACAACAAAAGCAAAACAAACTCAAAATTTATCAAAATAATTAAAAAGAATAAAAAGCACTATTGTTTGCCCTAAGGAAAGAAAAGTGTGATCGATACCTGCACTCCACACTTAAATGAGTTCTCCTATTTGTTATTTCTCATACTGAGTCAGTCTGCATCTTTTAGGCAGGCAGATGGGAGGTAGGCCGCAGGAGTCCTGTTTTCAGAACTTCCTGCCCCTCCCACCTAAGGTGAAGCTCTGCCACTCAGAGCGACCCTGAATAGGCACTAAGGAGCGAACCTTCCCTTTGTCAACACTTCTAACAGCAAGTAAGTAATGAGGGATAACATTATAGACACTGCATTTCTCTGGCCCAAAAATGCCCAACCTGCTGCTTCTACAATCACCAACTGGCAGATAGTCACTTTTGGGAAGCCTACAGGATACATTTGGTTAAAACATTTTGAACCCAAACTGGTTGTTTCCCATAGAATTTTCACAAATCTTCACACTATGTGAATTGCAGTGAAAAAATTCAAAAGCAGATAACTAAACTCAGAAGTATATACCACAAAAATCTTAGTTTAGAGAAACAGAAGAATTTGAGAAAGGACACTGGATTATCAGGCCATGTTTAAAGCAGTCAATTGTGCTAGGAGCTCCGATATCAATTTTTATATTCATTTTAAGGCAATTCTAAGACATGTAATTCAACAAAACACAATTTTAATCTTCACAACAATGTTAAAATCATTATTCTACAAGGAATGGTAGCATTTATACTTACGTTAAAAATATTCAGTTGTGTAAAAGCAGTACAGAAATTTTATTTTAAAAACCGTCAATTTAAGAAGTTCCAGAATTTTAAAAGCGATCATGAGTTTTAAAACCACAAAGTCTCAAATTCTCCTTAGAAGACTGAGAAGTTGTAATTCAAGCCAATAAAATAGTAAAAATGAGTAAAAAACAGGCAGAAGAAAAGAAAAAAGACAAAATCTGGCAAGCAGGTGAGGAAAGGAACTAATGCTTAAATAATTAAACTAGCTTCCAGAAACTACTTTGGATAATAACTTTAAGATGGAAATGTACTTCCCATATATAGAAAACTTTACCAAAGCATACTTATGATAGGAAGAAATTAGTACATATGCTAGACAGTGATTCCACTGTATGAAAGGTCTAAGAGGTAAAATCTGTAAAGGTAAACGTCCTACAATGTTAAGGGGCAGATTTCAAATACGTAGCAGTGAAAACAAGGAGTGGTTTATTGATTAGGGATATTCCTCCTCCTTCCCTGTTCCTTTCTCTCACAACTCTCAGATTTCTGGGGGAAAAGCCTACAGATTCTTCTAAAACACACAGAACCCAATTCAATTTGCCATAGTGGCTAACCGAGGAGTCCTGTAAAAACCAGAGTTTTTGGCAAAACTCTGGAGCAAATGGTGAGATGAAAACACTCTAGTTAATGCAGTGAGGTAGCAATGTACCACTTGAGACTCAGTCTGAGGATGGAATCGCTATCTTTATGACAGATTCCAGTTTTGTTTTGAATTCGAATGACAACTGAAGACAAAAAAACTTGGCTCTTTTACTGCAACAGTGGGGTAAACAAATGAAGACAACAATAATTTCAGGGACAAACTTCAGGGGGCCCGCTGTGCTTGGAGTGGTATGAATAATTAAATCCATCACTCGCATCCGTAATTCAGGAGGCAGACATACGAATGTGCACTTATATCGGGCTGGATTGCATATTAAGAATACTGAAAGTAGGGGCACCTGGGTGGCTCAGAGGGTTAAGCCTCTGCCTTCGGCTCGGGTCTTGATCTCAGAGTCCTGGGAATGAGCTCCGCATGGGGCTCTCTGCTCAGCAGGGAGCCTGCTTCTGCCTCCCTCTCTGCCTACTTGTGATCTCTCTTTTAAATAAATAAATAATCTTAAAAAAAAAAAAAAAAAAAAAGAGTACCTTAACAAAGAAGCCCCTCGGGGTTCTCAACCTACATTCCAGGAGCAGAACTCACAGTGTAAAGCAGGCATACTGGCCCTAGGCTGACACCAGACATGGACAAACAGAGGACACTGCCAAATGGGCAGGGAGAAATGATATTCCTGGTCCAAGCTATTCAATCCTACTCAACCGGACAAAGAGATCCCATCCCACCAAATCTTAATTGCACTGATCTTTCAAAACTATGCAGTGTTAAAGACCCATGCAGGGCCAACACTCAAGTAAGTTCAGACCTTAAGGCCAGAGACTACCATAAATATGTAAGTTTATACATGCTTATGAAAACATGCCTAAAGGAGAAAGAACCGTAAAACATTTCAAAATCATAAAAGCTTTCAATATTTTCACATTTCCATTTTCTCCTGTCACTTAGACACTGATTTTCCAGTTTCCTCCACCCCCTGAACGTACTTTAAAAATATATGCATAAGGTGCTCGCTTCGGCAGCACATATACTAAAAAAAATATATGCATAAGGATTCATTTAAAGTTTGTAAATCCTAGAAATTGAAAAGTGTCACTGTTACTCCAAAAAACAATCTACATTATTATACCATTACCAAAGAAGCTTTTGGCCTTATACAGAAATTAACAGTTCTGTACTGAAATGAAATCTACACCATTATATACAATACACCCTCTTCCCTGCCCTCCCCCAGAAGAGGTGTGGAAACATGGTGGCAACAAGCCATTGAAATGAAAATATACTTCCCAGGATTAACTACGAACAATAAACACACTTGTTTTACATGTACTGCTGCCATAAGTCAAACAAAGTTTTGCTTAAAATGGTTCAAAGCACATAACAATAGGATTAAAGAGATAAAGGCAAAGAAAGAAAAAGAGAGCCTTAGAGTAATGAGACATTACCTTTGGAGCGCACGATGTAACACTCTTTCTGTAAATTTTACACAAAAATGGCAAGAAATAAATTGTAATACACTTTTAAGACAAGACTGAATCTATGTTTTAATATCAATATAACTGAAATTAAATATTTTCAAGTTTTATGCAAAGCAAGAAAGCTTTTTTAAAATGGAGGGCTCTAAATTTTCTTTCACATAGGATATGTACGTAGAGACGAACTATGCTTAAGAAAAACACTGTGGTAAAAATGGGAATCTGCTCAGAGCCTTAATGTTGTTAACACTAGAGTGTGAGGAACCAAACAGTATATTTCGCTTTGCAAATCCTACAAACTAGCTAAGTCAACAAACATCTTTCTCAACAAGAGAGTAATGTATCCCAAGTACATACATGAATATAAAAATCTGAACGCCCAGGAGGAGTTACTACCAGTGGAAAGCAAAAATTTCGATGAAAAGGACTAAGTTAAGAGAATTCAAAACAACATTTCAGGGAACTTTCTCTTCTTTTTTTAGTAATTCACTTCAAATAGTTAAAAATCTTTCATGTTTCTACATTTGAAATCTTTTCATCACACACGACAGACCACTATCAGGAATAAGTGAGCAAAGTTTGGACTATAGTTTCTGTTCAACACTTCTGTAGTTGTTCAGTCCCCGAAAAGAATAATAATAATAATGCATAACTAAAATTTTAAGGATCTTCTCAAAGGATAAAAAGGCAAGAGAGATGAAAGTACAGAAGTATTCTGTCAAATTTTGGCCACGATACTTGCCTAATCTCTGATTTTCCCCATTGTAAAAAAAATTTAAAAAAAAATTAAAAAAAAAAACCAGTCTAACCAACTTTATTATACTTTAAATGTATCTGTTATACTCAGACCAAAATCCATGTCATATATAGTGGATAAAATTCTTTACAAAGGTTTCAGACTATTGCATCTTGAAATACTTATTAAAAACAAGCTTTAATTTCTTATAAAGGATTGATACATGAATTACTGCCAAAAAAGAATACAACATTTCAAATAATATGGTGTTTTCAAAGAATGTTGTTAAAAAAAAAAAAAGTGACTCCAGGTGTAAAGTAGTATGAACATAAAGATAACCTATTTCTGTCTAATGTAGCCTTGAACATGCAATTTTTTCCTTCAACTCCTGACACTACACATCATCATGGAAGAGGCACCAAATGATATAGAGACACACAGCTTGTGTAAGGGCCATGGAAACTAACCAAGCCATGTTACAGAGTTCTCCCTGTGTGTTCCAAAAGTCACCAAAAATTCAGCACTAATGTTAACATAATATCTAATACACATCAAACACTACTAGATACAAAACTCCTTCCAGGTTGCTACTACATATGTCACATAA
Source organism: Lutra lutra (assembly GCF_902655055.1). Taxonomy (NCBI): domain Eukaryota; kingdom Metazoa; phylum Chordata; class Mammalia; order Carnivora; family Mustelidae; genus Lutra; species Lutra lutra. The sequence goes on from NC_062278.1 coordinate 151,199,100, forward strand.
ACACTAAGTGATTTTAAGACTGGATGTTACAGATGACACTTGAAACTCAGAGAATTTGGTTTATGGTTAAGTTTCACCAACATCTTGCTGATGAAAAATCTTGCAATGTACACATATAGATACTACCCCCCCCCCAGCCAAAAGAAGGAAAAACCAGAACCTCCAGGTTACTGACACTTACTAGCATTTATTCTCATACAGATTCATGAGTATGTGGAGGGAAAAAGCATTTCTGCCCAAATTTACTTTCGCTACCCCAAATCGCAACATAGCTTTATAAACCCCTTAACCCAAAACCACTCTTCACCTCCCCTTGCTCTCCTCTGAAACAATCAGCACTTCTCTCCCACTCAGGAAAGCAGCCATTCCAAGTCTGGTTAGAACATATCCTGGAACTACTTTATATTTTCCTCCTATAATCCTATTTATACCTGTTAACACTTTTTGCTTAAAGTTTGACTTTTCTGCATTATCTTGTTTTCTTAAATTTTTATGATTATCATGACCACTGACAGTGGCCAACAACAGAGACTGTTCACCAAAGCTCTGCAGGTCTTTCTACTCCATGGCTGTACATAAGGTTGCACAGACCAAGTGAAGGAAGACAAATGTAACCACCACGTCAATGTTCTGTTTGCAGCTGATGAAGACTGCTGCCTAATTTAGGCAAATGAGCCTGAAGCTTCTTTGCAGCACCTTTCAGACTGATGGAAATTAGGCAGTTACAACTATTTTCCTTTAGGCAAGATGATGTTTGTACACAAATCATTCCACATATTCAGAAACTGAGGATCAACCTACAAAACACCCTTCTTCTTATGTCCACATCTTCATATCCAAATGTTTATCTTTAAGAATGGGATAGATACTTCATAAGCCAAAAAGGAAAGACAAAACTAACTCAAGGTAAATAGCCAATAAAACTAGAACCAAGGTCTCCTGATAGCCAGAACAGTGGCTCTAACCCAAGTGATAGTTATTTATACAAAGCTATAAACCACCTAGTCATTTTAATGACTCCTTCATGCAATACCTTCTTTATCTTTTCAATGAATGTATAGAAAAACAATGAAAATTACAGAATTAACACAATGTTATTACTAACAGCCAAAGGAAAAGAAAATGTTTTCAGGTGTGTCATTTTATCCTAGCATTATTTATATAAGGAAAAGGTTGGACAAGATGATCTTGAAATCCTTTTCCACTCTAAGACCTCATAATTCTATAGCTTTTATTATGGTTTCTTCCTAGTGTTTGGCTTCAACAAATAAATAATAAAAGGAACAAAATGACTAAATACCAAGTTAACTTGGTTACTACTTTGGTTCCAGGTCTTTGAATTCTTTCAGAAATACCTCAACATGAACAAACCATTATTTCCTCAGTTATATATGGGGACAGTGCCGTCTATCACTTCCTCCACGTTTCTTGAGCAGTACTATTTCAAAAAGAATAGTAGGCCCCCCCAAAGCAAAATCGTGATTAAAATAGCAGATAAAAGCAGTTACTGCAGAAATCACGAATAGCTTTATAGAAGCAAATCTGATTTTTATCATATACATAAATTGTTTCAACCAAAGAAAGCAATATATGCACAATTACATTTAATAAAAATGATGCATGCCATAGGAAGGGGAGGTTTTAAATGTGTCAGTAATGAAGACATTACTTCATTAGTTACTGAACGAAGCACAAGAATCTTTGAGGAATATTTTGATATATACTATGATATCAAATTTCCTCCTTAGGAATTACAAAGTAGTTTATTTAGAATATGAACTACAAATACGATTTTGCCAAGGTTGTATTAAAAGTCCTTGTTAAGCCTATAAAACTAGAAATATAAAGGCAGTTCTTGGTGTTTTACCACCCATTCTCACACTACCCTTTCCTGTCTGGAATGCAGAAGAGATGTTTGAGGCACCCCAGCAAGAGCTGTGGTGAGAGGGGCAAGTGCACCACCACCCTTGGGTGGCCCTGGCAGTCCCAGCTTTTAGAAGGCTTAGCTGGGATGAAAGACAAAACTTGGAGACAGTACATTATACTTTTTCACTACTTCAGCTCCAAAATGATCTGGGCTTGCAAGACAGAGATTTTCAAAGATTTTCTTTTTATGGGCCATCATCATCTCCATTTTCCCTTACTATAAAAGCAAGGAAGTATTTTGTTTAGAAAGGTGATTGTTAGTTTTATTTTATCCTTCAACCATGGGGAACCGATTCTCTGAGCTAGCATTAAAAAAGGACATGCTACAAAATTCTCTTTAAAAAAATTAAAAAGAAAAAAAAAGGATTTTTTTTTGTATGTACAAAAACACTATTACTTTTAAGATTGTTTTTAACTACAAACTCATTTCTAGAAGTAAATTTCAAACTAAAAGTAGAAAATTTTATTTCAACACAAGTTCACAGTGATTTTAGTGCCATCTACAGTTAATTATGAAAACAAGCTTAAAACTTTTAATCCTAATTCACGGATGCTAAAATTTTCATTTGGCACTCTTTGCCAGAAACAGCAGTCCAATGTAAAATTAAACTATGTAGAAACAGCAATGGCCGCAATTTTGTTTGATACTAAGCATTTCTACAAAAGACTTAGGCAAGTACTAAATAACATAGAAACAAAATAAATTTTCTGAAGAGAGAATTTCATCATACACTGGATATTAATTAATGTATGTACTGCACTGGTTTTTACTCTTAACGTTTGATTAAACAAGCTAACTGGTATGTAACAATGGAAAGAAGCTGCTGCTACCTGATAAATTCAATGTACTCATATTAAAAATAAGGAAATCTAAAAGAAACTTTAGAGCCCTCAGATGGTAGCTTCTTGACCAATGAATTTCATTAGTTTATCATGTTCACAGTTCAGATAAGCTTAAAAATGGAAATGGGAAACCTCAAAGAGTAAATAGCTTTATATTAAATTACTATAAAAGAAGGTTTTCAAAACATCTTCCACTACCTTTTTTTTTTTTTTGGCCTTTAAGAAGGTTAAGGAAAGAAAAATACTCTAGTAGAGAAGTATTAATAACTACTGCTCTATGGAATCAAAACATGATCTAGGAACAAATGTTTTTGGTCTTCCTTTTTTCCTGCACAGCTCCAGGCACTGTGATCTTCCATCAGCTTTCCATTTTTAGGACATTCTTATGAACAGAATGCCCCTTATCTGAACTTTATCAGATCATGTTGGAAATCTATTTTGCAGACAAATTTAAAATGTGAGATTTATTTTACATGAATAATTTACTCTATTAACGACAGGGAAGCGCCATTCATATTCGTCCATTCAGAAAGATGACAAGAACTTTTTCTGGAAAACCATGAATAAAATATTTCTCCAACATATATAGTACAACTATGGAGATTTACTTCCAATCAAAAGCATTAAACTTCATGCTAGCCAATTATCTTTCCTATTTTAAATCCTGGGATTATAATAAAAATTGGTTTTACGGTAGCTTTAGATAAGAATGTAACTAAAAAGGGGCTGGGTGGCTCAGAGGGTTATTAAGCCTCTGCCTTCAGCTCACTTGATCTTAGCCAAAAGGTTGAGAAGCGATTACCTTCAGCTCAGGTCATGGTCTCAGGGTCCTGGGATCAAGGATCCCTGCTCAGCAGGGAGCCTGCTTCCCCCTGCCTCTCTGCCTGCCTCTGTGCCTACCTGTGATCTCTCTGTGTCAAATAGATAAATAAAATCTTTAAAAAAAAAAAATGTAATTAAAAGTAAGCCAAGTAAGGTTTTGGTTGTGCCTGTATATACATGAAAAGGTGCTTGTTTTTTTAAAAAGCAAATATAGCATTCTGAAGTTTCCTGAGTGCTAATCTCATAAATTTTGGTGAAAATGATAGCAATATTGGGTTAATTAAATTATCCATAGAGATCACAAAAGATTTAAGTTTTTTTTTACAATGCTGATGCAACAGCAAAGTTACTTATCTCTGTACAGTATCAGAAAATAATGGTACCTCTCTCAAATTAGCTCAAAGAACAATAATAAGAGAAAAAGCAACCACACCATGGTTTACTCAAAACAAGTGTTCTCCAGGCCAAGGGCACATCTAGTCCTAGTCTATGAACAATTTTTAAATGCTGATCAATAGTTAATGTCCCAATCTAGTTTTGGTAAACTGACCCTCCAAACTTGTTAATTCAAAGCCAATTTCTTTTCTTAAGATGACAACATACTTTGAAGATAAGGTTCATCTTCAAGTTACATCTCTTAAGTACCATCCTTCAAACGGGGGATATATGCTGAACGCTGAGGCGGCTGTTAGAGCTTACCAGTTCCTGCAGTGTTAGAAATTAGTAACAAAGTCCAATTTGACAGAATTCTAGCATTTAAACTTGGTTTAACTATACCATCTTTCTCATGAACAGCGCTTCTCTGTTTAAGAAAAGCTCATCTCTGAATTATGCCTACTCACATGAAAAACTGGGAACCATTGGTATGTTTCCCTCGATTTGCCATTGACAAAAGGAACGCTCTGTCATGTTTGAGAATAAAGTTTTCATCTGTTTGAAGAAAACACAAATTTGTCAGTCTCCAATTATAAGACACTCTTAAAGTGTAATTAATGTTCACAGTAATAAATAGAAAGCAAAGGATGAAATTCCTCTTCTGGTCAGTATAGATATTTGTCTGAATATTTAGAAAAAAAATTTTTTTAACTAATCAAATACAAAAGCATAAAAAGATCAAAAATACTACTTAAAGCCTTGAGGAAAAGAATATACATTTAATGTTTTATACAAACAGCCTTAGAACAGTCACTTTTAATAGTAACATACTTTTGCTAAATGGTAATGTAAACTATTAACTTTCAGAGAAAACTAGTAAAGAGATTTTAGAAAAATCTCTACAGTAAAGCTCATTTTCTTCAACTTTCCAATTATCTTGCTTAACACACTATATATGGGAGAAGTTTAAAAATCTTATGTGCCTAATTTCTATATGGTAAACTTATTATTCAACTGTATTGAAGCTAGACTATGAGAGCAAAAAATTAAAAGTTACATAAATTAAGTTGTAATTAAATCAAGTATACAGACTCCTAATAGATAGGATCAAAAATTATCTAAGGAGGAAAGTCCCATAAAAACAACAACTTAAAGGGCAAAATATAATTATAAGATACACAAGTATCTGCCACAGGGAACAACCACATTAAAGTGGCCTACAACATTAGCTTCCAATTGCTATAAGCGGATAGAACCAGCTAATGAACCTACTTCTTACTGGTTCAAAGGAAAAACTGTTACAAAGATCACTCAAAGATGATTTTAATTCCAGCAGAAATATCTTCAAAACTAATTTAAATTTCCTTGTAACATTCATACAAACAAATTTTTCTATAGAACAAACAGAAACATAGAAAACTTTAAAAAATGATTACCTTGGGAACAGGCTTCTGAAAAAGAGTAGTAATCCATTTTCCCCCAGAAGAAATATAAAAGACTATTATAACACTGAAGCTATCATGGCATTAAAATCTAGTAAGATTGGATCCCATTATAAATCTCTGCAACTGACTTTTCTAAGGCTTTTTGGGGCAAGTGCAATAGTTAGACTTAATGCAAATATTACTACTGTAAGAATAAAACACAATCATATAGTTCTAGTATACAAAAGAAAATATACAAACCTTTGAGAAAGTAGGAAATGCCAACTTTTATTAAAAGAAATTGTTTGGTTTAAGGGGGGAAAAATACAACTAGAATTTTTTTCCCTGATGTAGAACTAATAACCCATCGCGAAAAGAAAAAAGATATAGATGCATGTATGAAACAGTATACAGAATTTTCCAAGTCTTCAAGCAATATAAGAAATCCAGCCACAACCTAACCCAGGCTGTCCACAAATTTATTAGGAAGGGTGCAAGGGAACAGAATTGGAGTTTGTGTTACTGAGCTTTGTTCTCTTACCTTTTCATTTTGCAAAAGACCACATTCTCTATAAACAAAAGAATATGTTGACAGTTTTAGGCAGGAAGATAGGAGTTTTCATGTATATAGTTGCCTAACCTCCATGCTGAAAGTCATGTTTAACCACAAAGTTAGCCTTAATTAATCTTGTCAATTACAAGTTACATATTACAATATAATTTATCCCCAAGTTCATGCAAATAAAGTATTTTCATGCAGCATTAGTTCCATGCAAAAAGTGAACTATAAGTAAACCTCTCCTCATTAAAAGTACATGATCAAATTTGCTTTAATATCAGAACTGAAACAAAGGACCATAAAATATTAAGCCTTACCTTTAAAATATCCACCATAAATTGATTCTCCGCCTTTTCCATTACCTGCAAATAATGAGCTACATTAAATTATAATGAAAATTAAAAATATATTAATACATTTATTTTTATGCTTTCAATTTGCTAAAGAAGCTAACACCTTGTGACTGCTATAATAAATTCTACAAATCTTCAGTGAACCTCATCTTGAAAATAAAAGTCCAAAAAAGAGTCCACTCCTATTATAATAAACACTATTATCTCCATAACCCATTTATTTCAAAAAGTAATCACACCAGCAAAATTCAGGAAGAATAAAAATAATCCAAAAGTACTTGGCATTCATTGTAAGGGAATTCACCAACTGTTTATAATATTATTATTAAAAGTACATAAAAATAAAATGGCTTATTATTTTGCTTTTCATACATTCTTGCTCTACACATCTACTCAGTGACCACTTAATATTTACATCACACTGTGACACAACACTTATAATAGTATAATAGCTTAAGAAACTGATGGATGGTTATTAAAAGCATAACTTTAGCTCTACCTTCGCTGAAGTCCCCACCCTGAATCATGAAGTTTTTAACCACACGATGGAATGTAGAACCCTTGTAACATAACTTCTTCCCAGTTGTTTTTCCAAGGCCTTTCTCTCCTGGGGGGTGGGGAAAAAAAGTGAAATTTAGCTACAAACATCTTTCCATGGAAAGAATCATCCAATTAGTCCTTTGTGCAGTCCCTCCCATACATGTTGGCACTGTAAGAGATACGAAGTATGAGGCAACGAGGAAATAACACACAAAATAAAATAAATATCAAGCAGCATATAAATGTTAAATTGTGTGGCAGAGACTCTACATGCCAACAGGAGAAAAGAGGGATTAGAAAGAGTTATCACTCCAGTAAAAGAGGGCAATCAAGGAATTGGTGCAAAGCATATATGTATTTAAGTGTATCCAAGCATGGATTTAAAAATTTAATGCTATTTTAAAATAACGTTATACATGTTTTTATTTTTTTCTACTTTAAAAAATATAAATCCAATTAAATATAATGAAGAACAGCCATATTATGTTTTGTCTATCTTCTAATACTAGAAGTCTTGTGAATCTGGAATGGTAAATTTGTTCAAAACACTGAAATTTAGAATTTATGAACTACAATGTTTACAGATGACTTTGTTACACACAGTAGTACTTTCTTTTTTTACTTTTGAGACCACTTCTTTGTCATCTCTATCCTTTAAGAATGCTTCCCTGATTTCTTATCAGTGAAAATAGCATTTTTAATGTGCTAAAAATTCATTTTACGGCCACTTTTTACAGAAAATATCTACTCTGAAAAGCAAGATAAAACTATTAAGCCACAACTTCTCATTAGAAATAATTTAATAATTCATTTACCTGAGCATAGGCAGAGGAAGTTTTTGCATGTTTTTGGACATATGTCTGAAAAGAGCTGAAACATAATGCGACCAACTGAAACAAAACACATTAAAGAAAGGTAAGCAAGATGATTAAATATGCCACATTTTATTTTTTTATTTAAGATTTTTTTATTTATTTGTCAGAGAGAGAGGGAGAGAGCGAGTGCAGGCAGACAGAATGGCAGGCAGAGGCAGAGGGAGAAGCAGGCTCCCCGCTGAGCAAGGAGCCCGATGCGGGACTCGATCCCAGGACGCTGGGATCATGACCTGAGCCGAAGGCAGCTGCTCAACCAACTGAGCCACCCAGGCGTCCCAAATATGCCACATTTTATATGGGAGAAATAGACAGATACAATTAACAAACTGAAAGGCCCATTTTGTAATTTAATTTTTCAAAAGACTTAACTGGAAAAAATTTAACTGAGCAATGCCAACTAACAAGAATTCCACGCAATTTGTTAGTGTCAGAATTCACAGGCAGCCTCAGTGGTTTCAGCCCTAAAACTGCAGGATTTCAAGTGTCTTGTAAAGGGGCTTTACATGATTAGATCCCTTTTAGTACAGTTACCTACCAGAACACTATTAATTTGCTTTAAAATAGTCTCAATAGTTGTCTAATTTATTCCTGAGCCCCTCCAGTGATGACAGCACATCATATCACAAGACAGTCATTGTGGCCCATACTGTTAGAAGAAAGTTCTTCTGTCCTCTGTATCTAGCTTTCTACCTTAATGCAAGAACTATTTAGAGCCAACTTCCTGAATTGTGACCCACAACTAAAACTCACATTCTATTCCCTGAGAGAGCATAAAGAGAAGAGCTTATGGTTCCTAAAAAATACCCAAAACACACTAAACAGACAAAAAACATACAATACACAGGAAATGATAAGGAGCAAGCCTACAAATTTACGCCACAGAAAAGTGCTTCACAAACGTTTTGTTCTCAGGACTCCTTCCAATTCTTAAAAATGATTGCACTTTTACAATGTGGGTTATGTCTATTGCTATTTACTATATTATAAATTAAAACTCAGAAATTTTTAAAACACAAGAATATAAAGCACATGTTCTATCAGCTGTCAGAATGGTGACATCATTACTCATTGTGTAATCTCTGGAAAACTCGACTTGTGAATGAGAGCGCAACAGGCAAATTGTATTATTTTAAAAGTAGTTTTGACTTTGCAGGCCTCACGAAAGGTTCTCAACAAAGTAAAAGATAGTATTCTGATTTACAATCACTTTCCTATGTCCCCTTTCCCTTTAATCTAAAGAACCTTTTCCATTAGGAATAAACATTTTTATTTATTCAAAGGGACTTATAAGTAAATCAAAATTAACTGTGGACCAAATATAAGTCACTTTCAGCACAGACACAAACTGATTTGATTTATTCTCTGTCACTAAGAACTGAATTTATTCTTGGCCATGTCAGCCAGTTCCTCTGAGGGGAAAACAAAGCTACAAAGCTACTACATAAAAGACATCTTTTAAGAGATCAAAAGTGGAATAATGGCATCATACAAGACTTTCTTATGTCATTCTGTCTATAGCTTCAATGGAGCCAAAATTTTAAAGCAATTTCAAAATGTTCTAGCTGATCTTTATATCTAAAAGAATGAAGAAAAAGGAAATCAGAATTTTAAAGACTGTCTTTATTTTGGGAGAGAGCACTCATGGAGGCACATGCATGGGCGGGGAGGGGCAGAGGGCGAGGGAGTGAATCTCAAGCAGACTCCCCCACTGAGCAGAGAGCCCAACTCTGGCCAGTCCCACAACCCATGAGAGCCTGAGCCCAAATCAAAAGTCAGACATCCAACTGACTGAGCCACTGAGTCACCCCAAGAAATTGGAATTTTAAAAAATGCATATAATAGCAGTAATATAATCCTCTGTATTTAGATGGAAATATTTTACCAGCATGAAAAAAGTATTTTCATCCATCTTCATAATAAACCCCTGGGAAATGGCTGGCTAGGTTGGCATCAAGTTCAAAATCATCTAACTTTGCAAACATATTTAGATATCTGGGATCCCTGTAAAATGGTTACTTTTCTAGATAAAAGGTATTATCTAAACAATCAAAAACTCAGCCTTTTAAAACCATAGTGATTTCAACATCAAGTTTTCTTTTTTTCAAAACCTTTAATGCCTCCAAAAGAAAGCTGATGAAAGTTTCAAATGTTTCTAGTTTCTCCTTTACAGATGATTAGAAGTTTTGAACCCTCTAGTGCTTTAATACATTTGAAAACAGTTAAATGTGATTACATTTCCAGGCCTAATATTCAAAGAGGGATATCAAACAATGATGTTTTTTGTTTTTTTAATTTTTAAAAGATTTTATTTCTCGGGGGCGCCTGGGTGGCTCAGTGGGTTGAATCCTCTGCCTTCGGCTCGGGTCGTGGTCTCAGGGTCCTGGGATCGGGCCCCGCGTCGGGCTCTCTGCTCAGCGGGGAGCCTGCTTTCTCCTCTCTCTCTGCCTGCCTCTCTGCCAGCTTGTGGTCTCTGTCTGTCGGATAAATAGATAAAATCTTTAAAAAAAAAAAAAAAGATTTTATTTCTCTATTTGACAGAGAGAGCAAGAGAGCATAAGCAGGAGGGTGGCACAGGGAGAGGTAGAAGCAAACTCTCCGCTGAGCAGGGAGCCTGATACAGGGCTTGATCCCAGCACCCTGGGATTATGACCTGAGCCAGCAGACGCTTAAACCACTGAGACACCGGGCACCCGAGACAATGATATTTTTTAAAACACACTCACATCTAATATCTTACCCTCTAACTAGGTAAGAAAAGAGGATTCTATTGACTGACTTCTCAGTCTCATAGGACAAGGCTTAGAGCAGAGGTTTTGTGTCCTTTACAGCATTATGTTCTTAAGAGTAAAGAAAAAAATAGAACAAAACCACATTGTTTTGGTCTCAATATCATGATGCAAGGCTGGAAACACTGCCAAAACCAGAAAAATAACTTAAAAATCTACAGAAAGAACAGATTAAACCAACTGGGCTTGCAAGACATGAGAAAGGCTATGGACATTCAGACATTGGTTGAGACTGTCTTCTTAATTTAGAATGCCTACAAATGTTCAATCTGAAGAGTCTAGAAACAAAAGGCAAGGTCAAAGTTTTCTATCGGGAAAACACAAAAAGATCTCTACCTACAAAGCAGTACACTAGTATTAATTCCCTACAAATTGAATAAAAAAAGTTTTAAAGTGAACACTATAGGATACATTCCAGCAAATACTAGCTTGAACTAATTAAGGTCATTAGCAAGATAAACAAGTTTTCAACATATGTTTTTCAATTAAATTGCAATAGCCATTTTATAGAAGACAGATACTTTTTTGAAAATCAAAAGGGAAAATATTCTGATGTATAGTCTTTAAGATAAAAAACAGGGTGCCCGGGTGGCTCAGTTGGTTAAGCAACTGCCTTCAGCTTAGGTCATGATCCTGGAGTCCCGGGATCAGGTCCTGCAATTAGGCTCCCTGCTCAGCTGAGTCTGCTTCTCACTCTGACCTTCCCCTTCTCATGCTCTCTCTCTTACTCTTTTCTCTCTCTAAGATAGGAAGAAAGAAAGAAAGAAAGAGAGAGAGAGAAAATAAGCAAGGAAGCAGTGTGGTTCAGTAGTTATTTTCAAAGGATAGCAGGCATTAACTGAAAAGGATTATGATAGCAACCCCATTTCCCAACAGTATATATCCCGACAGGTTTACTGTCTCCTGTAATAAATTAACATGCTCTGCTGATGCCTTTTCAGAAAATGATGCTGCCTTTGAATGAATAAGATCTCGGGATACTGTTAACACTACTTATACTTTAGTGGGATTTAGTAATCTTTGTTAATCAGTCATTACTTTCAATAATAATATCTTTTATATGTACTAAGATTTCTTCTTAAGGAACTACCACTGTGCCAATGAATACACACTCCTCTATAACTCTCAAACTAAAATCTGAAACCGGTTTATATTAAGCATTAGTTTGTGTAAGCATCAGTATGGTGTTTTTAGGGCAAAATATACATGACTAAGGACAAAAATTACAGAACAGGAATGGCTTCTGATTTTAATCCCAATATACCAACATGCAGATCCTTTAAAAGAGCCATGACAGGGGAACAATACTGAGATTACTCAGGTAATATAAACACATTTTTTAAAAAAGATTTTATTTATTTGGCAGAGAGAGAGAGAGAGAGAGAATACAAGCAGGGGGAGTGGAAGAGGGTGAAGCTGACTCCTGGGTAAGCAGGGAGCCTGATGTGAGGTTCGATCCCCTGACCCTGGGATCATGACCTGAGCCGAAGGCAGACGCTTAATGACTGAGCCACTCAGGTGCCCCGATAAACACATTTTTAATCACTGGCTACAGACAGGAAAAGCCAAGAAACACCTAAGTCATGTTGTAATCCTGATTTGGCCACTAGGTGGCAGGAATAAAATCAGCAAGCACCCATAATCTACATAAAATAAAATATCATCTTTCAATAATATTATTGTTTCTTGTTCTTAGAAACACCTGCACTGGAATTAGAGGTGCAGGAGTGACAAAGGAGACACATATCATAGACATAAAAGATACAGTAGCTGGAAAAATGAGCACTGGTTGGAAAAAAAAATTTAAGAAATGGTATATTACCCAGGACAAAGAATACCATACATACAAGTAAGGGATGAGGATTAAGAACAAAGGTATGAACAGATCATAGTGGGTAGGCAGACAGCAAAACCTAAGAGGAAATTAAGGAATGGGTACACCATTTCAACAAAATCAGGCCAGGTATTTACCCATTTAACTGAGCTCTTCCCCATGTGTCAAGTTTGTTTAACAGTATATAAGACACTGTGCTTGTTTTGGGGAGTTCACAGCTTAGCTGGGAATGACAGCTACAAATCTTAGTGTGATAAGCCATGAGTGGTATGAACAAAATGCACTTATATCTACCTTAAGCCTGACTGATGTGTGTGAGGGCAGAGGGATAGGGGCCTTATCTGTTTTACTCATCATTCTATCCCCACTGATTTGTACAGTGGCTGGCACAGAACAAGTACACAACAAATAACTGAACAAAAATAAGAACACTTGAAACCATATTATTCAAAGATAGAGATTAACAAAATATAAACAAAGGAATACCTAGATACACAGATAAAAAGTATTCATTAGGGATGCCTGGGTGGCTCAGTTGGTTAAGTATCTGCCTTCGGCTCAGGTCCTGATCCCAGGGTTCTGGGATTGAGTCCCACATCAGGCTCCCTGCTCTGCAGGGAGCCTGCTTCTCCCTCTGCCTGCTGCTCCCCCTGCTTGTGCTCTCTGACAAATATATAAATCTTTTTTGTTTTTAAGCATTCATTATATACCAGGAAAAGTTATTACAAGTGGCATGACATCAAGACATAACTTAATAAAATCTATTTTCAGATGTATAAAGGAAAAGAATCCTTCTAGCATCCAGGCAATAAAATCATGTCACCTACAGGGAAAAAGAAATTAGGCTGACTTCTGATACTTTACATTAGAAACTGGAGACAACAGAACACTGTCTACCATCTTAAAGGAACTAATAGACTGTGAAAAAAAATTCTATATATAGCAAAGGAAATACATTAATGAGATTTTATCCTGAAAAATCTATCTGAGGGGTGCCTGAGTGGCTCAGCTAGTTAAATGTCTGCCTTCAGCTCAGGTCATGATCCCGGTGCCCAGGAATGGAGCCCTGCTCTCAGTGGGGAGCCTCCTCCTCTCCCCCCTCCACCCTCCCCACCCCACTTGTGCGCTCTCTCTTTCTCTCTCATTCTGCTCTCAAATAAATAAATAAAACCTTTAAAAAAAAATCTATTTGAAATATAAGCCTGAGACAGGACTCAAAGAACTAATGAGAAAAGAATGAGAAAAAAAATGGCACTGAGCACTAAATCCATTACAACACAGAATTAAACCTAAATAACCATAGTAATTATGGTTACAAAATATAAATGTTACAACTACTGGGAAATAAAGTATGTATTAGTAAATTTTTTTTGTTATTTTTAAGAACCTTCTAAAAATGTTCTTTTTCTTTTGAACAGGCAACGTTTTCATGATCCAAAAATCCAACAGCAGAAAAAAGTAAAGAGTGAGAAGTCTTATTCGCACTTTTGTCAATAGGTAATCACTTTCATCAATTTCATGTGTATGCTTCCAGTCTTTTTGTACACACAGGCAAATACTGATATATTCTTATTTTAAAACAACAGCCTAAGTTTGCTAAGAGAGTAGATCTTAAAAGTTCTTATTACAAGAAAAAAATGTAAGGGAAGTTATCACAAGGAAAAAAAATTTTTTTTAAGATTTTATTTATTTATTTGACAGAGAGAAAGATCATAAGTAGGCAGAGAGGCAGGCAGAGAGAGAGGGGAAGCAGGCTCCCTACTAAGCAGAGAGCCCGATGCGGAGCTCGATCCCGGGACCCTGAGATCATGACCTGAGCTGAAGGCAGAGCTTAACCCACTGAGCCACCCAGGCGCCCCAAGGAAAAATATTTTTAACTGTGTGGTGATGGATATTAACAAGACTTCCTGTGGTGATCATTTTGCAATATAAACACATATACTGAATCATTATGCGGTATACTTGAAACTAAGATGTTATATGTCAATTATATCTCAAGTTTAAGATAAATAAAACAAGTAGCTCCTTGGTTTAAAAAAATAGGTGGCACATTATGCACATTGTAATATACTCTGCTTTATATACTTAATGAATATATCATGAAGATATATATCACAGTACATTAAAACCAACAAGAGAGGGTGGAGTTGGTTAGAAAAAGTCCATTTCCTCATATTTCATAGTGGGAGTCAACAGGTAAAGGAAATATGGTTAAGAATACTCAAACATTGGGCGCCTGGGTGGCTCAGTGGGTTAAGCTGCTGCCTTCGGCTCAGGTCATGATCTCAGGGTCCTGGGATCGAGTCCCGGATCGGGCTCTCTGCTCGGCGGGGAGCCTGCTTCCCTCTCTCTCTCTCTGCCTGCCTCTCTGTCTACTTGTGATCTCTCTCTGTCAAATAAACAAATAAAATTTTTAAAAAAAAATAAAAAAAAATAAAAAAAAAAAAAAAAGAATACTCAAACATTGGGGCGCCTGGGTGGCTCAGTGGGTTAAGCCGCTGCCTTCGGCTCAGGTCATGATCTCAGGGTCCTGGGATCGAGTCCCGCATCGGGCTCTCTGCTCAGCAAGAGGCCTGCTTCCCTCTCTCTCTCTCTCTGCCTGCCTCTCCGTCTACTTGTGATCTCTCTCTGTCAAATAAATAAATAAAATCTTTAAAAAAAAAAAAAAGAATACTCAAACATATAATTCACTTGCAGAGCTAAAAATACATTAAAAATCTTTCAAATTACTGTGGCAGAGTAATCCATAGTAAAAAGATATGAAACAAAGCAAAGCAAATAGCAAGAAAATACAAATAAGATTTAAGACCAAACAGTTCTATAATTTTTTTTGGCACACAGAGCTTTTTTCATGACAGGTCAATCAACACCCAGGTAAGGTATCCGGCAGATAGTACTAGCAAAAACTCAAGAGAATTTATTGGCTCATGTAGTTAGTTGACAAGGATATGGGCTGAGATCAGAGAATCAAAGAACTCTAGGAACCAGGATGTCAAGGAGTGAGGCCAGATCTTAGAACTGCCAGGTCTCAGAAGGCAAAAGGTTCTGAATACCACTTCTTTGTCCCAATGAATGCATACAACTCTAAATATTTTCATTAATGATTAGATAAATTAATCACTCAAATGAAGATAAAAGCAGTAAACAAACGTAAGAAAAATATAAAAAAGCTTTTAATGAAAGTACAAGCAGAAATTAATAAATTAGAAAACAAAAATATTGGACTTGACAAATAAATTCCAAAGCTGGCTCTTTTGGAGGAAAAATAAAAAGGAATACCAAAATATAGAAAAAAGAATTAAAAGAATGTATGGATTACAACTCCATGCGGACAGAGACTAAAAAACAGAGCCAAGAAAGAAACTAAAATGCTATTAAGTATCTATCTATCCAAAAGAGCATTGTTAAGTAACTCTTCATATTAAAGTGTAATATCATCTCAACTGTTTCATAGCACAGCAAAAGATGAAAAGCTTAACATATTTTATGAAACAAACTGATACCAAAGCCTAAGAAAGATGATACAAAACAAACCTTAAAAATCCTATATATTGGGCCACCTGGATGGCTTAGTCTGTTCAGCGTCTGCCTTTAGCTCAGGTCATGATCCCAGGATCCTGGGATAGAGCCCTGTGTTGGGCTCTGCTCAGCAGGGAGTCTGTTCCTCCTTCCCCCTCCTTGCCCACTTGTGCTCTCTCTCTCAGGTATATAAATAAAATCTTAAAAATATATATATATGTACGTGTATATATATATATATATCCCAATCTCATTTTTTAAAATATACTATTAAATATTAAATATTATAATATTAAAATATTAAATACTAGGAAGTCTGGGGCACCTGGGTGGCTCAGTTAGTTAAGTATCCAACTCTTGGGCTCCTTCCCCGTAAGCGGGTATATGCATGTTCTCTATTAAAATAAATAAAATCTTAAAAAAAAATTTAGGAATAAAGAAGGATGAAGATGTGGTATATATACACAATGGAATACTATGCAGCCATCAAAAGAAATGAAATCTTGCCATTTGCGACGACGTGGATGGAACTAGAGGGTATCATGCTTAGCGAAATAAGTCAATCAGAGAAAGACAACTATCATATGATCTCCCTGATATGAGGAAGTGGAGATGCAACATGGGGGGTTAAGGGGGTAGGAGAAGAATGAATGAAACAAGATGGGATTGGGAGGGAGACAAACCATAAGTGACTCTTAATCTCACAAAACAAACTGAGGGTTGATGGGGGGAGGGGGGTTGGGAGGGGGGGGTGGGGCTATGGATATTGGGGAGGGTATGTGCTATGGTGAGTGCTGTGAAGTGTGTAAACCTGGCGATTCACAGGCCTGTACCCCTGGGGATAAAAATATATGTTTATAAAAAATCAAAAAATAAATAAATTTTTTAAAAATCAAAAAAAAATTTAGGAAATCTATTATTTTACTGAAGTGAAGGAAGAACTCTATAAATATCCTAAGACAGAAACCAATAGACCATTTGATGAAATTAACATTCATCCCTTAACAAAAACACAAAAATTATCAGACATCCTTCCAATCAATAGCCAGCATTATGTTTAATGGTGGAGCATTAGTACAGCACTAATGTCATTAAAGAAAGAACAAGTTAAAAGAGCTTGTTAGCATCACTACTGTTTAATTCCATTCTAGAAATTCTAAGCAATGCAACAGACAAGAGAACCATATGAGAAGTATACATAACAAAGAGTAAATTTATCATTATTTGAAAGATTTAACTGTACATCTAAATAACCTACAAAATCAAATTGAAATATTAATGGAAACATTAAAACTGTTGATATTTATCTTACGATCAACAAGAACTAGTAAAAAAGGTAACAGTTAAAATCACATTCACAACACCAATAAAAACCTTTTAACCACTTAGCCGTAACAGTGCAGGACTCAAAAAAATTACAAACCTCTGACAGCCATAAAGGCAACTTGAATAAAAAGAGGGGCATACTTTGTTCTTAGACAGGAAGACTCAAAATTGTAAATGTGTCCAATTTTCCCTAAAGTAATCTACAGTCCTTTAATTGCAACCCCCCAAAGTACTGAGACTTCTAGAAGAATTTAACAAAATGACCCCGAAGGTTATCTGAACAAACATGCGATGCCCCTCACCCCCCTTTCAAACTTAAAATTAAAGACATTGTTATGCTTCACCCTCGTTACTTCTGTATATACTCCTAAAGAACAAAGACATTCCCCTACCTAGACCCAATACCATCGCCACACCATGTTAATAGTGATTATCACTACAGTCCAATACAGTCCATATTCAAATTTACCCGACTGACTCCACATGCCCTTTATATTATACTTTTTTAAAGACTGAGAAAGAGAGAGAGAGAGAGAGACGAGACACCACACATGGGGAGACAGGCGAAGGGAGAAGGACAGAGAGAATCCCAGAGATCCCTGCCAAGCGTTGAGCTTAACACAGCTCCTCATTTCCACCACCCTGAGATCATGACCTGAGCTGAAACCAAGAGTCAGAGGCATAACAAACAATGCCACCAAGGCTCCCCTATACCTCTTTGTAAAATCCAAGACTCTAACTGCAGATTATGCACTGATTTGGTTGTCATGCCTTGGTCCCTTTTCATCTAGAACAGTCCCCATCTCTACTCCTTATTTTTTTTCTTTTTGCATCCCATCAGGAAGCACAGGTCAGTTTGACACATTACTGGCAATGCTGAAATATTAATCAGATCTCTCAGTTATAAAAGAACCTCCCCCCACTTTTACACTAGTAAGTGGAATGACATTTTGAAACTTAAGAGCATACCATGTTCTATAACAACTTTTCACCCAATGGTTTGGCCACTGATGATCCTTTCCCAAACCAATCATACTGAGCAAAATGTTTCCTCTAATTCCATCATTTCATCTGTATTTATCCAACTTGAGTTTTTCAGGTAAGAGCTTCATCCAGCCATCCACCCTAACACAGAGTTATTAAACAAGACAAAAAAGCCTAGATCCCTGATACCATCAGGCTGGATCTGCTGGGAGCCATGCAAGAGAAAAATTTCTGTCTTAAATTTAAGCCCCCATTATTCAGCCTTTATGTTTAGCAACCATCACTTTCATACAGCCTAACAAATACAGATATTTTCATATGATGGCAAACAATATAACCACTAAAAGTGATCACATAAAGCTCAATTTATTAAAACGGAAAAAAGTTGAGAACACGCTCTTTAACAGAAAGAGGCAGGACCAGAACAGTATGTAGCATATACTATTTTTAAAAATTGTGTATGAACCAGTATATACAATGGAATATTACACCTCCATCAGAAAAGATTTTAAATATTACTGGAATTTTTATAATTAGCATGTACTATTTTTACTAACAGAAAAAAACAATGAAGCCCTTTTCAGCTTAAAATGTGCCAAACAGATGCAGCAAGAGTTCAGGTCACATAGTTTAGAACTTGCAAATTAGCTTTAATGACTGTAATATTCCTTTCTTTTCCTAATGTGTCATTCATAAACACTGGCAATCTCCATTTTAAATCTTACATGTTTAAAAAACCATCTTTAAATTGGTGGTTTGGAATATGGAAAACATTTTCTAACAGTGTTGTAAGTGGTGATTAAGTTCGGAGGACAGCCAAGAAAGCCTACCTGTTCCATCATTTTGATGTAATTAAGCAAATAACTAAGAGTATTAGCTAAAATTCTAGGAAGGGAGGAAGAAGTAAAAGGAGTTTTTCATCCCTTCCTGTATCCAATGATAATGGAAGATACATTTCAGAAATACTTTTTTGTTTAGGAATTCCCTACTGCCATATCCAACCTTCCCATCTCAGGTGCTCCACTCCTTGGCCAACAAATATCCTAATGTACCCTAGGACTCAGCACTCCCCTCCAATCTGCTCTTCAAGGAATGAAGGGGTGCCCAGGTGGCTCAGTCGATTAAGCTAATTCCTAGGTTTTGCACAGCAGCCATGGTATAATAGATAAGAAAGAAAACCTAGGCTAGAGACCTGGCTATCAATTTCTAGCTATATGATCTTGGATCAAATAGTCTCTCTGAGTTTCCTCATTTGTAAAATGGGTATAAATCTTACATCATAATATTGTGCGGACTAAGGCAACCTAAAAATACATGGTTTTGGGGCACCTGGGTGGCCCAGTCGGTTAAGCGTCCAACTCTCAATCTCAGCTCTGGTCTTGATCTCAGGGTTGAGTTCAAGCCCTGAGTTGGGCTCTACACTGAGCATGGAGCCTACTTTAAAAAAATTTTTTACACACACACACACACACACACACACACACACACACACACACACGTATTATCACAGCTATTAATAATGTGACTTATCAAAGGCCACCTATATAGAAATGAGCAGAGCGAGAGC
Organism: Lutra lutra; assembly: GCF_902655055.1. NCBI lineage: Eukaryota > Metazoa > Chordata > Mammalia > Carnivora > Mustelidae > Lutra > Lutra lutra. The sequence goes on from NC_062278.1 coordinate 151,218,833, forward strand.
CTGGTCTTCTGAGTCCTCAACCAG